>NC_133236.1:7600497-7917164 GCF_040436345.1 Pagrus major
AGCTGGGAGGGAGAGTCATATACATTGCAATGTGTGCAGGAGCTAAGGAAACCACCGACGGGAAGTGGCACTGAATCAGGGGAGCCCACTGCTGGGACATGGAGTGGTTCTCCCTCATGGATGAAGCGATAGGAGGCAGGCCATCTATTCAGCCTCCATGCCTCATTGCCTCCACATGGGGAGAGAACCCTTCTGTGTCTGATTCAGTGTCCCCTGATTCAGTGCCACCGGACTCAGACAGTGACACACCAGAGCCAGGGAATGAGACAGGTTCAGAGGAGCCAAGGCCACCAAAAAGGCAACGGCGTGATGCCATTTTGGAGTTGCTGGAGAGGGAGAAAAAGAGGGCAGAGGAGAGAGACAGCAGAGCTGAGGCCAGGGAGGAGAGGCTGTGAAATTTGATAGAAAAGATTGTTGAAAAAATGTGAAATATATATGTATATTTCAATATTGAAAAGACAGATCTTTGTTAATAAAATGTTTTTTAAAAAATTCATTAACACTGACTGTGAACTCATATCTATTATAACATATCAACATACCAACAACACCTTAACTCAATGGATTATCAATAACAAAAACTGATGAAAACTAATATTTACAAGGCAAATTCTAACATATGAACATTTATCAATAATAATCAATTAACAAAAAGTGAGTACTAATATTTACAAGGCAAATTCTAACATCAACATTTTCTTAACTAACATAAACAAATCAAAGATTATATTATTAAACTATTAACACTTTACAATATCATTTGAAACTATTAAGAAATACTACTAAGAAGTATAACCTAAGCAAAAAACTTGACTTTGTACTTCTTGAGGAGTGTTGTCCGGTGCAGACAGAGCAGCAGCGATGCGCCCATGCAGCTGTTCCCCACAATGCAGGTCCTGCTGAAGCTGCTCACCTCCATCATCTGGAACCTCTTCCACAGGCTCTAGTATGTCCCCATCCCTGATACAGAGGTTGTGCAAGATGGCACAACAGGCAATCACCTTGACGGCAAATGCAGGGTGCACCTCCAGAGCCTTGAAAAAGACCGATCGCCATCTGGTTTTCATGATGCCAAAGGCCCGTTCTATGACTGAACGGGCCTTTGCATGGTGCCGGTTAAACCTTCCAGCAACCACACCTCTCACAGGCTCTCTGTAGGGGGTTACAAGGGCAACTGGTTGGGACATGCAGAGGTATCCACCATCTCCTAGAATGCAGTAGCCCTCAGATGGATACAGGCTGCGGACATTTTTCAGGACTCTGGAGTCATGCACTGAGCCTGGATACCCGACAAATATGTCCAAAAAGTGGCACTGGTGGTCACACACAGCTTGCAATTGTATGGAATAGAACAATTTGCAATTGAAATAACACCGAGCATCTGCACTGGGTGGCTTTATCCGAACATGGCAGCCATCAATGCTGCCCACAACCCTGGCGAATGCTGGTGATCCAGCCAAGCGTGCGAAGCCATCACCAATTTGGTGCAGGTCATCAGGGAACGGAAAGCGGATGACTCTATTATTTTGTCAGCAACCCTGTGAATGACATCATGTACTGTGGACCGTGGGATGCCAAACACTCTGGACACAACACGATAGGACATCGCACTGGCCAGCCAAAACAAGAAGACAAGAACCTCGAGGTCATGACCCCAGCCGTGGTCAGACGGACAGCGGAGGACGTGGACAAGATGGCCCACTGTGGGTCTTGAGAGGCGGAAGTCCGGGCGGAGGTCACTTTGGCCATCAAAGTATAAGGCCAAAACAGGGAGCTGGTAGTTCACTCTACAGTAGTGAGATGGTTGTTCACGCTGTAAAAAACATAAATACAACTGATAACATAGTGTCATAAAATGAAATGTGCAATAATAATTATTTATTCGTGTGTGTTTTTATGAGCTATTTTTAACTTTTTTATTCACGTGTGTTTTTATGAGCTACTGGACACCTGAATTTCCACTAAGGGATGACTAAAGTATCTATCTATTTATCCATCCATCTAATCTGATTTATGAACAAAGTTGTGCCATGTCTGTTTCCACAGGAGGGGGTGTAGTCTGATCATACGAGTGAATTATTGACACTGACAATACATTAATGATTTAGATGTCTTGTATAAATGTAAAATCCTTCATCTTTATACTTACAATCTGACGACGTCTTGCTAGATTAGCAAGAGCCGCAAATCTCACTCTTCTTTGTCTTGTTTGTTGGATTCTTATTCTCCTTCTGATCAAAGTCATCTGGATGATGGTGAGTAAGAATATAGATAAATTGATGTTTGGTGGCATTTTGGGGAGCTCTGAGACTCATATGAAACCTCTGCTGTATTTCCAGTACCTGGACGACATCTTGAAATGCCTCTCAATTCAGGCTGTTCTCATACAATATTCGTACACATCGTACTAAAAGTAATGCACTAAATTTCTGAAATTTACGATTTGAAATCGTATGAGTGTCAAGCAGTGTGCCTACGCAAACCCTGGCAAAGGCATGTAATGGAAAGTCAGATGCTTTCTAGAAATCCCAGCCTACAGCCACCTGTAATGTTAAATATGCATTATCAGTGATTATCAGCCATATAGATATTTACATTCATGGCATTTAGCAGACACTTTTGTGCAACTTACAGTAATTCATACATACATTCATACACTGATGGTGGTGCCTGCCATGCAAGGTGCCAACCAGCACATCAGGAGCAGTTTTTGGGGTTCAGTATCATGTATCTACCCCTGACCACAGCCGTCCAAAGATTTTATCTGTCAGTGTGACAGTTGAGTTGATGTTTGTTTTACTAGAAGAGACTGGTGTGTAGTAGATTTGTTTTCATGCTATCAACTATAAGAGTTGACTCTGGTGGGACTCAAACCCCCAACCTTTGAATCATTTCTCCTGTGCTCTTCTAGAAGTCCAATGTGCTATCCATTGCACCACAAAGCCAGGATAAAGTAGGCCTAATATTTAATGTTTTTTCTCAGATGTTTTTGATATTTTAAAACAAGTCTCCAGCTACTTCAGTTGTTTCGGAGAATGCTGCAACGCTGTTTTGCTGTGAAGCTCCAGAAATGTCTTGTGGACTTCAAAACTTTACTCGACTTTCCATTGGCAAGGAGGTGAGTAGATAATGACTGAATTTTCATTTTTTGTTGAACTTATCGTTGAATACATCAATAATTATAATGAAAATAAGTATAAATAAGTATTTTGATGTTAGTACTTTCACTTAAGTAAGTATTTTACTGAAGTAACAGATCTGAGTACTTCCTCCACATTGAAAAAATACAACAGAGTAAAAAATTTAAGTATTTTCCTCCAGTATATAGTGGATTGGAAGTAAAAAGGAGATGGAAATGGATGTACTCAAGTTCAGAGTAAGTAATTCACAATGTCACAAGGAGTAAAAGTACTCCTGTTTTTACTTCACATCACTGTCTGGAGAACAAGCTTCAACCAGACTGCTCAAACATTCAGTGAAAGATTTTCTTTAGAGGGCAACTGGTAACATCCACCACAAGGTGGCGTAGCCTGCACACCAGACTCAACCTGTGCTTTAAAGCCCACAACCAGAAATGCAATTTCTGCAATTAGGCTTGTCACAAACTATACGTGGAGGAGACAAGGAATGAATTCAACATCAGGTTAAAACAACACATTATATAATTGATAGTAATGGGACGAGTGTTTTATATATTCATTTTAAACTCCATGGCTCACATAATCTACAAAGTGTGGGCCTGGAGAGCAACAGAGGCGGGCAGCGGAGAGAGAAAATGAATCCGCCTACTAAAAACCATTGACCCAACAGGGCTAAATGAAAAATACTAAAAATGGATCCATTCTTAACCCTCCATTTTTTTCCTTTTAAATAAACAAGGTAATAAGAAATGACTCCCTTGTTTTCTGACAAATACTTCCTACTACTCACTGGTGCTAGTAGTAGTGTGCAGGCTGCAGCAGTAGTGTGTCCTTCTCTGTCTGCTGCAGCTACATGTTTTTAATGGTACAGTAATAATCAGGCTCATCTTCTCTATAACTGTCCAGATGCAGGACATTTAAGCAGAAGCCTCCAGCAGCTGCTGGAGAAGGGCCTTCTAATCTGCCATGTACACCACTCTCTGAAGCATATAAATTCAGAAGATGATTTGTGGTCTCTGATACACTGCTGTGTTATCATTATTTTAATGTTACCTCATCACTAATTAAAGTATAATAAAAGTAATAGTAATATAATTAAAGTATTAATAGTCTTAGTCAGATTAAATAAAGCTTATTTGTACAGTGCCTACTTTATATGAAGTAGAATGACAAAACAGACTTAATGCAATGGTGTAACAGTATGGATGTACTGTATGTTTTAGTACACTCGCAGGTCAGGCAACAAGCAGCAGCAGCAGCACCACCTCCAGCACGCCACCTACCTCCAGTGAAACACAGCCTGAAGCAGGTGAGTTCTGTTGGTTGTATGTTACTGTGGGCATTGTCTGTTGTACTGTTGTATTCAGTGTTTTTGTTTGAGAAGTAATTTATTGATGGTTGATATTTGATGGTGTTTTCGATGGCTGTTGTCCATATATTGTGGCGATGGTGAATCTTACCTAAGGCACCAAAGTGGCTAGAGTGTAGTGTAGCCCTGCAGTGCATTAAAACCTGAAGTTTTCAAAAATCAGAGCGGAAGCTTTTCTACAGCCCACCCTCCTCTATTCACTGTCAGAACACTCACCTACACACACACACACACACACTGTACATGTGAGTTAAGCCTCTCGGGTTATTTTGGGGGTCAGCTGTCGTTTGGCTCATCAGCAGGACCCTCCCCCTCCTCCTCCCCCTCCTCCTCCCTCTCTCCTTCCTCTGCCTCTATCCGTCTCTTCTTCACCTCCTCTCCTTCACTCCACTGATCCTGGTAAGACACTTTTCTCCTTTTTAAAATCTCTTGTTTCAGTCAAGTGTTTGTTCGGATATTTGTGTTTTGTCTTTGCCAAAATCCAACAACTTCAACTACAACTTTTGCTACTTCTGTGAAAGTTTTTACCTTATAGTCAATAAAACGACCTGCTGGTTGTTTTAGGAATACTTCTGTTCTGCTAATCTGGTTAATGTAGTGTACTAACATGAAGAGAAACACATGGAGAACGTCCATTATGGCCGCCATGACACAACAAGTTGCCTCGTCATTGTCCTGACTGACAGAGTCAGTTATAAAATAATAATTATAAAATAATGTCCTCACTTTACAGCTTAAAGAGCTTTCAGTCACACTCTGATGTGACATTAGCAGAATTATAGTACTCACATTTAAAGACTGAATAAATCTAAATTTGATGGTACTGTACGTGGTGGATTGTGGCTGGAAACTGATAGAGAAATGTGTGATATGATACAGAAACTGAGTGTTTTAGATTATTTTATATTTTACTAAATATCTCAAAAATAAGACATGTAAGTGTTATTGCTGTTTTTGGGCTTCTGACAGCACATAGATTACTATTACTATAGAGTTTGTAGCTTCTTCTTGGTCTTTTGGTCTGTTAGTCGTCACATCTTTTTGGTGTAAAAGTTCATGTTCATTTCCTGGTTTACAAACATTTACAGTCTTTGTTTTTCTTGATTCCACCTACTTCTGACAGATGGTAAAAATGTTTACTGATTGTTTCTGTTGCTCATCTTGACTATAATTAATTGTCTTTAATTAATTACAATTAATTGGCAGTGTGCAGGCGTTTGCTTACAACTTTTGAGCTGCTTTGGAAGCAGAAATATGGTTTGACACAGAGAGAGAGTGGCAAATGGAGGAAAATCTCCAACTCTTGGGTTTCCTCTCAATAATACAGACGTTCATAAGAGTCAGGAAAACAACAACAAACAAGGGAGCTTTTTTTTAAGTCCTTTAGTTTTCATTTTGGACATGAGGACAATAAGTTTGACCTGAAAAGAATATAAAATATTGTCTTATTTCGTCTACATTAGCTTAGCTTTTCGCCCAACAGGACTCCCTTTGTCGTGTGTCCTTTTCATGTGGTGTTTCCATTATTTTGTCCGACCCCTTCTGTTTATGAGTCAGGGTTTGAACACACATTTTGAGTTTGGATTCAGCAGGTAGAGATTTTATTACAGGTTGGTTTTTTTGAAGGCGTTGACAGCTTGAGAGTCAGGAGGAGGGACTGTGACTGGTTGCATAACTCAGTGGGCAGAGCCTGATTTTTCTTTGCGAGCTTATTACAGCAGGGGAGGGGGGCAGGGTTTATTATAAAAAGCATACAAAACAACACAAATTCCCATGTTTCCTGCAGTATTTGTGTGTGTTCATAATGTGTGTGGCGGTTTGACCATATTTGGACGCTCTCAGAATAGATGAGACGGTAACAGGTGTGGTCTGGTGTGTGTGTGTGTGTGTGTGTGTGTGTGTGTGTGTGTGTGTGTGTGTGTGAGTGACAGAGTGGGGGCTGCTGCCTTAGACGGCTAATTTTAACTCACCAGATACAATAATATCAACAGCCGTCATGACACAGAGCTGTGAGGATAAACAGCCACTGGAAACATACTGGATATATTCCACAGGACACACACACACACACACACACACACACACAGACAAAAGTAACAAGATCAAATGTCAGAAGCCAGCGACCCCTAGAAACTATAACGGTCATCATACTGGTCAGTATTAAAAATCACATTTACAACAGGGGGGCGGATTGGGCAAGATTATGTGACATGATTTCGAGCAAAAGACTTAAACGCACGTCTTTGTCTCCTTCCACTATTGTGTTGTTGTAGTTACTGTCTCTGGCAACTTATGTAGAAAAAAACCACTAAATTTAATGAGGAAAAATCACTGCGACAGTCAGTCCTCCCGACCCAGTCTTCAGTGAACTCCCCCCAGAAAACAGCATCCCTCTCCTGGAGTGAGAGTCAGACAGCGTCCTGTTTACTGATGGTGATTATGTAATTATGTCATTTAGAGCAAAAACATTTTCTTCGTCACTTTCCACGATGAATGGTGGGTCAGGACCTCAATGACAACACTTTATTACAGCGTCCATATGATTAGAAACAGTTTGCTGAGACATTTAACAGGTGGAAACAAATTGAATAAACACACAGATCTCAACAGTTTGATGTGTACCATCAAGCCTGTCTGGTTCTGCAATGCCAGCATGCTGTATGAAATGACACACTGCAGCGGCTTTAAGCTGAGCTGCTTGGTTCAGTGTGAACAAACAAAGGCGGCGTAGAGGCGAGCCTTCGTTTCGCTGTTTTTGAGGAATCTCTGTCTAAAAAAGGCCTGTTGATTACTTACATACTCATTACAATATTAATGAGGTAATAATACAAACTCAGAAATATGTTTGTTTTTTTCCATAAGTGAATAAACAAGCTGTTCTCGGAGGAAAATAAGGTCCCAGAACTCTGTTTGAAGCTAGAAAGGAGGCAGGGTCCGCCACATATAAACAAAGTAAAACAGTATAAATTGGGTTGTCCTTTAAGGTCTCAAAAGGTCGACTTTAAATTTGAAATGTTAAGTTTATCCTCGACATTTCGACTTTTTCTTGGAGTGCATAATGAACAAAACAATTTCCTCCTCACATTTTCTTTTCTCGCCCCCGGCCCAAATACTAATACCATAGTTCAGGCATAGTCAATGAAAGATCTTTCTCTTCTCCAAAACTACACAGTGCTCCTTTAGAATATTATATCATCTTATTATCTCTTTAGTTAAATGCCTACCTGAATGTTTGTACATTTTTATTTCATAACAAAAAGAAAGCGAGAGAACATAAAAGATGAAATTGGAACTTTTTTAGATTGTGTTCAGTGAATGTCTTCTTTTTCCTTCCACTCCGAACTGAACAGGAAGTATAAAAGTTTTAAAAAATATACAAGAATATGAGAATTAATAACTAATAACAAGGTGAAAAGATGTCATGAGACATAGCTGAGGGACTCAAAACATACTACCAGCCACTTTAAAGCAGATTAAATGTCCACCTTTCAGAAGCAAACTGTAGACTGGTGTCAGGTGTAGTGGTGGAGTTACATTTCGCAAATTGTGCTCATTTGACTCTTTGTTTATATTTAATGTATTTATCCAGATCATTTCTCAGGAACAGTGCATGTTAATGACTGCAAACATGTCAGCATTAGCCAAGAAACTAGTTTTCATTTGTAGTAAATCTGTAAGTTATAAATCTTGTTCCTCCCAGAGCTCTGAGGATGGAGACATCGGTGAAAACAACTGAAGTGTTGGTACCCCCCCAGTCAGACATGGAGTCCTCCTCCTCCTCTCCGGACACTGACGGTGAGGCAGCAGCTCCTCCTGCAGCCTGCAGCTCCTCCTCCGACTACATCAACCCCATGGAGGAGTTCAGCAGGCGGCTGGAGGACATCATCAGCACCTACGGCTCTGCAGCCAGCATGCTGGACAAACAGGTGACGCAGACCTGATTTACACATCAAAACAATATGTATAAATAACGTGTAACTACTGTGGACATGTGGGAATGTAAACAATGCTTCATATGTGTGATTGTATCAGAGTGGGGTGGAGGTGGAGACAGAAAAGAAGAAGGAGGCAAAAGATGACATCGCAGTTGCCATGGAGAAAGGTGAGACAACAAGATGCTAATGTTCAAAAGAGAAAAAGAAAAAGTAGAAATCTTTTACACCAAAAACACTGAATCCTACATTTCCCATGATGCTATTGGATGTACACTTTTGTTGTGTTATACTAAGAGTTGGTTTAAACTTAAATAAGTTGTTTCCACTTACTGCTGGAACATAGTCTTAGAAAAGTACTTATACACCATACACAGAATGAAAGAACTGATACCAAATACAGCCAGAGTGAGAAATACTCGAGTCAAAAAACTGAAAATATGAAAACATTTCTTTCTTTGTGGAAATCAGTTATTAATTCTCTCGACAGCTGTTGGACAGTTTATGCAGTTTGAATGAGCTCCTGTGTCGTGAAAAGTCCTTATTTTTGCGTATTAGTAGTAATAACTAAGTACACTCACTAAAGTTCTGTACTTCAGTACAGTTTTAAGCTACTTGTACTTTAGTACAATTTCCCTTTTTTAACTTTATATTTGTGTTAATTTTCTTTATATTATTACGTTACTTTATACTTCCACTCCACTTTTCAGAGGTTCATTTCAGTTACAACTTTAGCTGCAACATTAAAGTGATATGTACATAAATCTATCAATGATTATAAACCAAATCGTGTGATATATTATTATATATTATTATTATTATTATTATTATTATTATTATTAGGTTATTCATACTCAAAACAAACAGGGGGCATCATATCACCAGATAAACCGCTAACTGCTGCCAACTGTAGCTGCCGTTAGCTGGTTAGCTCAGTTAGCCGTGCAGCTAGCGGTCTGGACAGGAAACTTGGAGAAGCGGCAAAGTGTCAGTGTTTCCACTGCTAAAACAGGAGCTTTGGACCGGGACGGAGTTAGCTGGTTAGCATGCTAACTTCAGAAGTTATCTCCACAACACAGTCCACAGAAGTCAAAATATCAATACTGTTATTCCTTCACATTCTGTTAATAATTTAATTTATTTATATAAATTATTATTGTGAAATGGGAGCTCAACGCTTTTTGACAGAACTAACTCAACAGAACTTAAAGAACTGCGCATCATTTTAAATTTATCCTTCAGCAAAAGGTTTCAGTCGTCTCAAACACCATGCTACCCGTGATATGCTACGTGATATACAATATGATGACCCAATCACATTGCACAATTAAAGACGGTGTCCGTGAAAAGAAAAGATTCTCAGGGTGCACGCCATCAAATACAACATGTAAAGACATTTTTCTGATGAGCATCACTCATCAAAAGTGTCAATAAATGAGGCTTAATGAGTAATTTTACTTTGATTTAACTCTGGGTACTTTAAGTGTGTTTTGATCTGAGTACTGTATTCCACTGCTGCTAGTCTATGATAAAATAAACTTGCGGCTTCTTCCCTGTCTCTCTACAGAAGAGTCTCTCATCATTCAGAGTCTGAAGAAGCTCTCTTCTCCAGATAAGAAACTGAAAGAGCTGGTCAGGAAATATGCTGAACTGGTGAGAATGTGTTTCTCACATATGGAGACTTCTACAGCTCAGACATTCACAGTGTTTTGTGTCTGAGACGACGTCTTTTATCCAGTTAATATAATATTTTTCATGTGTAATAATTACAGACATAACGGGGCGTAAAAAACAAACTTCTCATCTTCCACCTGTGTGTGTGTGTGTGTGTGTGTGTGTGTGTGTGTGTGTGTGCAGGCAGCCTTGCGGCGCAGTGATGAGAAGAAGCTGTGCGTCCTCCAGCAGCTGCAGGCTGAAAGTCAGCGCAGCATCACAGCTCGCAGCAAACTGGAGACTCTGTGCAGAGAGCTGCAGGGACACTACGACACACTGAGGGTATGTAGGTGGAGCTGGAGGTGTCTGAGTAGCTACTGTACGTACTGCGTAAAATGTCTAAATGAATTTACATGTCCGAGACAGATACTGGTAATTGACTTTTAAATTTTCCATAATTCTATAATTTTTGGAGAATTTCTTTGAAATAAAGTGCAAGATAAAGTCAAATCAACAGTTGAACCCTTCATTCTTTTACCATCCATTGGCCCATCTCCGCCCCCCTCCCCCCCTTTCAGGAAGAGACCCTTCAGCGCTGCAGGGAGGATGAGGAGAAGAGGACGGAGATGGCCAACCACTTCCAGATGAGTCTTACAGAAATCCAGGCTCAGATCGAGCAGCACAGTGCCAGAAACGACAAGCTGTGCCACGAAAACACCAACCTGACTGACAAACTGGAGGGTCTCATGAACCAGTGTGAGCTGAGGGAGGAGGTAAGAGGGGCAAAGGTCAAAGGTCAACAAAGGTCAAGTCTTTACAGGTCATAATAAGCCTTATGTTTTAGATTCCCACATACTTTCTGGAGTTAAGAGGAAGAAGAGCTAATGGCAACTACAGAAGGGAGCAGTTAGCAGTTTCTCTGGTGATATGTTGCATATTTTGGGGGGGATAAATTCAAAAGGTGGCCAATTTTTACATATAGCACCTTTAATTATTGTCTTTTAGTCCAAAAATTGACCAATTACAAATGCAAGATTGCAACTATTTTGATAATTCATAAATCAGATGTGAATATTTGCTGGTTCTTTTGGTCTATGATAAAAAACTGAATATTTTGGTTGGAAAACTAATTTGAATATGTTAACGAGGACATTTCAAATGAATATTTAATTATTTTACAATTTTCTGAAACTTTACCGAGCAAACAATTCATCTATTGATGGACAAAGTTATCAACAGATTAATGGGTAAAGAGAGTCACTGTTTGAGATTGAGATTGTTTGTCTCTGCAGAGTTTGGAGAAGATCAACGACCGCCGCGACCTGCAGCAAAAACTGACTGAAGCCAAACTGCAGCAGGCCAACGCTCTGCTGGCCGAGGCCGAGGAGAAACACAAGAGAGAGAAGGAATACGTGAGTTTGAACTTCAAAACTATCAGACATTTTATTTGAGTCATCATACAGCCTGTGTAAAAATAACTCAAACTTAAGGAGACTTAATACAAAGAGCGTGATGTAAATTGATGAGAATCTTCATTCAGATTATGTCCTCCACATAGATTCAAATATTTAATCGTGATAATAAAAAAAGCGATCGAATCCATGAACTCCCCACATACGGACAGTTTCTGAAATGCGCGACCACGAGGAGAATACTTTGGATCGTTGTTACACTGCAATCAATGGTGACTATCACCATCCTCTGCTCAGTGCAGGGACACCCTTCCCGCGGCACGGTCCACCTCATCACTGCATGCTAGCACAAATTAAAGCTCTCTGAAGTTGTGGGAGAATATCAAAGAAGTGGAACAGTGCGCCTGTGAGACTGAACCGGCCTAAGCAGAACACAGATGAGCGAAACTGACGGCAGATTCCATCCTCGTTAGTATAGTGGACAGTATCTCCGCCTGTCACGCGGAAGATCGGGGTTCGATTCCCCGACGGGGAGTGTTTCGTTTTCTACCAGCTACTGATGATTAACCAAAACTGTAAAACGGCAACATCACATATGTTCTTGTGCCCAATGATTAACCAACCTGTTAACAAGAAGAACCAGGACTTGACTATCATGGTCTCAGTCCTACACATTGTCAGGTAGTCTGATGTTTTGGCTGACGAATGTTTGATTTTCATACTCTCCATTTCGTAACCATCAATAGTTCTAATTGATTAATTACACATTTTTCATCTGTTCTAAATGTACCTTAAAGGGATATATTTAAAGTTTTTAATACTCTTCTCAACATGGGAGGGGACAAATATAATTGCTTTATGCAAATGTGTGTTTATTATTATTGCAACAATCCAAAACAATGACAAATACTGTCCATAATATTCTCCAGAATAACCTCAAAGGTACTGCACGCTCAAACGATATAATAAATCCGTTATTATTGCTAACTAGTATTAACTTTGACAGCCCTATTTAGAATATTTACAGTACGAGTCAGTTTCCACTACAGTGGAGCGACTTAAAAGTCATTGGTGGTGTCATGGTTTCTCATTTTTAAACATATCAGGATCAGGAGTTTTTTTATTTTTTTTAAGCTGACATTGTCATGCCATGTTGTTTGATATTTGATATATGTTTGTTTTCATTTTATTTTATGAATATGCCTAAAAGGATCAGTTCACCCAAAAATGTCAATCCAGTCATTACCTCATTTCTGGAGCTTCACAGCAAAACAGCGCTGCAGCATTCTCCTAAACAACTGAAGTAGCTGGAGACTTGTTTTAAAATGTAAAAAACAACCAAAGAAACCCATTTCAGACGGGGTGCAGGCAAACACTTTTAGCTTAGCAGCTACAGTGATGATTTCAGCTTAAAAAAAGGTTGTAAATAACATAATTTTAAATCAGTTTGGGATCAGAAATGTTTTGTGGACCCCATCAGCATGGGAGGAGGGGAAAATGACTGAATTCACATTTTTGAGCTGCACCGTTCCTTTAAAATCAATTAACTGTGTTGTGATGTTAGAATTAGAGGCTTGACTTAAGGTTAATTAACATCCATTGAAAAGACAATTTGATTATTCTTTGTTTACACATGTTTATGCTTCTTCTCAGTTGTTGTAGTTTCTGTAGTTGTTGTAGTCTCTTTTTGTTTTTCATTAACACATTAGTCCTCGTTAATGTGTGAAGCTCACCCAGATTGACTGTGTATTGTCTCTGTTGCCGTAGTTGCTTAGGGAGGCTATTGACAAAACAAAGAAATGCTTCGCTATGAAGGAGCAGGAGCTGGCCATGAAGAAGAAGGTAAAGAAACGTCTGTAATGTGTCTCCGTCTGTTCTCTTCTAACCAGTTACTGGTTCAGGCTGCTGAGTGGAAACTGCAGGCTAAGACACTCAGAGAGCAGGAGACTGTGATGCAGGCACAGGTGAATACTCACTGACAGAACTAACACGCTGACAGCGAGGACAGCTAGCACACACCTGGTGACAGCGGCGCAGCAGCAGGGATGAGATGAATGTTAGCATTGGTTAGCAACGGCAGCAATACTGACATTACTCACAAAACACAGGCCTATACTGCAGTAACATACCACCTGGATAGAGTTTGTAAAGTTTTCATTGATTCAGTTAAAAGGTAAAATTATATGTTTTTGTAGATTCTGATTCAACATGAAGTTTAAAACTGTGCTGGGAATAAACCTCGCATGGGAGAATACTGAATCTTTAATCCAAAAATATATTATATTAAGAATAATAATGATAATAATACGTTTATTTCATAACCAGAGTTACACAGTGCTTCTCAACAAACACAGTAATAAAATGCAAAGTAATAAAAGAGAAATAAAGCAAATAACAATAGATGATTAAAACCATAAAAATACCATGTAATTAAAAGAAGAAATAAACCGAAAAAATATACTCCCAACTGGCCAGTGATGTCACTCGGTGGCTAAATTGTATTGTGGGTAATGTAGGCGGCAGGTACTGAAAAGGACAAAAGATGTGTGGAATTTAAAAGGTGACATCTCTGGTTCTGCTGCATCCATTCTGACCATTTGTTTTTAAACTGTCCATAACGAGTCACACCGGTGGACTGCTATTCAAACCCTGCCCCTACCCACAATGCAACTTAACCAGTGTGCCATCGCTGGAGGCAATTTATGCAGATGCAGCTTCCTCTGGAGCCGCAAAAGGCTTTATACCACTCTTTTTTTACAATTGCAGTAGTACTCCCCAAGACCTGTTAACACACTTTAATGTGGAAAATTGGTGGAGGGTAGTACTCGAGTGAAATCCCACCACAGAGGGCAAGTCACAGAAACGAGGAATTGGACTTGAATGACGTGAGACTTGACAACCTGTAGACGTTTGAGTTGAGATTTGAAAGAAAAAACGTTTCAGTTTCGTGTTTTTATCTGTTAAAATGTCCAAACACCACAAGATGAAAACACTCAGGAGTCTCAGTTTGCATCTTGACTCGAAATTTATTGAAACCTGCCTTCAAGGACTTGAGACTGGCTCTGAAACACACCAACTTAGTATAAGTTCTTTCTCAGTCAGATAAAGAATGTAAACTGGTTTGAGCCACAGTTTAACCAGCATGCGATCGATCAGTTTGTTCAACTCAGGATGAAAACAGCCTTGTATCCAGACTGAATGACTTGACTTACAAACCAAAAAGCAGCTATTTCCTCTTTTCTTTCTGTAAATGAGTTAATTTATGTGATGACTGCTGAGGATGAAGTGAATATTAGGTTGGACTCGCTCTTTTGTAACGTTAATGCAAAATCCTGCAGGTATGAATGATTAATGGCCTCCAGCGGTGTGTAAGGCTCGTAATTAATGACTTGTGCAATTTGTAATTCATCACTTGGAGAGCCTGTCATTACCCAGTACCTTATGTTTCCCATGAGTCAGAGCCAAAACCAGGTTCTGCTTCTTTAGATATGTAATCATGTCCTCGTGATGGGCTGTCTTTGAGGGATTATAGTTGGGTCTCCTTGACGTTTTAAAGGATTTTTCAATAAATAAAGCAAATAAAGAAGAAGAAAAACATGATATGACAGAATATTTCAGCTGTTTTCTAAAGTCCAGAAGGTTGATGTGAGTCTTGAATATTACCTTCATGTCTGTCTGTGGCTCAGTCTGACTTTGTCGTCTTTCCGTCTGTTCACAGCTGACGCTGTATGCTCAGAAGTTCGACGAGTTTCAGGCAACTCTGGCTAAAAGCAATGAAATCTACACCCGCTTCAAAAAGGAGATGGATAATGTAGGTGGTGAACTCTCAGAATCCAAATATGTGACGTTAACATGGTTTAATCATTTCATGAAAAATGAAACAGAGCTTTCTGTAGAATCATTTTTCAGTTCAATTTTCTTTGCCAGTCCTTGAGCAATCCATGTTTCTAAACCAGCAGCACACATTTGGTTTTACCTTGTACATGTCAAGGGTTTTCAGATGTTGTCAGTGCAGTCATGTGTTTTTAAACTCTTCCCCCTCTTAGATGTCAGATAAGATGAAGAAAATGGATAAAGAGTCAAATCTGTGGAAGACGAGGTTTGAGAACTGCAACAAGGCTCTGACAGACATGATGGAAGAGGTACGTTGATGGCTGCTGGCTGCTGAGTTAAGATTAACCTGCTTATACTGAACTAAATGTAACAGTGTGAACCAGCAACAGACTGAACGTACCACTGAACTGAACGGTGATGCAGTTGCTTAGCTCAGGAGCAAAAGTGAGCAAAGTGACAAAATTTAAATGTTTTTTAACCAAAACTAACAAAACGATTCCAATTAGCAGTGATGCGTCATTTCTACCACACTTTCACGAGTTGTTCATCTTAAATAGATTAAAGTTCAAAGCATCTGAATATAATGTGGCTGAGGTGGGGGGCAGAGCAGCAAATAAAAATAATAATAATATAATATTTAATTATTTAAAATGCTGCAGTAACACTACTTCAGATTTATCACATGTTGTACTTTGGTATGTGTTTTAAAATCATTTTTTAAACCTGCCCACTGAATGTAGAAATAAATTGGATATTATTTAGTTATTATTTTAGGATCTAGAACAAGTTTTGTCAGGATCATCTTTATGAGTTCCTGTTCCATGTTTTCTGTGTAAAATATATAAAATCTTTTCACCTGAATTTTTTTTTTTTCACATTTTCAGAGATGGAAAAAACCTAGAAAGAAAAAAAAAAACTTCCCACCAGATCATAAGTCATATACACAGGAGAGAAAATCATTTAGATCAAAGTTAGAGAATGGATCATTTCTCACTCACCCCTCAGGGCTTCTTTAAGACCATAATGGTGTAGGGTTATGTATTTCAACAAAGTTATATGAGAAAAAAATAGAAACTATCACTTTTTCGAAAAAACAAAATTTCTGATTTTAAGAGGTGCACCTGAATGCACCATGAGGTCCCAGATGGACTCTCAGCATAGTACTTCCTGTTTGTTGTTTTTGGAGAAGATGATCAATTTACATTATTGTGTTAGAAAGACAAATATTTGTCTTACTTTTCTAGTTGTATTCTCATGTTCTCCGTCCCTCCTCCGTCTGTTCCAGAGAGCAGATAAAGCCAGAGAGTACGACCTGTTCGTCCTGAAGATTTCGAAGCTGGAGAAGCTGTGTAATATCCTCCAAAAGGAGAGGGTTGTCCTCTATGCCAAGATCAAGCAAGTCCGCACCGCCAACTCCAACATCCCATCAAAGGTGTTTGGCAGCTCCAACCCCGATGACGTCCCTGACGCTGAAAGTTCTGAGTCCACCCTGCTGACCCCTGTGGAGCTCCAGGAGATCCAGGAAGAGGACCCAGTCCTGACAGAGGACATGAGCCGTCTGAGGGAGCAGCAAACCAAGCTGCAGGAGTTTGCCGACTCCTTGTTGGCTGCCAGCAGTGACAATGATGATGAAAAGGATAAGGATGATTTAGACCCTGAAGAAGATCTGATGGCTTCTGCGTTCACCCAGTTCAAAACCAAAATCCAGGTCAAGGAGGAGGTGGTCTCAGTCGCTGAGCAGGTGGTGGAAGTAAAACCAGAGGCCACAGAACCAGTTCTCTCACAGCCGGAGGTCCCAAAGCCAGCCGTGCCTGTGGAGAACACTTCTGAAATGATGCCCGCAGACATAAAAAAAGAAGCAGTAGAAGTTCATCCCCAGGTGGAGGAGAAAAAGGTGGAACCCGTGAAACCAGTTGAGGAGATCCAGCAGCAACCTTCTGTAGCAATATCAGAGCCTGAGAGAGTCGAGACCAATCCACCAACCGACCTGAAGCCAGAAGCAGCAGAGGCTGAGGTATCGGTCGAGACTGGTGAGGTCAAACCAGTGATCCCAGTGGAAGAAGAGAAGGTCCAGGCTGAACCAGCACAAGCAGCAGAAGAAGCACAAACCAAGACAGAGTCGGAAAACTCACCTGAAACGACTGCCTCCTCCAATGCCAACTCTTCTAAGAAGCAAACACCAAAGAAGAAGAAGAAGAGGACCGCCAAGAATGCAAGCTAAAGTTAAGGACGTGCAGGAGGTGTGTGTGTGGTGTTATTTGAGAATAGCGTGTGTGGTTGTGTAGCTGAAACTGTGTGGTGCTTTTGTGCCTTTTATAACGGTTTAAATCTTTAGTTTGTCCCGACTGGTGCAGCTGAAGTTTTCAATGTTGTTTCCTCAAGATTCAGTGTCACCAGATGAGGACGGACAAATAAAGCAACTGTATTTTCCAGTTTAAACTTCTGAATGAACAGAGTCTCAATGAAGTCTAAATGAAAGAGAAGTAACACTAAAAGTTTCTGCCAGAAAACTTTCAACAAAAGTGTCATACGGAGTAAAAGTGCTCAAAATACCAAAACAAATCACTGCTTGTATCTATGGAGTGAACCCATGATGCATTATAGCAACTCCAATAAAGTGATTTTTTGACAATTTTACATTTTTGGCATTTGTTATTTTATTTTGTATATAGAATGATATAATATATGAACATGTTTCTTAGTGCCGTACTTGTGAGGACCCTTAATGATGCACGATCTGATATCACTTTATTGTGTATAATTAATGTTACTCCAGGTTCATCACTGCCACTCAACAATCACGTTTTTGTAACCTCATAGCTCTGTGACTTGGGAAAAAGACGTCAAAACACTCCTGGGAGAGGTTGTCCTTTCTACCACGTAGTAAAGGGGAGTATTTTAACCCAAAGCATCTTTTCCTAAACCTACATAACATTTTCTCCTGAAATTTCCTCTTTTTTTTTGCTTGGTTTCACAGATGAAAAGGTTCTCCTGAAAACTCCTTTCACTCAGTTTTATTAATGAACATTTTAGTTTTTTCCCCCTGAAATAAAAAATAAAAATAATTCACTCTAATTCATACATGGTCAAAATGAGTATTACAATAACAAACACCAACAATAAAAAGAAACCTTTTTTTTCACTGTTTCACACATCAAACTTTTTTTTTAAGTATTAAGACCTGTACTGTCAAAAGCTTGAAAATATATTCCTGATGATCCAGTACAACATTATGTCCACTAGATGGAGCTGTTTTCACGTACAGGTGAAGGGTTTTACACCTGTCTGTTATTCCATTCAGACTGCAGTACAATCTTACAGCCACTAGATGGAGACATTATTCTTCATATCATATCTGTACTACATGATGCAGGTTTGGAGGTTTCTCATTGATTTTCAGGGAATTTCTGGACAATTTCAAGGTTTTGGACACATTTAATGCTGAATCAGTTTTATTTTTATCATGAGGTTACAGGAACTGAAACACCACTGAATAACAATGAATCCTGCCACCATGGCAGTATTCACTCATTTTGTGAATATCTATAAATATATATAACTTACTTACAAACACATACTCTATACTAATACCTCTATGTTGGTGGTTAATAAGATGAATTGAATTTTTTTGTAGATGTTAATATGAAGGCAGTTTAGCTGCTAGCGTATCCCCTGACCTTCACCAGCAGGCGACATCTAGTCTGTTGTTATTTAATGCAGATGCTCCAATTTTCATTTGAAGGTCTTCTCCGGATGACTGCATCTGCTGATGAAGATCATATGATATCATCAACGGTTCCACAACAGCCACTAAATGAACCTCAGATGAGGCGCATTTTCATACTTAGCACCTTGGTCAGGGAATAACTTGCAAAGAGATCTTAAATTAGACACATTTATGTGCATTGATGAATTTAACGACATCATTAGGAATGTGGTAAAGGAGGCACATGGTTGTTTTTATGGAGAGGCCACTGTGTTTGAATAGTTGCTCTTCCATTTTATTGTGGACTACTTCACAAGTAGCCCAATTATGCGGGAAAACCATGGACCTGGCAACCCTGATTGACAGTCTACAATGTGGTGCCCATATACAGTAAATCATTTTTTAAAACTATGATAGTCAATTTTCTGTCATTTGACGCAACACTTTGATTAGAGATGTACCGACACCATTTTCTCTTTCCGAATTACGATAATGCTAGCTAGATAACGCTTATAGATGTGCTATAACCATGTATCACCAGTAGAACGTGCCAGAGCACACTAACTGTGCATCACACCAGTCTATTTAAATAAATGAAAATTACTCTGCTTGGAACAGTATTGTTTGTCTGATATGGTTTTTCCACACAAAACTATAATTACCACATTAAAATGACCCTCATTAATAACTCAAGAAGTTTTGCAAACACAAATTCCCAGAGCCCTGCTTGTCAAACCATCAGTCCAAAACCTAAAGACTCTTCATTTACCATCATAAATGACAAGAAGAACAGCAGCAAAAAAAATATATTCAAGAAGCTGGAAACAGCAATTTCTCGACATTTTAGCTTCAAACAAATTCATCACTCCTGATTTCTTCAATGATGGCTCTCTCAAAACTGAGAGTTCATTCTGTCCTGTATCAGATGTTCCTTTAAACACAGCAGCACCCTGCACATGTTCTGGTACTGCTGCATCTAGTGATGCTACAAAATCCACCAGTCCTCTGAAAACACCCAGATCTTCTGAGCGTACACTTTCATCATGGTCACGCAGGGCTAGCTCAAACGCACCACAGAACATTACAGTCTATTATTTTAGACAACATGTGCCTGTTTTTGTCAACCTCCTCGATGTCTTCAGATCCCTAACCCACAACTCACTCTATCACACAAGGCTTCTCCAACTCTCTACGAACTTCTACGACATCTGCTCCTACATCAACTCCTTTTTGCACTGTTTGTCGCGGCCTTGGGGTGGTGAAAGTCAGCGCCCAGTGAGCTCCTATGTCTTGTATTATAGCGAGTGAAGTGAGCATGTACAACTTAAAACAAGGAGCTATGGTCAAAGACTTTTGTGCCCGGGTCACCTCTCAGTAACTTTACACAACTTAGAACTTAGTTACTCACTAACTGTATAATATTAAGGTTGCTCAATTGAAAATATCAAGTCTTATTCAATGATTCAATGAATTATATGATTCTTCTTCATGTGGGACAGTAGGGGCGGCGCCCTAGCATCCCCTATTGATGAGGGTTAGGTAAGTAGCAGGGTACCGTTTCTAATAGATACGTTTTTTGTGGATCGGACCGATGTGTGGACTTGTGGATAAATTTGCTGGATTATTATTTGTACTTTTCAGAATTTTAGTAAACAATTGTTTTGCTGTCAATAAATCTCTTTTCCACTGGTCGTAGTTAACTTTTCAGGTGAAACACTGAACTGTAAAACGTGTAAAATTTAAATACCTATATTAAATAATGAATGTGTTTGTGTGCTGCCAGGCAAACTAATACAGAAGCATAATTTAGCTTTCAAAGAATGAATGTGTATATACTGTATATATAAGGTTATTATTGCATTTTTAAATAGGTCAAATGTTCATTCAGAGCCACTGGTGTGGTTTTTATTTCTGGCGCTAAGCTGCAGATCTGATCCAGAGTGACTCAAATGAGTTTAACAGTGGAAAAATCTTTAATTTCTTAACAATAACTGAGTGCAGGGGTCAGAGGTTACTCTCACACAGGAGAAAAGGAAGGGAGGTGTTTTTCAGACGTTTTGAGCGAGAAAAAAGAAAGTGGAGTATTACAAGAAACAGTTGAGAGGAGAAGTACAAAGGATTTTAAAAATGTAAGATAAGCGCCTAATAGAGGGAGGAGGAAAGGGGGACAGAGATATGAGAGGGGGATTTGATTCGAGGCAGAAGCAAAGAGTTTTTTTGAAGTGTTTCGACCTTGTGACAGAAGATAAGAGTGACTTAATGAGCCTGTGTGGATCTACGAGGCATCTGAGCAGAGACACTCTGATTTCCATGTTAGAGGTTAGTTAAGGAATAATCTTAAATAAAGTTTGTCATGTTGAGGTCCAAAGGTGCAATGTGTAAGAATTGGAATATTGTCGAATTCATACTCATAACAAATACAGGGCAGCATATCAACAGAATAACCTGTAACTGCTGCTATCTTTAGCTACTGTTAGCCTGTTAGCTCAGTTAGCCATGCAGCTACTGGTCCAGCCTGGGAGCTTGGGGCACCGGGGTACTGTTTTACACTGCTTGCACAGAAGCTTTGGACTGAGACCGTCCAAGCATGCTAACGTCAGTCTCTGCAACTAAATGCATGCATGTCATAATAGCACAACTGTTATTACTTCACCTTCTGCTGATAATTTTAGTTAATTCGTACTAAAGTTAGTACTAAGTTAAGTAAGAAATGGCCAGAATTCAAAAGTAGCTCCAAAACTACGCTAACTGCTGCTCGCTATACTATACTCTAATCTACTATTAGCTGCCTGGTTAGCCACGGGTCATGGGGGAGGTCACTGTGGGGAACGGGCCGGCCTCCCAGTGAACACGTCTGGAGAGCAGACCGGGACTGAACACAGCCTCTGAGAGTGACGGAGGTCAGTTTGAAGACAGGGGATGCAGTACAGAGGTGATTTACAGCAGCTCTGACCATGAGTATGACTCCGGGGATGAGAAGACACGGCAGGCGGGGACAGGAGGGCCATGAAGCAGCAGAGGAGAGAGAGAGAGAGAGAGAGAGTCGGACATCAGCTGCAGGTGAAAACGCCTATAGAGCCGGAATATTTTCACATGTGACAGTTGATTTAGTTTATGTCCAGTTTGAATGAAGTGTGTTTTACATTGACTTAGCGAGGCAATTAAGCTCGTAAAATAAACTTGAATTCAGACGGTGTATGGTTGTATTTTTCCGTTTAGTGAGGAAAATAGGTGTAAAAGTATTTACTTTCTTGACATTTTGTGAGTTTCTTGTTCGACTAAGTAGAGAACTCTCTGATGGATACATTCCCCAGCTGAAACTACTACCACCATCAGATGATTGCCTATTGAAGTACAAAGTTGTATCACGAGATAGGACGGGCCATGGCTAGCTGCTTAGCATGCTAATATGACATACTGTAACATTCATTTTCATGTTTTAAACTAAATTCTGGCCATATCTTTAACTTTTAATCTGATGACAGACATTCTTGTAACTGGATGCCACGTTCTTGTAAATGTGGCCATTGGACATTAACTACCAATATTTTTGCATTTAGGTAAAATAAAGGTCAACTTTTGCAGCAGTTACAGCTGCAGCTCATTTCAAGGAGGATTCAGCTTCAAAAATGGCTAGTGGAAAATGGAAAGCAGTCCTGAATCTCAAACACACTCCTGCCTATCTGCAGGAAACATGCATGACGCCTGCCTCCATGCAGGAGGAAAGTTTCTTCGGTGCAGGTGATTAAACTAAGCTGAGCTGCATTTTTCGCTGTCATGAGCCTGAAACATGCACGTGGGAAATTACAGTGACGGAGGGAGACATTAATGTTCTACCTGCTAACCTCTCTTTAATCCACCCGGCATCAAAGTCTTAAACAGACAGACACATTAGCTCTCGTCTGCTGGTGGAGGCCGCCATCGGCAAACCGTCCTATATCTGTGAAAATAACCAGCTTTACTTACACCACATAGCCAGAAGTATGTGGATTAAAACACACAGACACACCCAGCACATCAAAACGTCTTTTTTGAACGAGCACTGCTACTGAACCAGGAATAACTTGCTGGAAGCTAAATCACTGTGCAAATTAGTGTTGTCAGAAATATTGATGTATCAATACATCACAATTAAGAATATTTGAAATGGTTTCCACTCATTTTCTGCTGTATTGATTTACCAATACAATGGACACATACAGTACACTATTTTTAAAGGCCTAATCTAAAGACAAAACTGGAGTGGCACTCGGTAGAGCGCATACCTCTGCGAAGGTCATATATACCAGCCACCAAAATATGCAAAGATTTTTCATTTTCATCAAGATCCATGCATTAATCCCTGAGAAATTAAGCAAAATGTTAAAAAAATGTCCTCGCAATGTTCAAGAAAGTGAGAAAAGGTTCCTGGACCTGTCCCTTTATCTCGATCTGCACCAAAAGTTAATGAGGTCAATTGTGGGCTGAGACCCATCGTTCATCCAAGTTTGGTGGAAGTCTGTGAAGTGGCTTTTGTGTAATCCTGCTGTCAATCCAACAAACAAGCACACGGGTGAAACCATTACCTCCTTCGTAGAGGTAGAAATGAGTGAATGTTTCCTGTAGTATCAAATATGGTAATGAACATCGATATTTTTCAAGGTCAAGTATCAATAACCAAAATCCAGCATCGTGACAAGACTAGTGCAAATAAACTGCTTGTTAACAAAGACTTCATGACAAAGCAGCCCAGTCGCCAGAATAAAATGTTGGTCTTGTACAACAGCGCTGACTTCAATGTCATGAGGGGGAGGGGATTGTAGTGGAGAAACCGCCAAGTAAGATAGCTGCCAAGCCAGAGACCACTGTTCAAGAGGGGGATTGTAAGTGTGAAACCATTTGATTATTTTGACAAGACGTTAGGACATTTCCAGCTGTGTTTGTAACGACAAAGGTACAAAACAAGGTACTTTAAGGAAGATAGCTGCCAAGCCAGAGACCGCTGTTCGAGCTGATGTTTCAACATTTGTAAGTGTGAAACCAGAGGATGTTTTTAAGAGATGTCAGAGAGAGAGAGATTTCAAGATGTGTTTGTGGCAACAAAACCAGGTAAGCCAAAACATGTTCAGGTGCCTAAACCTGACCAGGTAAGACAGCTGCCAAGCCAGAGACCACTATTGGAGATGGCGATTGTAAGTGTGAAGCCACTGGATAATTTTGACAAGACGTGAGAACATTTTCCAGCCATGTTTGTGGCTGCAAAAGTAGGTATTTTAACAGGTTAGCTGCAAAGCCAGAGACCGCTGTTTGAGATGACGTTTCAACATTTGCATGTGTGAAACCACTGGATGTTTTTAAAAGATTTTAAGAGATTTCCAGCCTTGTTTGTGGCAACAAAACCAGGGAAGCTGAAACATGATCTAGTGCCTTAATCTGACCAGAGACTACTGTTTAAGATGGCCTTATTACATTGTAAGCATGAAACCGCTGGATATTTAAGTGAGACGTCAGGGCATTTCCATCCATGTTTGTAGCAACAAAGCCAGGTATGTTAAATGAGATGGCTGCCAAGCCAGAGACCACTGTCCAAGACAGCGTTTCAACATTATTAAGCATGAAACCACTGGATATTTTTAACAGAACATTAGCAGCAGTGTCTGTGGCAACAAAATCAGACCATGTCACATCCTGAAAATGAAAACTAAGCATTATGAAATGTAAAGTTTCAAAATATCTGCAGTTTTCAGAAACATACAAAGCCAACAATTACTCTGGCCACTGAGTTTAACAAAGAACTGAGTTAAACCAACATTTAGACAATTAAACATCTCTGTGTTTAATTACTTTTAAACATGTTATAGAGGTCAGGATTATAGATCTAAAGGGAAGAAGCACTGAATGATATTAGAGCAGTGAATCATGGGCTTGTGGATGACTCAGTGTCAGCTTCCATCCTGAGAGCTCAGAGCTCAACTACAGTTCCAGCATAAACAGACTTCAGGGTATTTCTCTCTCTGACTGCTCCCTTTGTTTATTAAAAAATCAACATGCGTGCTTCCGCCCAATAAAATCAACTCGAGGCATTCAAACAGCCTTTTGAAGAAGTCCCAAAATATCCCCACTCTACGATAATGTCCTCCACTATTGAGGTCCAACACTCTGCTTCATCTATTTGTGCAAAAGCAGCTGTTTCATGTGCTTTACATTCATTAATCTTTCTTCCATCCAGCGTGTTACTGTACAGCAGCACGGTCCGTGGATGACAGCGGAGCTGTGTGTGGAAGATTAGCTGGTGTTACACACACATTCACCTCTGTCAGATTCATGTTGCTGTCTGACAGCTGCTACACTACAGAGGAAATCCATCTCACACCGGGGGAGCTGTGTGTGAGTGGGTTCCTCAATCTCCTTGAGGACCTGAATGAGCTTTAAACTGAAACTGACAGCACTTCTACAAGTAATAAATAATGTAGATATTCTGGTTATTGTCTTGCTGATTACTTTTTTAAAGGAACATAACTGGTGAGTAAGAGGAGGTGTTTCCACCTGTGGTCCAGCTCACTGTCCAGTTTGTTTGGGTTTGGGTCTACGTTTTATTCCTGTGCTTGTGAATTTCTGCGGTCCCTGTTGTTATTGATGCACTGTGTAATGGTGTTCTATTGAGCGCCTTACAGCTCAGTGCACAGCCAATCGTGTGCGTCAGGACTGATGGAGACACTGTCGGCTGGATGCTGCTGCTGCTTGTAATGAACACAACTGTGGACAATGACACACGTACTGTACATACACAGTCTATGTATGTGGGGCTTTCTATTACATAAACTGATACAGGATAAGAGTCACATAGCCTGCACACAGACAGTGGTTATTTTTATTTTCTTAAAACAAGAGATTTTCTTCTTTGAAATGATCATGATTTGATTTGACCACTGAATGTGGTTGTCATTTCTGCCCGTCAGCCCTTCAGTACAGTCTGACAGGTACCATTTGTCCACTTTAGTGTCAGACAGAAGGACTGGATGGGAAATAATGTGACCTCCTGGAAATGTATGTAAAATCATTTGAAGAAGTCTATCCCAGTCTAGCCCAAAGTAAATTCAGAGTTGTTGTTGAACCATTTTCAGATGATCTGTTAATGCTTCTGTCATTGATCTATAGGAGTTTGAATTGTTTGTGTATTGCCGTCTTAATTTTTAATGCAAAAAAATAATCCTGCAGATGACCTGTAACTGCCCCTTTTACCTGGAAAACACAATGGGTCCCCATCATATAGTCTTACATCGTCACAGCACTGAAAATGAACACCCAACACATATTCGTCTAATTAAATATCCAGGCATCTGGCAAAAAAGAATATTAGTATGAGTATTAAACTCATTATAGTTCTTTAATTCCTTACTTACACTAACTTTGTGCTTATAAAATAATCAAAAACAAGTGCTTAGATGGCAGAACAGCCTATTCAAAGAGAAAATGGCATAACATAGCATGACATAAACTTGCATAATTTCTAAGCTTAGGGCTTTAAAACCCATAAAAATGATATATTCACAGATTTTAAATCTCATTGGCTACATGATGTGTTAATGATCTAGAGGCTGGTGTGTAAGTAGCTCAGGAGAGAGGAGAAAGAAGAGAGGGTTGGTCTATGAAATCACGCATGGCGGTTGCAGGCCACAGGGCGGGCCTAGAAGCACCCAACTGGTTGAATGAGGTGTCGATCAATAGGTCAAAGGTCGGCAGCCATCTTAGGTAACTCTGTATTGCAGTTTAATGGTGTTTTGCTTTCAAATATTGGAGTTTTTGACAAATAAATGCTGTGGAATCGACTGCTGAAACAGATTCATGAAGACATCCTGAACTTTCTGAAGAATGACACAGTCGTTTAAAGAAATAAATTCTTACAACTATTCTCATTGTTTCCTGGATGTTTGACTCGTCCAGTCTGAAGCTTGTTCTGTAGGTGAGAGCCGAGTCAGCTAAATGACCACATCTTCATGTAGGGAGCTGCGAACCATGTGAAACCACTCAGTGTGAATAGTGCTGCTGCAGCTCGTTGGTTGGGAAACACTTTAACACACCTTAACTTTGACTTTGAACACTCTGGCAAATCAATACTTCACTAAACCTGCTGGAGGTTTGAGAGGAGCAGCTCTCACACTGTCCTATGGACAAGTTAATAAAGACATCAGTGCACCTAAATATAATGTATTAAGTCTATGGTTTAGACCTGCTCTATATAAAAAGTATCTTCAGTTAATTTCTGTTGTGATTATCGATATAATAAAAAATTAACTTTTTTTAATGACTTAATTATGAATTCATTACTTGCATTTAGATCTTTAGCTTCATCTTTTTCTTCTACACATTCCCTGTGTTGTCTTCATCATCTGACTTATTGTTCACTCTGACTTCGAAAAAGTAAATTAAGTTACCAACCAATCGATCAGCATTAAAAGTGCAAATGCATGGTCCCCAAACATTTCAAATACTAAATTCAAGATGAAACAACCACAGTTTCAGATAAAAATCATGTTAAAAATATCAGCGTTAAAGGAAGTATAACGAAAGATTGTTGGGATATTTTTGACAAGATGTCAGGACAAAGCCAAAAGAGGAGGTGCTACCAAGCCAGAGACCACTGTTGAAGATTGCTTTTTAACATTTATAAGTGTTAAACCACTGGATATTTTTTCCAGCTGTGTTTTAGGTAACAGAACCAGGTTTTTTCAGCCAAATCATGTTTCTTTTCCTAACCTTTGTAGCCTAAACCGAACCAGACCATAAGCATAGCGTTGTCACAAAGAAAGTGAAAATGAACATAAAAGAAATAGAAACATCACAACAGATTGGGTTGGCTTGTCCTTCGTGTCTGTTGTAGCTCATTTTTGTCGTCTTGATGACACATCACAATGCCGTTCTCAGCATCTGTTGACGCTTCTATCATGTTTCACACGTTTATTTTTTCAGCTTTCTCTTTATTTTAAGGTATTTTTCTATTACAACGGAACTTAAAACCTGACAAGTCTCTTTACATTAATTTCACCATTATTCTTCTTCTCACTAACAGTGCTCAAGGTCCTTTTCTTGCTGTAGTGTGACGACTGAAATTATGTTTGAAGTGAGATATTTCTCTGCTTCCTGTTGAGAAACTTTTAGCTTCCAGCACTTTATTCTCCAAAAACATCAACTAAGAACATGCAGCTTTTCATCATCTCATTGTTTCCCTTTAAAGAAAAAAAAAAAAAGAACTATCTTGTGTAAGAACTATCTTACACAAACAGGTTTGCTTATTTCCTGCAAGTAAACATGTGCCTCCACAGTTTTCTCTTTTAAAAAATAACATTAGAAGAAATCCACTAAGAGGAAGCATTTCTTATGAACTGGTTTACAGGACAGTCAGTACAGAGCCAAAAATCTAATCCCTAAAAGCCTCTTCAGAAATGAAATCACAGCCTGCTCTCCTGGTGTCCAAAATAGAGGCTGTTTCTGTCTGAGTTGGAGCCAAATTCAATTCAATTTCACTGAAGAGATAAAAGCATGGTGTCAAACGTGTCCTCCCTCTCTCTACTTCACTTCACCACACCTGGTTTCTCTCTGTTCCCCCTCTTTTTCTTGTCATTCGCTCATTCACTCTCTTCCTCCTCCTCAACCCAACGGATGAGTCTCAGTCACTCCTTTCTCTGCAGATGGCTCGTTATCAAGAGGCAGACAACCTGCAAATTGTACCATTATGTGAAAGCGTGTGTGTGTGTGTGGTTTGTGTGTGTGTGTGAAGCGTTTGAAGGACAGTTTTCGGATGGAATTCCAGCAGTAAAGTGCTGAACGGGCCTATTAGCGGAACAATTTTCTCCTCATTCCTCACTTGTCTTTCACCCTTCTCCAGCAGCACCAGATCTGCTTTAAACTCTAACCTGAGAGTGTAGAGATGCAGTAGTGCCTCAGAGCAAGGCACTAACCCCCCACTGAACCAAGAGTGATGCTGCAGGTTGTATTGCAGAGAAAAGTTGAAGCTGCAGCACTAATTCACAGGGATTTCAGACAGGAGTGAAGGAAAATCAGTGATGTGGACTAAATTATGTCCCTTTTCTTTAATTCACAATATCTAACAATACTACACTACAACTTAGAGAAGTTACTTCAGCTTCAACATTATTTTTAAAGTAAATTAGAAATGACATGTCTGAAGTAAAAAGTGAGTAAAAGGTCTACATTTGACAAAGCTGTGATCTGAGCATGCTGTCCAAGATTTTTTTCAGAGGGAAATAAAATGTCAAGGCTTTTCTATCTGTTATACTTTTTGAAATATTCAGCTTTTTCTGCAAGATTGATCCCAGTCATTCTGATGGGGACATCTTCAAATGTCATACGTTCAGCCACAGAGACTACTACTACTAGTACCACTACTACTACTACTACTACTACTACTTCCTTCACTATGATACAGCACCTAGATACTACCACTACTACTACCACTACTACTTGAACTAATACATGAACTACTGCTTCTTCTTCTACTACTACTAATACTACTACTTGTACTACTACTACTACTACACACACACACACAAACTCCTCTACTTTGTACTACTACTACTAGTACTACTTGGAATGCTACTACTAGTAATACTACTACTACTAATACTACTACTTGTACTGCAACTAGTAGTACTGCTACTACTAGTACTACTTGTAATACTAGTACTAGCAGTACTACTTGTACTACTAGTACAAGTAGTACTAGTGTAACTACTAGTACTACTTGCACTGCTATTACTAGTACTACTACTACTGCTTTAACTACTACTACTACAACTACTACTTGTACTAAGACAACCAATGAGACAGATATTCATGCTTAGTTAGTAGACTTACTAGTACTATACAGCTAATACTCATAAATACTATGACTAATTCTACTTTTACTGTTACAGCGTATGCTACTACAACTATTACTACTAATATTACTCCTTCTACTACTGCTGCTACCACTGCTACTACTTATATTACTAGTGATACTACTACTACTACTACTACATATGTTATTCTAAAAAAGTACTAAGTGTCAGTCTAATATCCATTGCTGGCAACTCATTAAGCCATCTTTTTGTCAGCCATTTTGTCCCTCGCTCTCTCGCTCACTGACACATCGCTGTCTCTATGAATACCAGACACATTAAAGAGTTCATAATATTTCAAAGGGCTTTGTTAATAGTGCTGGCAACATTAGTATGGGAATATTTACCAAGCATCAGGCACAAGCAAAATTTCTTGAGAAATGTTCTAGTTTTAATGCTATTATCTCAAGATCATGAGTTCATTATTTTGTCATCTCAAGGCAACAAGGATCGTTTTCTCGGGATTACAGCTTAAGTTATCCTGTTATCTCGAGATAACAAGATCATTGACACGAGAAAATGACTTAATAAGATTCAAAACAGTGAAGGATGACATACTGCTCTGTCAGGTGGGTGACTGAAAATAATGTTCACATGATACATTTTGATTATGTTAATGTTAAAAGAAAAGTATAAAAGTATTTCCATCCCAGAGTTGGTGAAGTAAAAGTCCTGAAATTAAAAAATACTTCTCATAAAAGGAATTAAATCAACTGTTTATACTGTATGTCTATTTAATGTAGTCTGCTACCTGCATTAATCCACTGAATCACAGTGATGTGTCTTCTTTTTACTGACAAAAATTGTAATACATTTTCTCAGAGTTTTGGTTTTCAAAGGTTACATTTTATTTCAGTTTTGTCTTTCAAAAAACGAGCATCAATGAATATTTCAATTTATATCCATCATAATAAAGACTGGAGCTACATGCACAATGATCAGGAATAAAGCCATTCCTTCTATGAGTGTTAGAAATGGAAATGTGTTTTTAAGTCAAGACTCTGATAATGATGCAAAGAATTTGAAAAATGAATTTTTGTTTTTAGCCGACAAGAGGAGTCAAAGATCCTAGAAAACAAGAATAAAGCGTGTTTATTTTCCCCTGGAGGATGATAACGATCTCTGCCATGATGATGAAACATTCAGCTTCAGAGAGCAAAAACACTTCTGGACACCTCTGTTAACACACACACACACACACACACACACACACTCACCTAAGAACACACACCTCCTTATAAATACAGACATAATGACCCGTATCATAAATAGAATAATGTAATCATGTCTGCCTGCCTCCACAGTCCATCTTTGTGTCTGTATTTGGTGCAGTGAACCGTGGAAATGCCTCTGCAGACAGGACTTCCCCCGCACAGACACCACAACAATAAATATCCCACTGAGAGATTTCTTTATATTAAAAAAAAAGAGATTTTCAATTGTCTTTGTATTGCACATAGAGATTAAAGAGCAGACAGTCCTTTCACATCACCACAGACGCATTTTTGTTTTCCCCTAGAGAACCATACAGACTCAGAACACGAGCAATAACATCACATGCAAATACATAATAATAAAAAAAGTCCTATAAATTAAAATCAACCAACTCTGAGGAACACACCCTTCCCAGTCCGTGTGTGATCTTATACTGTTTTAGTGAAGACATTTTGTTCAGTCGTCGCATCCTTAAGATGTTTGTTTGAGAGTTCAGACTTCGCTTTAAAATGATGGTTAGGATATGTTGAACGTTAGCAGAAGATGTGGAAGGAAATTGCTTTTGGATCTTTTCATTTCTTTAATTTGTCGGTGGGAGCTTCTTACTTGAAAGCTAAATATTTGACTTATCGGCTGGCTGATTTAATAATTTGTTATATTCACATTATAAATGTCACGGTCTCTAGCGATGATGCCATTACTGTGGTAGAATGGAACTGATTGAAATTTCACAGACTGTAAAGCAGATATTTCTTGGGTTGAGTTAATCACAGCTGAAGATGATCCGTGTGAATGTTGAGATTATTCAGTCCCAAAATAACTTATTAATAATAATGATAAATAAAGTTTGTTGTTGGAGCAGATGATAATAGTGAGCATTGCCTCAGGTACATACACGCTCTTTACCACTATCATTCCCAACATGAAAACATTCTGAATTTAATACAGGTCACGAGAACACCACATTTGGATATTCCTAATTTTCCAGTTAAGACATGTGGGACATGTTGGTATTATTCTTGATTTAGTAGAATTCTCTGGATACGTATACAGCGTTTGCAAAACACGATCTCCTTCCTGTTTTCGGTCAGCTCTGTCTGTTGCCCAGAAAACAGTTTGCGAGGCTGTTGTAGAGAGGATTGTACAAAGAAAAGCCCATATTTGCTTTAAAACATTGTAAAAGACTTTAATATCAGGTTTCAAATGCCAACCTATTTAGAAAGCTGGTTGAACGGATGAAGGACAGCGGTTGGGTTCCTTAATCTGAGTATGCACGGCTGCATGTGAACAGGAATATTAGTCGAATTTTCATTTTCATTCCCCATCGACACAGCTTATAAGGAATACTGTCTTTACTTCTCGTACTCGTACTTCTCTACTGTCAGAATACGGGCAGAAAACAGAATAATTTGTGCATGTAAACGTAGTAGCTGATTTACAGGTAAATAGATGTGTAGCTGTCTTTAAAAGTTTAAAACATTTTGTTGAAAGGTTTATTTTTTCAGATGCAATGGCTTTCTACAGAATCTCCTGGACTCTGAGAAACCTAATCCTAACCCTAAGTCAGATGTAAAAGCTAGGACATCCAAATTTCAGAAGCTTCAACACTACAAATGTAATGAAGCAGAAATATAAACCACATTCACACCAGTTTTTTAAGCACGGGTAAACCTGCTAAAAATACCAACTTTTCCACTACCAGGAGATGAGCTTGCCTAACTGTTTTATTTTCTTTCCTTGTGTGTTATGTTCGTCATCACACGTGCTGAAGCAGATCGTGTACCTCATCAGACTTTATCCGGAAGACGTTAAAAAGTCTTAATCAATAACATTTCTTGAATTTTTTCCCCAAGCTGATGGTGCTAAAAAGTGAGACATCTGGCATCTCTCATCACTGTTGAGAGTTGCACATGCTCAGTAACAATCAGGCAGCTGGCAGGGATCACGACTTTAGTAACAAACTATTCTAACTCTAACTTTACAACTTGTACATTGATCAGTTTATGGAAAACATGTATAGTAATTGTGTACTGAGGCGCTTAGTGGTGGTGACATGTAAATCATGTGACTGTGATGTCGTCTGTTTATAGCCTAACATTCGCTTTTTACTGCTAGAGATTTAATTTACGCTTAGAAAATCATAAAAGTGGTGTTCATCTGTGAAGATTATCTTGCTGAACAAAATGTGTAAGTATCATAAACTTGTGTTTCTGCAATAATCCAAAATCCAACAGAATAAACCTCATAGGCTTTTTGTCGAGAGAACCAGGACGATGCTAACTTTCAGGTTAGCCTACAAAAATACATCATCCCAGAAGCACTCTGTGTGATGTTGGTCACTTTTTAATATCTTTAACTTAAGTCTTTCTTTTAAAGTCAGCGTTGACTGAGCGATGTCCGAGCTGCTTGAACAGAGACGATAATGTATTAAACCAGTGTCAGCGTGCATCACAGCACCGTGGCTGATGAGGGGCGGTGTCCTGTTTTTATCACAGCTGATCGCAGGTGGAGCTGATAAACACCTGTGTCTTCTGCAGAGTCAGAGATTATAGCTTCACATTGAAGACAAAAGATGTTAGTGGGTCTTTGTCCAGTGAATCCATGATAACTCTAAATGCATTTAAATATGTTATAAGGCCAAATTCTAATGTTCAATTTCTGTTGTTGAGTTGACACATTAAACTATAATGTAGTCTACGGTCAGAGCTTGTTTTTAGTCTGGGTAAAAGCTAGAATAAGTTCTCAGGTTAGGAAAATCATTATGTTAACGATGGTCCTCACAAGTATAGTACAGATTTGTGTGTGTGTGGGCCTTGTTAGCATGAATGCACAGTGAACTGCTCTCATTGACCTCGTCAATACCAAGCTGTCAATAAGAGTGACTGCGCAATAGAAAACATTAACCTCTGTCTTTTACAAATTAGCACATTGGCACATTAACATTCCTGCAGGCTTCACTGTCGCTCCAGAGGGACTTCAGACATGTTGATTTTCGTAGTAAATTCATGTTACGTTTTTGATTTCTGAGCAGTTTTGTTGGAGCTCAAAAATTCATCTTTCTTCTTAGTCCTTGTATCATGTCAGTGTTACAGTTAAAGATCCAAAACAGCCGTCAGTTTTATACTATAACACAGCTTAAGAGGACAAACTGCTAACACTAAAGCTACCTACACTTAGGCATGCATCAGCCTTTAAGAAAACACCCTCATCAATCACCGTGTCAGAAACATTCACACATCATGAAGCGGAATAAAGTGCGAACATCTTATTCAGCAAGGTTTTCCTTTTAATTGTATTTTTGGAATAAAGGTCAAATCTTCTTGCATGCAGAAGCGCTGAGTCGATGTTATCAGTGACCTACATGGATTTAATAATAAAAATGTGGATATGGCGTTGGAGGCGGAGCCCCGTTCATTCCTATGAAATCTGCTCAGTGGTGCATGAAGCCAAAAAAGCTTGACTACCCAGGTACGAATTTTACTGGATCTTCCACGCACTAGAGACTTCCAGTTTAACGCTAACTGCGCCGGCTAACTTGAATGTTACAGCAATGCACACTGCAGACTAGTTTAGCACCCAGCTGACTTGAATGGGGATCAAATAATTTAATCGTGCTTCTAGACTTTCCAAATGTTATTTTGTACCAAATGTTCACATTATATGCTTATTAGCCACCATCAGGAGGTGGAGTGTCACACCACTGGATTTTTTTAAGGACACCTGAAGACACTTAAAGCTGTTTTTGTGGCGACAAAATTGTTTGTTTTTTTTAGGACACTTGGGGATATGTCCACCTGTTTTTATTGCGTCAAAAGCAGGTGTTTTAAAGGACACCTGGAGACATTTCCAGACGTTTTTGTGGTGACAAAACCAGCTATTTTTCACGGGAAGTCGGACCATCTCCACCCCTGATTGTGGTGACCAGAACGGGTATTTTAAGCCAAACTATGATGTTTTGCGAACCCTAGCCAAGTGTTTTTGTGCCTAAAACTAACCAGAGCATAAGCACTGGGTTTTGACCAGAGAGAAATAGAAAATTCTACCTAAACAGACTAGCTAACATTTATCCTGGTGATAGTGTTGGAGAAAACAAACCTTTGATATGTGTGTTTTGTTCTAAGATTAGATTTATTTTATAAATCTAACTTAAATTTTATTTTATGTAAAGAAATCTGCTCGTTTCACAAAGTTTCATGACACCAGGCTGTTTATTTACTCGTCACTCTTCCAACATGCTGCTGTGTCCAAAAAACGATTTCATCACTTCGAATCTTTTTAGTCGGGGACAGTTAGAATACAGTACATTCACTTGAGCTCAAATTGTTTGTACAGCGAGAGAAACAAATGAACAGTAACACTGACAGAGAAACAAACATACAGATGTACCAATTTGCATTTAACTGCAACGAACACACAAAACTTCAACAGTAATTCCCATAGTAATTTTCTAGAAGGATTCCTGGAAAGAACAGTGATTAATTGTTGAGAAAATGTGAGTTGAAAGCTCCATTAAAACCCATTATTCACTCATTATTTTACACTTTTACTCTTCACATACTGTTCTCCTCGTACAAAACAACCAAAAATAATAATAAAATGGCTCCATACAGCCACGAGATCCCAAAGTGGTTTGAAAAGACATTTTTTACACCCTCTTAAAGCCGAAACTTCACTGCAGCTGAAAACTAAAAGTGTTAACTCCAAACCAGTTTATTTTGGCTCAAAAAAGGGTGTAAATAACGTCTTTTCAAATCACTATGGGATGTCTGGGCTTCCAGAGATGAGCTGTTTGGAGGCATTTCATGTTTTTTTGGTTGTTTTTACGTCCCCAGCTACTTTGTTGTATAGGAGGATGCTGCAATGCTGTTTTGTAGACTACGAAACTTCACCTGACTTTCCATCAGCATGAGGGAGGAGATAATGACAGAATTTTACTTTTTGTGTAAACTCATCCTTTAAACCTAACCCATGTTTAGCTGGCCTGCTGTGCACTGATTAAAAGACTCATAAAGAGAAAGATTATGGCAGCAATTCAGTGGAGTTAATTAACCGGAGGTGTGTTGATTGAACTCCTCATTTTCTTCCCAGGAAACATGATAGCAAATTATCAGGAAGTTGTCGAAGTGTAAACTGAATCTTAATTTTGCTGGCTGATGTGACCTACAATAAACTGATCTGGCTCTAATGTACTTTAGTCAAGAAAGGAGTGTCAAGAGCATTAAAGAGGGGAACCCTTAGAATGATTGAATGTCAGCTGCCTCACAAGAAACTTTGTCAGAATATGACTTGTACCTGCAGGTTTTCAGGTGCAATATGTAGGACTTTTAGTTTGAAACATTTAAAAATTAATTAGAATAATCAACACAATGTGAAAATGACAGTATTGGCATTATCTCACAGACATCTATGTATTACAGAGGTTTCTAGTGAAATTAGCATGCTAACCAGCTAGCCCTGGGGCTGAAAACCTCTTTTACCTGGTGGTCCAAAACTCCTGTGCCAGCAGTGTAAACAAGACTTCCTCGGTACCCCGGCTAGTTGCATGGCTAACTGAGCTAACAAGCTAACGTCAGCTACAGTCATGGATGTATGGTACAGTTAGCAGCAGTAAGCGGTTTCTGTGGCGATATGCTGCCCTCTATTTGTTTGGAGTATGAGTGGCCAATCTGATGAAGTGCACCTTTAAGAAGGAAAAGCAAATACATTCATGCACTTTTGGCGTCTTGAATCACATTTACAAAAAGTCTAAATTAATTCATTGGTACATGTTCACCCCTCAGTGAGGCTCCACCTCGGTCACAACATCCAAACCTTGACACTTTTATTGAAACATTACAAATCAGTTAATCGTGGTGGTGCCGCCCAGCTCACTCAGAAACACACCGAAAACACCAAACGAGTCACACATCATGCTTTCACAACTATATTTATCTTTTTAGCAAAAAGTTAATGGCCAGAACAACATGTGAACCAGGCTGCTGCAAACAGCCCACACCCTGTTTACTGCAGCTCGAGGGGACATCAGATCTTTTGTAGCGTTAAATGAAGTTTGGGGACTGTGAGAAGAGAAATCAATATCGATCAATATCACTGGTTGACAGCTTTCTTTCTCCACACAATTCAAGTCGCCGGTGGCTTTGTCTTTGTGGAAGGAGACAGGAGATTAATGTTTCCAGGTCGGAGTTAAATACAGAAACAAAGAGGCTGAAGACACAGGAGATAGAGTGCTGTGGATCAATCTTCAACACCACTACCTACACACCAAACTGTGTATCAAACGTGGGTATTTTATCAAAAACTGTCAAGAAACAAAGAATGCTTTGTGATTTTTCTTTTGATATTTCCTGATTTAAAATCAGTTTCTGGAGCAACACTCAACAGGTCATTGTTTTCTATGTAAGCCCCCACACCATCAACGTCTTGTCTCATTTCCAGACGCCGAACCAGATCACTTCTCAAGAAAAGCCCAATTTTATCACATTCTCTTCCCACAGTGGCAAATCCATGCAACCGTAACCTGACTACTGCTTGACATGACTGAGACGTAGCTGCTTCTTTACAACATTTTGCAATAACAGCCTCATATTCCTAATCGCCTGTCTTACAGTTTTACATGAGCTTCTAAACAGATTTGAGCTGCCTGCAACTGAGATGTCATCTTTTCTGTCCTGTCTGTTCAGGAAATCTTAAAACGTCAACATTTTCAAACAAGTTTGGTGGAAAGTTCAGGCATTTTTTTTGGTGAGGATGCAGAAACTTTTTAAGGGATTTCGCCACAGTTTAAGTATTATTTTATGAACTTCTCTGAATTTTCTTACTCAACAAAAATAAAAATGTAACACTTTTGTTTTTCTTCTATCTGTCACAGGTTGAAGTGAAGAATTTAAGGTATATTAATCCAAACCATGATGTTCTGCTAACCCTTACAAAGCGGTTTTTGTGCCCAAACCTAATCAGAGCATAAGCACAGCATTGTGTCAAGAAAGAAAGAGAAAATTAAACAAACGTAAAGTTACAACATGAAGAAACGTTCAGTTTGAACTTAACTGTGGTTGTGCAGAAATGTACTTAGCCAACATTTACTCTAGCGACTGTGTGTCTGTTTGAGACACAGAGGGAGCGACAAAACATCTGTATTTGATGACTTGGGAATGAGGATGATTCGTATTCTTTAACTTTAATTGAAAGCTAGCGTTTCCCCTGCTTCTAGTGTTTATGCTAAGCTAAGCTAACCATGTCCCAACTCCAGCTCTTTACAGTCATCCATTTGAACATTTAATTTTGACTTATATCAGGTTTCCTGGCTTGATTCTGACTCTCTGTTTAAGCTGCATCACACTGGATGTGATGACAAAATGGTGAATCCACCGTTAGTAGATTACACACACTTGCTCCCAGCATTAATAGTTTTTGGGTCACGTGGTCTAACCAGAGCTGCGACCTGATTAAACAGCAGCTGATCCCAGCAATCTACTTCCACCACCTTTTCTCAAGATGCCTGTAATGAATCAGGAGAGGAATAGGGAAGGGATAATCCTCAACAAGGTGTGCATTGGAGAATGTAACTGCACAACAAAGAGGCAACCACTCTCTGCTTTGTGTTGGACGCCTCTGCACAGACCTCACTGTGGGCAGGAATTAGTGGCAACTGAACTGGAGGTGAAAAAAAATCGTAATAAATGTTCACAGTCAGATTTATGGAATATTCACAGTAACCAAGACGTTTTTCCTGAAGGTGCCGTATTTTGAAAAGTGGCAAAGATGTCAAACCTTGGTACTGCAGCATTCACCGGCATGTCAGTAACCCTGACCCTCAATTTGGTCGAATGTATTGGACATAAGTAAAAGCTTATGAAGCTAATTTTAATAGGTTTGCTTTTGTTTAAGCACACGTCCGTGGTTACATGGACCATTTTCACACTTTCTCAATTCAGGAATGCTACACCAACAAATCTGATCATGAGAATGCTTTTTCCAAACTAACAGGACAGAACTCTGCTTTCTGTGTATTCATGTGTCACATCTCAATTGAGTGCACATTGTTTTTTAATAATTTGTGTATTTGTCCTCTTCTATGTGCGTGGCAGGTGATATTCTGCCTTGTAAGACCATTTGGGTGGTTTTATGAGAAGATTTCTCCTGGAAAAGTATAAAAATGCTCAATTATCACTGGCTGACTGGACTGTGTGAATGACTTTTGTGTTGATGACCAAGTTTTCATAAGAAATTACAGTTTCATTTTCTGGCTTTTTACTGGTAGACCTGGTGAATTTATTGGTTTTATTCAAAACCACGTCACAGTTTGGTTTGGATTTAGTTGATAAAACTACTCTGTTCAGGTTTTAGGAAAGATCTTGGTTTGGATTATATTAATAAATCAGCATTCACTTTTGGTTTTACATGGGACGGGAGCAGTGATGATCGCAACAAATAAAAATCATCTTTGTTTGACGTTAGAAGTGACGACGAGAAAGCACATCAGGCAACCAACACTGTGGTGCAGGACTTGAAGCGCGAAATACTGTGTTTTTAGGGAGTCCCGTGCCAGAAAGATGTCAATGCATGCTCATAATGTTCTTCTCTGGTGTTTGACGCATCGCGATGTAGACTCTATCACCACCTACTGGCCCTCCATGAGTTTTTCTGCGTTTGCAATCGTTTTTAGGTTCTTGTGTGTACGAAGATATTTTGTAAAATGAGTTCATGTGGACAGGATTTTTTTTAAAAACAGAGGGAGAAAAATATCTGCTTACAAAAATATCCATATTAGTACAGACCAGGCCTAAGAGCACTTGATTTCACCCAAAAAGGGGCATGGTCGTTCTGATGACATAAATTTGGCGTACACCTGCTCTTATCTAAGCTCCAGTCTGACTAGCTAGCAGTTACCTCGCCATGTTTACTGGTTTGCTATCTAGCCCTGTGGGTAGTCGTTACATCACCAATAGCACCACCTTCTTGGAGGAATTTTGCTGCATCACTGTGTGTCATGATAACTTTATTAGTGGCACCACTAGGAGGGAAACAAGAAAGATAAAATAAGTGACGTATGAGAAGAAAGTTACATTAAAGCCCAACATAATGCCACATTATTATTTTTTCACTCAATTTCTCTTCATACATCAAAACGGGTGCAGTAAACCAGCAGGAAACAAGTGTAACAGTGACCCTGCAGGGTACAAACAGACACAATCAGACTCATTCATACTCAAACAAACAACCCCAGTGTGACACAGCCATAGAGTAGTTAGCATTTTGTGGCCAGAGCATGCTTTTACAAGTGAATAACCTTGATCTGATCCACATCTTCATCCGTCCAGCCAGTCGGAAAACAAGAATTCACCCAGGTGACAACGTGACAAAAAGAAACTTTCAGTGGTCTGCTGTTTGTTTGCTGTTCCCTGATTGGATGCAATCCAATGCAATTTTTTTTAAATGTATTTATTTCTTTTTTTTACAAGACCTGTTGTTTGAGAGGCTGGCTAATCAGTGGGGGATGCAAACCAAAACCAAATCATGCTACACCGTGGTTAGCCTGGTCCCCGCCAGACGCCACGGAGCTGAAAGAGACAAGAGGCAGAATTTATCACCGACAGGCAGCTTCACCCAAAACTCTTCATCCACTTCTCTCCACCAGGAACCTCTTTTACCCTCGTCATGAACAAAGAAAATGACTTTCTGTTTCCTGCTTTCAACAAAACTGCAAGGCTGTTTGTTGCATTCAAAGCCTTGAGTGATGAAACTGAACTTTTAGCACTGCAGCGTGGGCTTTCATTGAGGTATCACAGAAACAACAGCAGTGTTTCCAACAAGCATTTGTCCAGCACCGCCAACGCTAATGAAAGAGATCCCCGGTGGAAACAGAGCTTTCGTCTTTATTTTTTCTTCTGCTCTCGTTTCTTCAGCATGTTCATGTTTTTTATCCTCTAATTCATTCCAGTTTTGTTTTCTAAAGTCAGTTCAGGTCTCTGTCCCACCCTTACGGACTCTGCTGCTCCATGTTGTCAATCAAAGGGTCTTTCTTCATAAACTGCAGATGTCTGATGGACCTCCACACCCCGACATAGCTGTCACTAACCGACTGACCAGGGGTGGTGTTCTCCTTTTGGAGGTGCTCCCTCTGCATCTCCAGAGCCTCCTTTTCTGTCATGACGCAGGATTTCACGCCTGAATCTCTGTCTCCGTGTTTCTCATCTCCTGTCCACACCTCTCCATTAGCCAATCCAGCTGGCGCTGCCTCCTTCCCGTCACCGCTCAGCACTCCCTCCGGCTCTGGATTTCCAGGATCAGATCCATCACCATCTGCAGGTCCATCGCTGCTCAGCGGTGGTTTCTCTCGGTACGGCTCCCCAGGTAGCGCACCATCCTTCCCAGCCTCCTCCAGGTCCTCGTACAAGCTCTTTTTCTTCATCTCAAAGTATTTCACCACACAGTAGGTGATGGAGCCGACGGTGTTGACCACCACACCGCCGATGAACAGCCCAGTCGGCGCAACGTCGGTGAAGGCTAGCATGCCGACTGTGATGGTGGCGATGCTCTTGACCACGCCGACGAAGCTGGTGGTGACGGCGGAGTTGATGTAGGTGCAGTGCAGCGTGGTGAAGTTCATGGCGCAGCCGATGAAGACGCAGAGGACGAAGATGCACGTGATGTGGGGGTCCTTCCAGCCCTCGTACGACCACATGCTGATGGTGTCCATGGAGATGAGGGAGCACACCAGAAGCACCTGAGAGAGACAACAAGAAAATGTGAGAAAGGTCGAGACAAAACAAGAGGACGGAGGAGAAGAGAGGAGGAAGAGAAAGAGACAAAGAGGAGAAAAAGCAAAGAGAATCAGAGAGAGAAGAAAAGAAGTGGACAGAACAGAAAAGAACAAGGACAGGACGTAGAGAAAGATGAAAAAAGCACAAATTAAAAACAAGAGGAAGAAAAGTGAATTATGAAAGACAGCAACAGAAGAGGTGGAGACACAAACAGTGATCAGACGGAGGACAGAGAAAACAGCCGGTAAGACGAAGACATGGATGTATAAAAAGAAAAGAAGAAAAATATTGAAGAGATGGATATAAAACTGAGAGATACAGTGTGATTAAAAAGGCCACGACAGTTAAAGAAAGACAGTAATTAAATAAAACTGAGTGGAGATAGAGAAAGAAAGGTAGGTGAAAAGAGACACAAGAGGTAAAGTTAAAGAGACGATCATGAGAGGCAGCAATGAATCAGATAAAGGAGGAAGAGAAAAGATGAAAGGAAGCAAAAGGAGAGAAACTGAATAGAAATGGAGTAAAGGCAAAAAACAGTGTGAGATTTAGAGGACCAAAAAGAAAAAGACAAAGACAGCAAAAGAGAAGTTAAAAGAGGAGGAAAGGAACTGAAAACAGAAAAAGAAGAATTTGAAAGGAAATAAAGGAGACAGAAGAGGAAAAGAGATAATGAAAGAGAAGAAAAGGAAGCAATAACAAAAAAGAAAGAGAGACCAATATGTGGAAGTAAAAGAGATGTGAAGTCAAAGAAAGAAACAAAAAGGGCAGTAAGGGAAAATGTAATAATGGAAGAAAACAACAGAAAAAAGGCAAAGAGGAGCAAAGACGAGCAAAAACAGAAATCAAAGAAGCAAAACTTTATTGCAAACTTCTCAGAGGGAATCAGTGCAGACAGTCCTCACCGGTGAGGCCATGATGGCGATGGCGTACTGCGCTGTGAGCGGCCCATACTCGCTGTCCAGACTGCTCTTCTGGATCAGGACCAGGTAAGAGGCGTGGATGATGACCGCCAACACGCCGGTGACATAACCGAAGGGATCGCCAGTGAGATCACCAGCACCTGAGGAGAAACGTTCAAATCGTGAGGATGCAAAATGAACAAATGTTTCTGTAATATTTAGTTTTAGTTAGTTAGTTAGTTAGTTAGTTAGTTAGTTAGTTAGTTAGTTAGTTAGTTAGATTTTAGGCACAAATATGTTAAAATCCATGTCAAATAAAATCCAACTCATACTGGAGGGAGTGGCCTGCTCTGAGGGTCGAGTTGGCTTCATTAGTACACGTATTGGACCTTTACATCTGATCTGTTCTCTGGTATCAGTCTTCTCAAAACAGGGAATAATAAAAATAGAAGAGGACAGACAGAGAGGAGGAGTGTGGGCGTTTTAAGGTGGGAAATATGAGGAAGAGATGATGAAAGAAGTCATAAAATGGAGCAGGAGGAGGACGAGACGGAGAGTTAATCCTGTGTGAGTCTGTGTGTAGGCTGGAAACTTGCATTGAAACTGGGAAAGCCACAGAAAACAGCTGCTCTCACCAAAAATAGACAAAAATCTTGACCAAACGTGCGTGTGACATTCAAAGTAGGTAAAACAAAAGCTTAGATTCAAACTGAGCTCCCATTTGGATTAAACTGTCATTTGCAAACATTTTAAAAATGTTTATACAATAAAAACATTCACATTTTGATTCTCGAGGGACAGCAACTTTCCACTGAAATCAAAGGCAGTAAAAATGAAAGATGTTCACTCGTGTTTTATGTGCAATCTGATTAAAATGCTGCATAAAATCAATCAGAATCAATAATTTTAATGACTTGTCATACATGAGCATTGTAGATCTGCTCAGTCAGACAATAAACATCATCAGATGAGATTGGCTCATGTTTTCAATAATGTGTACCGTGTACTTCAGTTTTATAACCATGATTGATCCCATAAAGACACGACAGACATTTATTTATATGCAGCAACAACACAACAGAGGTGGGGGTATCATGTATTTATAGACAACAATATTCCTATTAGGCGAATGAATGGAGTATTTAAATATGTTTCCAGGTATAAAGGGTGTGAAATAAAATGTATTTGGCGTCTGTTCCCTCCTCTTGTGTGAACACTTACCAAAGAGACATTTTGTTTTACTCAGCCAAGGTTCTTTTTAACCTTTAGGGCCGTGCACCTGGAACACTTAGAAGTTGGAAATTACAACCAGGAAATTTTGACACTCTGACTTTAACTGGAGCGCAGCATATCACCCAGGAGACAGCTGTTCTGTTCCCGTGTGAAACCATAAGTCAACAGTGAGTTATTTTCCCTTTAGCCCCTTTCACATATGACCACCGGACAATATCCAGAGAGTCAGATCAGGATACACAACAGGAGATCGTTCATGTCAGATATGTTCGCAGATATTGGAAATACTCTGTATGGTTTGGGCGAGGGACGGCACCCGGGTAGGAGGCTATGGACTGCTCAGTAATGATGACTGTTTTTACATTTATATAAAAAATGTATCTGCAATATCAAAGAAAGAGTGGAAAGTAAAATACGGGCAAGCAGAGAAGAGTATGAAGCAGCTACACTGCCTTCAAGAAGATCCTAGAAAGAAAGCTGCAGCATTTTGGATCTGTGTCCAGCAGCAGCGTGAGAGAACGAGCAGGGAAATATTATGAGCAGATGTCAGAACAGTTCAAACGCTATTTTTGCATGTCCCGATGTACATTTCAGTATGTGTTACAACTGATTAAACCAGCACTAACGCAGACGATTACACATTGTCAACATGTCCACTCCTACGGGTAAACTCTGGATAAATCCACAGTTACACTGTATGTGTGAAAGGGGCTTTAGTAATGTAAGTAATGTATGTTGTTCCACTGTGTTAACTGACGTTCCATAAGTAACTTAGTTATTTTAACACAAACCACAATTTTTTTTCCAAAACCTAACCAGGTACACCCAACAAAAATATAAACGCAACACTTGTGGGGGTTTTTTTGTTTTTCTACCCCCTCTCAGGAGGTGTTTTTTGGCCACTAAGGCTAAGTGATGTGTGATTTTGGGCTATATAAATATATATATAAAAAAAGACTGATTGTTTCTCCCATTTTTGAAGTTTGAACAAGATGTAAGACTTCTTTTTAATGCACACAAACATTCCTGCAGTCAACATGCAGACTTCATGCTCCCATGAAACTTGCGGCATCTGTGGCATTGTGTTGTGTGATAAAACTGCATTGTGAACAGTCCAAACACACCTGCGCACTAATCATGCTGTTTAATCAGCATCTTGATATGTCACACCTGCCAAGTGGATGGAATATGTTGTCAAAGGAGAAGTGCTCACTGACACAGATTTAAACACATTTGTGCTCAAAATCTAAACAAAATCCTTCTTTTGTGTGTATTAAAACATCGTTTACTAGCAAAGGTGGCGTTTTTTCTCACCTAAACCTAACCAAGCTGCAAGTGACGAGTTCACAATCAAAAAGAAAACAGGAATAACATTTATATATAACATTAAATTAGTCTGGAGATATTTTATATTTTTCTTTTCGGGAATTCATCTGCAGAAAAAGAGCCCAAGCCAACAGAATTTATCTACTAACAAGAACATATTACATGTTGACAAAATTACATTATCCCACTTGATTAATCCGCAAAAGATGTGTAGAAGATAGAGAAAAGGCGATTATCACCAAGATTAAACCCAGAATGATGAATATGTCTATTAGATTCATATTCTGCACATTTCACACTTCATATTTTCGACCCCCCTCCTGCCTGAGAAACACTGAGAGCAGTGGCTGTGGATATTGATTCAGGAAATGAATTATCTGTAGGTTTTCTGTTTGTGACTTCAGGATCATTAACAGTAATGAAAGAGAGAAATTTACTGCTGGGAGAGATGATTCAAGGATTTTTACAGGACCAGAATTTACTGCGACGGTTAAGCTGCTTCACATACGAGGAGAAGCTGTTCATTTCAGCCCAGTCTATATGCTAATATGATGTTAGCAGTAAACGCTTCTGCAAACCACAGATACGTCCTGACTCAAGGGACACGTTTGAAAATGAAAATCTATTTGTGTGAAGTTAGAAAGAAGCGAGCTGACCAGACCTCTGTCACTGCTCCTCATCTCTACTTGAGGCTACACGCTACATTAGCCGCTCCTGGCATAACTAAGCCAAATCTGTAACCCTTCTGTCTGCAGCTGGGTTGCATTGTGGGTTATGTAGGAACAGTGTTGTGGGTAACTTGTTACAAAGTAATCCAATAGAGTACTTCGAATACTTTTTTCTTACAATACTTGTTTCTAACGCAACGCATTAGTCCTGCAATTCAAGTAATCCATTATATAGTTACTTTTCTCATAAAAATTAATCCGTTACTGGACAAGTTGCTGTCTTTTCCTTTCCGGTGTCGCCACAAAAATAAAATAAAATCCCTGAAGAATTTGCTCTGTTTCTGTTTGTCTCTTGCTGCTCAGCTGGCGGCTGCGTGCCAGCAGAAGGTGGAAATATTCACATTATTTTTATTTTTGGACAAAAACAACATAGCGGTGAAATGCAAGTTTAACTGTTTGTATGAAGGAATGTGTTTTGAAAAAAAAAAGTCCTTCACTTTCATTGTATTTGTGCTTTTATAGTTTCTATGTAAGCACTCATAGTTCACGGGTTCATTAGTTCAATTTTTAGACATCATATACTCGGTTATAAGAGCCTGTGTTGTGTTGTTTTCATTGAAACAGCTGTGTCTAACACTGTATGCCTCTGCACAGTTAACTGTCAGATTGTTAGAGCTGTAAATGTTATATTGCATTTGTCATTCCTATTATTAGACTGCAGAGTTACTGATTGTAGGCCATAAAGAAGGCTACAACATGACGGTAGAGTCAATACGTTCAAAGGTACAGGTACATTTTCTCAGTATGTAACGCAGTAACGTAATGAGTTACTTTTAAAAGTAACGTTACCAAACACTGTGTAGGAATTAGGTTTTGACAAGGAAGAGAATGTGACAAATCTCTGGTTCTGCTCCATCAATTATGATCCATTTTTCAATAAACTGTCCATTTTCATCTGACGGTGCAAAGCTAAATCACAACAGTACAAAAATAGTGACAATTTTTGGAAAGCTAAGTCATTTCATGCTGCAGAGCTATCACAGAAAAACTGTGGAAAGACAGTGTCATGGGAGTGTGTGCTCTACATGTGGATGTGTTGTTTTTACCAGCCAGTGCAGCTCCAGCGGTGGTGATGACCACAGCGGTCACCACGCCGATGGACGGGACACCATTCCTCAGCACACACACTCCGATGCTGAGTGTGAAGAGCGGCAGGCAGCGTTTGAACACGACGTACATGGGCAGGCTGAGGCCACGCAGAGACCACAGAGTGAGAGTGGACTGCAGCGTGGAGAGGATACACACTGAGGCAAACTCCTGCACAGAGAAAAAGGCACACACACTTAAGAGGGGGTTGTGTTATCTTATAGTCGCTCTATGGCTGCTTACCCCGATGTTAATGACTGCAGCCCGTAATCTAGCCCAAAACAAGTTTAAACAGTAAGATTTATTGATTCACCTTGTGGGGACCAGCTTCAGGCTTCTATGGGGACTCATCCCCCCCATATGGGAGATACGTCCCCATAGTGTCGCTGTGTCCCTGCAATGTGAGTAACAAACGTAGATACAAATACATTGTGACTTTGTGAGGCTCTAATGCATACTTTTAAAAAAAAGTGCCACATTCAAATATCCTTATATACTATTTTCACTATGTTCAAACCAGATGAATTGCAATTTTACTCTAACAGTGCGTTTCATTTGGATGTCTGTTGTTAGAACTTCAGTAGAAACATCAAATGACACGTCAAAGAATGACGAAGGAAGTCTGCAAATGTGACTAAACATAACATGAAAAAAAGACTTTAACACATTATCCCCGAGTGGCAGAAAAGACATACTGTGGCTTTAAATCTCATGAGTTTACATTAGTTTCAAACAGACCTGTGTTTTCTTTTGTGAAATCAGAACAGGACAGCATTTTACAGTAAGCGGGATCAAATTCCATTAAACAAGCAAGTTGAAAGAAAAAGTTTCATTGGTCTGTTTTCCAAAAGAAGGTTAATGTGAGGTTAATCTGCCTCTTTAATGTCAACTTCATTGTGGAGATTCCATAACCAAGCTGTAGCTACCTGCTACCACTAGGACTGATTCAATTCTTCAGGACCTTGATTCACCAAGGAGCTTGAATCACTTCAGAGATCTATGTTGATTCAACCTCAATGCTATTTTTGAGAAAATCTTCATACATTTTTATGAAGCAACAGCAGTAGTAGCCTACTTTATCTTCATCCTGATGGTCATTTTTAACTCTTTGATCCAGAGTGAAATTACAATGATTGCCATTAAATTGTGTTCACACAGTCGTGGTCTCCTGGAGAAGAATTACAATGAATTTGTTGTTCACTTCATTTTTCATCCAGCAGGTCACAATTTTCTCTTGTCCATCACGTCAGTTTGCGACAGGCTACTGCAGCTCTAAGACCAATTCATGCTTATCCAGCATGCTAGTTGTGTGAAGAGATCTGATTGAGGATGATGTGGCAGATGTATAGCCAGAGGCGACACTTTCAGGACATACGCTCGATCATCTGTTGTATCTGACTGTGAATAAACTGTGTGGAATGATATTTTTAAGTCTTTCGTTCAGCTCACTGTCGCAGAATGAATAGCTTGTTGACTGTACTCACAATGTTTTTTTTCTGTTCTGCACATTTTAAAGTTTTGGCTGACTTTAGTCCAAAAATGACTTCATTTGGAGCCAGAGTCTTTCAGAGGTGGCTGGAGTCCACATATTCTCTCCTATCAAAGTAAAAAGTATCCCTCTGAGGGACATTTCTACCGGCCATTTCTGTGCAAAGCAAACCGAAGCGCACATCACATTGGATTGGATTATTACAGAAAATAATGACAAACACAAGTTTATGATACTTACACTTTTCGTTAGGCGAGATAATCTTCACCAATGAACAGCACTTTCGTGATATTCGAAGCATAAATGAAATCTCTAGAAGTAAAGCTAATGTTAAACAGGCTACATCACGGTCACCGACTTTAACGTCACCACCACTAAGCGCCTCACTAAACAATTACTATACATGTTTTCCATAAACTGATCAATGTACAAGTTGTAAAGTTAGAGTTAGAATAGTTTGTAACTACAGTGGGCCTGTAAAGACAGACTAGTGAGTAGATGAGTCTTGTAGGCTTTATAATTAAATTGTGGGACAGTTAATGATGTATTTTATGTCATAGAACAAAACATAAAAATATCTTCAGTCTGTGGTAACCACAGACCTTATTTCAGGCATTTAACTGAACACTAATTCATAAAACTCACAGACTTTGAGACGAGGGAACTGGATGTGCAAAAATGCTAACAGATTTCCAGGTTTTAGGACTACAGACTACACCACTATAGTGTTACCGTGTTGTGTTGGAGATGTGAGTGTGTCTCTAATGAGATTGACCACAAACATTCTCCCTGCACCATCTAAACTGTAGCATTTCATTAACTCACTGTCATTCAGTATTTGGAAATTACTTCTCCTTCCTCTTTGTTTTCCACTGTTCCTCCTCTACTTTGGAAACTAACGTCTCGTTTCCACACATGTATGTGACTGGTGTCCGTAGTTCAGAGGGGAGAAGTTTTGCAGGCACATTGGATATCAGGGAGATTCCCATAGGAATGAATGGACATCTTCTGGTTGCCTGCATACACATACGTATGTACAATAGCTCAGTTAGCTGTGTAGCCTGCAGACTGGACGGTGTGTTGGAGCACCAGGGGAGAGTTGGTGCTTACACCACTACCACGGGAGCTTTGGAACGGGAGGGGCTGGGGCCAAGGATGTTATATTACAGCCTGACACATTCATTCCTATGAAAGCTGCTCAGTGGCATTTTAAAGCCAAAAAAAGAATCGACTGCCCAGGTATGAAAATATCTGGATTTTTACAGAGAGGGATTATAAGACTAATACCAAACGTGTGTCATTGTCCAGTTTGACACATATCAGCAAAAATAAATACATAAAATAAATTAAATTACAAAATACTGTATCACCAGGGAAAACAAGAAAAACATCACATATATGAAATCAGAAATTTCAAATGAATTGTACAGTGAAACTAAATTCTACAAATCTAAAGTTCATCTTGATAAAGAGCTTTATTCTCACCTCCCATGCCAGTATAAATGTTTCACATGTAAACAGCCAGCTTAATATTCCTGCATCAATATCTGTTTTTATGTAACTGAACACAATTCTGCACAGATCGGAATAAAAAGGGCAGAAGAAAACAAAATGGAACTTGTTTCCTGTATCAGCCAAACAGCACACAGAACAATCCGCCTGTCTTCCTCCAGACTGACACACTGTCCAGTTTCAAACATAGGTGGTAAAATACCAGATCTTAACTGAGCTCATGAAGATCTTTGCTTTATAGTTCAATTATATAAAACACAATTCTCAGTGCCATATTCACATATTATCATCCTAAAGTCCATAAATCATCAGCACAAACTCTCTGAACATACAGATGTCATTCATTATTAAGAAATCACAGAACAATACACACACGTCTTGGCCAAGGCCTTTCTTCCATATCAAGTCACCTGTTCCATAACTAGGCTCTACATATCTCCCAGCGAGCCTCACATGGTTCCCAACCAGCGTCTCTCGCTACAGATAACTTTGGTGCATATTTTTACACGCCTTGAGAAACAATCTTATAGCGCTGTTATGGACTGATTCACACAGAGGGGCCGCAGCAGACAATCAAGCAGAGGACAGGACAATCCTGTGAATGTTGTCTAACAAGAAAAACTAAGCTGATGCAGGTTTATGTTTGTCTTTCAGATCAAATTTAAAGGTGCACTCTGTAGTTTTGGAGAACAAACCGTCTTTGTTTTCATGACTGAATAAATTGAATAAACAAACTGACCTTAAAGGACAACACAATTTCATACTGTCTTACTTTGTTTGTATTTGGCGGACCCTGCCACCTTTCTAGCTTCAAACAGTGTTGTAGGACCTTATTTTCCTCTGAGAACAGCTTGTTTATTCACTGTTTCACTCAAATATTCAATTTCTGATTTTTTAATTTTTATTTTCAAAAACTACATAGTGCACCTTTAAGGGCTAATATCATCACTAGGAGCAACTCTTAGTACTAGGAAGCTTCATGAGTAGGGGGGAAATACTGGTAAGACCTCTTTAAGAAATTTAGCAGGGATCATATCAACAGGGATCTTATTTTCCTCTGAGAACAGCTTGTTTTTTCAGTCATGGAACAAATACGTATTTCTGAGTCTGTATTATTACCTCATTAATATTGTAAATATTAAAAGTTTGAGTATCAGTTTGAATTCCTTCCCCAAAGCTACACAGTGCTCCTTTAATTTGAGAATAAATCCAACAGGCCCCAACTACTTTAACTATGATTTTTTTTATTAAAAAAGAAAAATGAAGCCGCTGAAGGTTTTTATTTGTCTTTTTTAACCAAATTTAAGCATATTAAGTACAACATTTAAGGAGATTCTTTTTTATTTTGGTATCGCATCATTTTAATGACAGAACTCGACCAGCTACACTTCTGAAGATGGACCTCTATCAGTTTCAAGTATGTTGTTATAATTTCAGCCTTGTACTATGATCATTTGCAGAGATAAACATCCACAGAAAGGTCCCTGCTCCGGTCACTTTTTACCTTGGACAGCTGCACGCTGAACGCCGGGATCTGGATCTTTCCGCACCGCCTGAGGGTCTCCAGAGTGAGCGCCGCGGTGCTGCTGGTCAGGAGCTGGATGAGCGTCAGGAAGTTGAAGTGATAATTACTGATGAGGAACTTGAGCAAGATGTTGAGGGAGCCGGAGAAAACGCCGTGCGCAACGGCCACGGAAATCCCCAACATCCGGCTCTTGAACACGTCCATGGTGCTTTGCTGGTTCCTCAAAGAGGACTGAGCACAGAGAGTCCGATCAGTGCCGGTGGTGCCCTTTACGGACCGGTTTGGAGAGGACTGGCCTGGGAGGTGAGGGGGAGGGTTTGGTTTTTACGCACAGCTGCGGCGCACTGCTGCCGGACGGAGGACCGGGAGGAGAGGAAGGACGTGAGGCTGTGAGAAGCCCACGTTTGTGCCGACAGTGCGGGGGAAAGAGTCTGCATCCAGGAGCTTTCAGTACAAAAGAAAAAGTGAGTTTCAGCTACATTTAATAAAAATATATAAAAACATTTTTTGTTTTAGTTCACGCTCACTCATCATCACCGGCAGCAGGAGACTTCATCAGGGACTTTTTCTTTGCGCTTCTGTCCCAGAAAGAAAAAAGAAAACCGATAAGTATCAGAGAGACGCAGAGGGGGAGAAAAAAAGGAGAAGAAGTGATTCCCCGGGAGTAGAAGCTGCAGGAGAGTACAGTAGAAGCGCAGGAGCTGTACAGTAGAGGGGAGGTCGTCTTCTGAGAGCGCTGCCAGTGAAATATGACATTTTGCCGCAGCGCTTGGCTGTGTACCCAAGGGGGGGTGAGAGAGAGAGAGAGAGAGAGAGAGAGAGAAAGGGCGGTGAGAGAGAGGGGGAGGGTTAGAGAGAGAGAGAGAGAGAGAGAGAGAGAGAGAGGCTTTGACTTTTAACCTCCTTTATTAAAACATGTCTACAAAATCCCAGCTGCCACACCAAGGTCTGTCACTCTGCAACTTCTTGTGGTTGAAAATGAAAGTTTTTATGACAAATTTTACTCTGTAACATAAAAGCAAAGACAAACTTTCTGCCTGAACTGTGATGCCGGGATTACATTACTGACTGCATTTCTTATCAGGCAATCAGTAACTGAATCAGAATACAGTTTTAAAGGAACCCTCCCAATCCTGCACGTGTTGTATGACGTTCACATTACATGTATATGAGCTGACTTTCATGAAGGTTGTTAAGCCAGAGACCACTGATCGAGTTACAGAACATATATACACATATTAATACACGAATAAACATCTTTTGAATCTGTGTCAGGGTGAATGTAAGCGGCATCTTCATACCAAAAGTTCGACATCAGGGAAACTGTCCATCAACTCTGACTGTGTGAGCACCAAGCATCGATGTTATAAACACAGAGTCCACCTCTCCTCGTCCAGCTGTAGTGCTGCGCTCTGTCGGCTCAGAACACTTTCCGAGTGCAACAGCTTGATCCAACATGTAGTGGTGGAGACAGGTTTCTGTGGGTACAACAGTCTCTGATTTCATGTTGCTTTGCAGCCTCAGTCCCATTTTTTTCCATTTCCTTTTCCTGTGAACAGACATTAGCCAGGAGCAGAACCAAGCCGGATTAGCATGGCTCCTATTATGACTCTCTTCCTCCCTGGGGCGGTCCCAGGGTGAAAGAGAGTAAAGTCAGGTTGGAATGTTCGAAAGACGCCGTGGGTCGTGATGGTCTCAAAGTCTGCTGCTCTTAATCCAAAACACCCGCTTTCTTCTCAAATGATGATGACAGTCATCGGTTGACGGTTAAAAAAACAAAAACGTATCTTAATTTGGAGGAGCTACCAGCCGCTGCAGCTTCAAGTGCTGCGGCCGCCACTGGCATAGTTGTTGAGATATTTCTGTCAGGACTAAAGTGGTGGACCGACCGCCTGCAGGTGGAAACAAAATCATCATAAACTAAGAACCAAAGTCTCACTGCATCATTCATCACACTTGGTTCGTTAGTTTCCTTGTTTTGTGCAAGTAAAACAGCGGTACACCTGTGGTGCTGCTGTCTCTGTGGAACACTGAGCTCTTCTTCTCTTTACCTTCACTGAGCTCTCCCATCGCTCTTCTAACAGTTCAATTAAGTTCAGTTCAAATCTGCTTTATTGGCGTGACGGATAAAGGATTTAAATCCACCAAAGCCTCTGTGGGGATTGAATGAATCAGAAAATGAACAGATAAAAGATTTAATAATCAACAGATTCTGCAAAAGCACATTAACATGTAGAAGCAGCTGAGAATGTTCAGTACGAGAGAAACTGGTGCACATAGTCTGTAAAATCTTCAAATGTCAGCCAACAGCCAATAATCACATTGGAGAAGCGAGAAACAGAAAGTCTGCTTGATTTGGTTTCATGTTTGGTTATATTTGGATATAGATTTGCTGTTCAGACTGAATGTTTTATATTTCCTCACGTTCATCAAGTCAAACTTGGTTTGTGCAGAATTTATTCACATCAGTTGACTGTGCTGCAGGTGGCGACGATAAAACACTAAAAATAAAAATGCTGCTGTCAGATGTTAATTCTTCACTGTGGAAGCTCCAGAACAGCTACTAAATGGACCTGTTGTGAGATTGTTTTCTAAAATATTAAATAATAATCAAAGGTCCAATATGTAGTATTCACAGCTCGTCAAATACTGACGCTTTGAGATGGCCGACCTTCAATCCCAAGGCGTCAGTATTAACTAGTTGGGAATGAGTCTGTGGCCAGAAGTATGTGGACGCCTGAACATTGCAGCCATATTGTGATCAGAATCTGCTTCAGCCCAGAAACATGGTCCTGAACACAAACGTCAACGCCTGGCGGCCTGGAGGTAATAAAACTCCAGTCCTCAAACTGGTGATACAGAGTTAATCAGTCTTACTTGGCTTGAAGCATCTGCATCCAGCCCAGCCTCCAGAATATAATGCTAGCAGTTAAGGTTTCTGCAAACCACAGATACATCCAAGGTTGACATTTGTACCAAATGTGGCATATCAAGTTCATATTAAATGATTATCTGCCATCTGTCACATCAGGAGCTGGAGGGGGAGACGGTGGTGTCATTACAGCCAACAACGTGCCAAACTGGATAATTTTAAGGACACCTGGAGACATTTCCAGCTGTTTTTATGGCGACAAAACCGGCTATTTTTCATCAGAAGTCGGACCATCTCCATCTGTGTTCGTTGTGACGTGGTATTTTTTAATCCAAACCATGATGTTCTCCTAACCCTTACCAAGTGTTTTTTGTGCCTGAACCTAACCAGAGCATAAGCACAGCGTTGTGACAAGAGAGAAATAGAAAATTCAATCTAAACAAACATAAAGTTGCAACATAAAGAAACGTTCTTCTGACTTATCTATGGTTTTTCAGAAACGTGCTTAACTAACATTTATTCTGGTGATCGGGTTGTTGCATTGCATCTGCATTCACGTACTTGCATGGACAATGTTTCAGAACTTATTGGCCAAGTTTGTGCTCAAATACAAATAATTTGGCGCTTTTTTTTTTCTCAGTGTACTTATATAGAAAGAGACGTAATGGCTGAAAACAAAGAAAACAAAGTTGAACAAATAAAGGAAAAGAAAGGACAGGGTGATTATTTACACTAGTAAGTAAGGAAGTAAGTGGAAAATATAGTTGTATGTATACAATTTATATTAAAATGTATATAAAAAGGACCAATGATAAACAATATAAATAAAAAGTATCAACATGCAAATGTTCTGTTAGTTATAAACAACACAAATAGTGCAACTAAATCTAAATTTCAATTGATATTGAATGTATACACATGGAGTGGATGATTGTTTACAGTTTGTATTGTACATGCATGCAGTATTTGCATGTATAAAAAATGATGCATATAATTTATAATGGAAATATATGATGGATGAATAAGGTGCGTTCATGTAGCGTTGGAATTATCAGAAAAATGTTTTTCCAACTTGGAAATACCAAACTCATGTATTGTATAGTCACTGTATCGTTTCCTTTGCTGTTCGCATCACTCTAATTCCTGAAACAGCGGTCAACGACTTGCTTAAACGCTCTGAGCAACATATCCCAAAACTACTCCTTCTTGGGGTCCATGCTGCTCCCACATTCAGACGTGATGCACATGAACACACCGAAGTCAGAAGAACGACTTTCCAACCCGAGGAGCACGTGAATGCAGCAAAACTCTCGGTCAGCATTCCAGTTCATCCTAAAGGTGTTGGATGGCTCGAGGCTGCAGACTCCAGGGATGAAGAGCTGGACTCGATTCCTCAATCTGGGACAACCATTCCCTTATGAAGAGTCCTGTCATGTTGAAACAGGAAAGAGACAAACACCCCAACTGCTGATACACAATCTGAAGAAGAGTTCAAACCTACAGATTCTCCTTCACAGAAAATGTAAAACAGTAAACAAATGATTTAAAACACCTGCAGCTTTTCTCTGTGTGTAAAATGTTTGGTTGTTTGCCATCGTGTCAGAGAACATGGTCTCTTTTTTTAATGTCTGAGTCTCTTTCCTCCTTATCAGAAACAGAGACATCACCATCACTCATAACAGGCGTGGAAATGGCTTGGACAATATTTTAATTGAAATACTTCATCAGAAAATCAGCTTCCAGGCCACGAGGGAGGAAGATCCGCCCTTATCGAGCACAGACCATTAGCTTCCAATTAACACGCGGAGACACAAGAGGACTTACAAACGTGAGGAGATTAAGACCGAGCCGAGGATTTAGAGCGACTCTGCTCTGCTGGGAGGGAAAAAAAATGAATGTATGCATCTATTATTCCACAAACTATAGGTAATATAGATTAGGCTGAGTAATTTAACTTTAAACACAGAGTGGAACAGGCCTGAAGCCATTTTAATATGGATTTCCACATTGATACGTTGCACACAATCACGGTGAATGAATGCGAAAACAGCCAGGGAGCAGAGTTTCATCAAGGTTTCAGTTTGTTACTTTCACCAATTTATCTCATGTATTTTCGAGGCAAATGCGTTTATTTGATAATGAAAATAACTAAATTATGAATCTTATAAACTAGGTAAAGTAATGATTAATTTTCCCATTTCATGTTAGATGACAGCGTGAACACACCTCTTTGTTCTGTCTCTGCTGCCTGCAGCGATTATCTAATTAGTTCAGAGAAGAGACTCAATAAACATTTTAATGACCATTTTCAAAAATGCTCTGTGTTTTAATATGCATGTGATGAAGTAATTAACAGACAACAGTTAAAAAGGCAAGATGAGTGTGTGGTCATTTGATGGTCATGTCTTCAGAGGAGGTGTTTGATGAAGAGCTCAGTCGATAAATAATGACACATGACATGAAGTATCAACATCCATGTTGGTGACTGTGGCTCCATAACTCTTCATATCAGACTTTAAAAAAAGGGGTTTTCTTTTCATGGTGTTACGCAGCCTATTTTCTGCAAAATGCACTCACCAGTTCATTTTAATTATGACAAAACTTTGATTTAAAAACTTAGATTTCAAGAAACAGGAAACACATCAAGTAATTCAGAGATCAGGATTCATAATGCACCATTGGAAATGTTGATTGGGAAACCATTTGGATCAGCCTGAACAATTCTGATCATAAACTGACAACATTTAAAAATGTATACATAGAATCTGAGGTTGGAAATACTTTTGCTAATTTTGTTACAACGTTTGACTTTTCCTCTCTACATGTGAACACAAATATCTGAACTTTCTCCTCCTCACATTTTTCAAAACAGGCTCTTTACTTTAGTTTGATGCATGTGAGGGGAATTATGGATTATTTTTATTTTCCATCATGGCACGCCGCCTTCCCAACATCACAAGACTGATTTCAACCTATCAGTGCACATCACGCACGGCAGATGTAGCGAGATGACACAAAGATGTTAGAAGACAGAAACAGACAGAGGGAGACTGGAATGGGGAGAAAAGGCGTGTTAGTGTCTCGTATCTGCAGAGACCCTGCAGCCCTCTGCCTGGATTTTCTTATTTTCTCACTTTGTTGCTGCTCGGGACGCTTTACCAACACAAAATGTGGCTATTTGACGTCCTGGGAATGAGACTCAACAATCAACTGTCTTTGTGGTGCGTTTAGGAACAGCTGGGACAAATCCTACTGATTCTACCTTTAAGTTTAATAGTCTTTGACTTATATTAATATGACGTGAGCTTCAGTTAGCTTTGACCAGAAATGGCCGCTAGAAATGTTCTTCAGGGGGAGACTTTTTACTTTTGATACTCTGAGTACATTTCAGAGCCTGTACTTTATTACTTTTACTTGAGTAAAGAAGTTGAATCAGTACAGGCTTTTTTTACACAAGTCTTTAATGAAACTTGCTCCCTCTCCTCTGATACCTTCTCACATTATGTTTGTACTGGGAGTATCCAGCAATTGCACATTTTGGGAGACATCTCCTTTCCTCTAGCTCTCATTGACAAATTATTACTATTGAAAGACATTTCCTCCCAGCAACAATGGATCTTATTTGTTGGTTTGACAGCTGCAGATTCTCGTGTCCAGAATCATAAGCTTGATGTTTTGCAGACAGTTTGGAGCGGAGTCATTTTTCTGTAAGAGAGTGAAGGAGGAGAAGAGAGGGATGAATACAGTGGGGGAGAAGATGGGTATTAAGAGTACAGGGGGGTGGGAAGGACGGAAAGGAAGGAAAATGAGAGGATGAAACAAATAGGAGAAAAATTCAAACAAAGGAAAAAAGACTGGGAAGAAAATGAAATGAGAAAAGAATGAGAAGGGAAAGGAAATGATTAGGGAGGAAAATGGCAATGGAAAAGAAAGGAAGGAAGGCAAAGGAAATGAAAGGAAATAGAGGGAAAGGTATGGGAAGGGTAAGGGGAAAAGTGTCAAGAAAGGGAGGAAAGGAAAGGAAAGGAAAGGAAAGGAAAGAGAGGGGACGAAAGGAAAGGAGAGCAAGGAAAGGGAAAGGAAAGCAAACTAAAGGAAAGGAAAAATGGGGAGGCAAGGAAACGAAACAAAAGGAAAGTTGGGAGGCAAGGAAATTAAAGGAAATAAAAAGAAAGGAAAAGAAACGGAAGGAAACGAAAGAGAGAAGAGGCAAGGAAAGGAAAGGAAGGAGAGGGGAGGAAAGGAAATTAAATGGAGGGAAAGGATGGGAAAGCAACGGGAAAAGAACAAGAAGGGGGGGACGAAAGGGGAAGGAAAGAAAGAAAGAAAGAGAGGTGAAAGGAGTGGGGGGTGGAAAGAAAAGAAGAGAATGAGAAAACAAAAGGACTGAAGAAAAGGAGACCCACTGAGCAGGCAACATCTGTGGACGTCCAAAACAGGTTGATATCATGTCCATCAGGCCAGGCCATGATCTGGACGTTCATTGACAGCCAGAATTAGTCGATAAATGACGTTGAGAAAAGACGTCCAGTCAGGCCATAACCTAGACATCCACTGACATCCAGAATTAGTCGACAAATGACATATAAACGTCTATACAACGCCCAGAAAAGACGTATAAAAAACTTTCGTTCTGGCTCCCCAGAGGACATCTTTTAGACGTCTTGGATGTCCATAAATGACGTCTAAAAGACGTGATCTAGACCACTTTTTGATAAAAGCTAAAATGAAAAAAAAAAAAACAGTGAGGAAGTGAACAAGTGGAGGAGAGGAGGAGGAGAGGAGGAGGAGCAAAACCGCAGAGAATTTGACTTCATGCTGTTTTGTTCCCAGTGGAAGCGGCCGGGTTCTCCCTGCAGAGAGGAACAACCCTTCACGCATCATCAGCAGGAGAGCTGTGATTGGCTGCGGGGCAGAGAGGAACCCTTCACGCATCATCAGCAGAAGAGCTGTGAGTGGCTGTGGCCAGGACGAGTGGGGGAGACACAGACTACCTTCATCGTCATCATGATCATCATCATCATGAGTGATAGTTACAGCCTGTCACATTCCCTTCGATCATCATCATACAACTAGGCTCTCAGAGGGGGGTGGACAAAATAATAGAAACACCTGAGGCTCATAATTGATTACTGGTTTGATTTTGTTCATATGGAGGCTGTAGTCTGCATTTTATAGATGTTTTATATTCACCAAATCACTGTGAAATATGAAAGAGTTACACAGAGATTTAAGTGTTTATCCTCTTTCAGCTCCTGGTTTTGATTTTATGCCACGTTTATTGCATGGTTGGTACTATACCTAAAGGCAGAGACATAAGAAGATTTAGTGAGAGAAATGTGTGCTTTTGACTCGGAGCTGATAAGCTGATATGAATACACAGTAAGAGCATCTCTCTCGATGATATTTGCATCTTTATTGAAGGCACTGCACACACAGATCATCTACGCTGATGCCATTTCAGAGGTGAAATTGGTCACAGTTGACATTTTTTTTATCTCCATATTAACAGAATATCACTGAGACAAAGAAGGAGCAGATAATGACATGGATGTTATGGAATTAAAGTCAACACGACCTATTAATCAAGACTGGAACATGCAACATGACACTCATAAAATATCATAACATACTCAAAGTACAAGAGTACTGAAATGTACTTCTTCAAATTAAATTAAAATGAAAAATCATGCTTTATACAAAAAAAAAAAAAAAACGTATTTACGTAACGTATTCATGTTTTACATTTTGAGGACAGAGCAGTTGTTTCCAAATTGAGGACTGAATATATTTTAGATGCTTTGGCACATCGTCAAAAAAGGATGGAGAACTTGTGAAACGTCTGTCAGGAAAATATTAAAATATGATAAGGCTTGATGAAAACTCAGCGTTTCATACATATCAATATTTCTACAATACAACATCTCTGTTCATGAGCTGACTTTCATGTCACAAGGTGGCGCCAAAGCTAGGTGGGATGGCGTCCAAGCCAGAGACCACTGTTCGAGACAGTGTTTCAACCACTGGACATTTAAAGACATAATATGTTACATTTCTGCATTAACATTTAAAAAACATTTTGTTTGTGTAGTGAAAATCTGGGGTGACATCGATCCATACTTCAAGGTAAAACAACATATTTGATAGCCCATTAGCTAACGTTAGCATTCAACCACTTCCTAGCTAACATTAACGTTGGATTACATCCAGTGTTTTAGGCTTTAAAAAATGTGTTGAAGTTGAGCGGTGATATTAAATATGGTGTTTTGCCTTGAAATATGGCCACAGATTTTTCACTTTCCATTTCCATCTTTTCAGACACTGATCAATCAAGAAGTGGTGAAATGATAACAATACGTCGGATTCCCTAAATTTAAACAAGGTTCATTCTGGAACGCATCAGTACAACATTTGAGCTTCTCACCCTCCCAAGTTCAAGTGCTGGGGTAAATAAAAGTATCCACAAACAGACAGGCAGAAAACGTTTGGGAAGCCACAATGAAAGGAACTTAATATCCCCAGAAATAAATCACTTCTTGTCTATTGTGTGTGTGTGTGTGTGTGTGTGTGTGTGTGTGTGTGTGTGTGTGTGTGTGTGTGTGTGTGTGTGTTCTACGGCGCTGTCCTGTGTGTTCCAGCTGACAGACAGGCAGGTGTGTAGATCTTCACCGTCTCATCCCAGGAACAGTCCACCACCTGCACACAACACAACACACACTGTTAGAGATGAGGTTTGAGGGGGTTAAGTGCATTGTTCAAGAGCGCTTCACCAACAGTAGTAGCTCATTAGGTCCAAACTGGAATTTAAACAACCTCCAACCACAGATTCCACGAGAGGTTTCAAAACACTGATGAGTCTTTTTACCTCATCTACTGTGACGAGCATTTAGCCTCTGGGACAAACAGCCAATGTGTCGGGCTTTTGGTTCAGCCAGTGGGTCTCTGGATATCCAGGCCAAGACTACATCTTCCATACACCTGTTATTGTTTACAGTCTGACTAGCAAACCCAAACAGTGTCTGTGGATTTTTAAAAAAAAATTTATCACAGTTTTCTGTGATGATCCACAATGAAAATCTGTATGTATATCTAACTGTATGTTCATGTTCCGAGTTTTACAAGCAGCGACTCTACTTGCTTAGAACAGAACAACTTTCGTCTTCAAGGTAACAAATGATCTCCTTGTAGCAACCAGCGGGGGGGGGGAGCACAATTTTAATTCTTTTAGCAGCGTGCAGCGACACTGATGTGCAATCCAGTGGCCAATTTGCCGTCTCCATATATATGTCTGTGTGAGACAACTTTTTGGCTGATCTCTATAAACAGATATCTGCATGTGAAAGCGGATCTTTTTAAACAGCTAATAAAAAAACTAAATTGTTGTCAGACGACAACGGGTTCCAGGTCACCTTCTGGCCAACGTGTTGCGCCTCTCTTGCTCTCATACAGACTGTTTACCTGCATGCAACCAAAGCTTGCTCAAAATTGAACCCTCAATTATACCCAGACTACAAACGGGCTAAAACAAAAAGCTTCTGAAACTGAAATCCTGTCCCTTATCATAATCATACGCACATACACATGACACGCTGTATTTGTATGATGGGAAGAAAAACAGAGATTATATCTGAAACAAATCTTTCATGGTTTGTGCACAAGCATATTAACTACGTCAATGAGAGACCATATGTCTAACGGTGTGCGGTGTACTGATGGGCTGGTGGAGATAACAGAATACAGTGAAAGCTTCTTTATGAACATATGCACTGAATGTACTTTTCTGTTAGAGAACACTGAAGTACTGACAGGAGGTGGATGGAAACACACACAAGGAGGCACATTATATATGTCAGCACTCTGTTCTCCTGTGCAATCACATGGAGCTCAGCTGAAACAAGCTAAACTCCTCTGTGCACTCTGCGTCTCTGCTGCAGGTGAAGTGTGGACACTCAGCGAGGACAGACGGAGAGACGAGACGTTCAGCTCTCTGCCTCCTCTGGCGCACACTTACATCAAAGTGTTCCACCTAAATTACTTTCCATTATCAGGTCTGGGACAAAGGCATTAGTCTTTACCTTCTCTTTCCTCCTTTTTGTTCTTCTTTCCTTCTCTTTCCAGGAGTGACCACAAAAGCAGAGGACACACTCTACGGCCGTGGTTACATAAACATCCTTATTTAGTCTAATTCAGCCTCTTGCTTTCATCATTCACCACTAATCTACGTGTCCCTTCTCAAAGTAAAGAATGCAGATTCACTGGAACCTTTACGAAGAAAAAACCTTAAGTCCAATCAGAGTGATGGAGGGTATTCATCTTGGTAGGACTGTATTAAAAAGGATTGGTATTATTATTCCACATTTTATCTACATTATTATATTTTCTGTCTTTTTACAACTCTGTGCACATTTCTCTTCGAATGCAGGAGTCTGGACTGATTTTACGTTGGTAATTGCGCGAAGAGAACATTCAGTCCACATAATGTTGAAGCTTTTCTCTCAATCAAAGCATGTTTTTACCTCTAATTGCTGAGCATAATGGTTCCCCACCAGCTTCACAGTACACACGCATGAACACGAGGGTTTGCGTACACGTTCACAAATCACAGCTGTTTTGGTTCAGGTGCAATCGCCGTCTCTGTTTATTTCCCGAAAACACAAATAAGCTGTTAAGAGCTCAAAAATGAGAGGTGAGTGTACAAGCACAAAAAATGTAACGAAACATACTGAAACTTTACTTTGAGTATTATTGTGATTATATTGAAAAAATACAGAAACACCTCTGAGCTAGTTTTAATTTAATTATCAAAAATTGTGAATTCAAAAGTTGGCTCCAAAAACATAGGGGGAAGCATGTGACCAGAGTGACTGACAACTGCTGCTCTTTGCTAGATATCCTTGGCTGTAGCTAGCAAGCATTAGCTAATTAGCTCATAGAGTTTGCCTTGACCAGGAATCATTGGTGTAGTCATGGTGGGCGACGGGGCTCAGCTAAACAGCAGCCTGCAGAGTGAACATGGCTGAACACAGTCTCTGAGAGCGACGGTTGGAGGTCAGTTTGAGGACAGTAAAGAGGGAATTTACAGCGGCTCTGACCAGGACTATGTCTCTAGGGACACAAAGACATGGCAGGCGGGGACAGGAGAGGCACGAAGCAACAGAGGAGAGAGAGCAGAGACATACGAAAGAGATGGACCACTTAAGTCATTTTGGATAGAGAAATCCATAACGCCAGAAGTGGCAGCTGCATGACACATATCCCACCCCTTCCCTCCAAAAGCCAATCGTAGCAGCCAAACCGAGAAAGATATCAGCGAATCGTGTTGTCGCACTGACAGGAGTGAGATTCACGGCAGTTTCAACCACTTTGGATTTGGAGGTGACGTTGCGGCTCTCTGTATTGAATCGTCAAAGGAGTTGGTGTTGTGAAACCGTGCGCATGCCAGATGGTGTACGAAAAATAGGTGTAAAATTATTTCGTCTCTTGAGATTTTGTGAGTTTATTTTGTTCATTTCTTAGACTAAAAGCCACACTTCCCACTGCATTGCATCCCCCAGTCATCGGGCTGTCAGACCTATTACCTCTCGAGGTACAAAGTGGTATTTGTTGTTTACACTGCTAACACACGACTGTGCATCCAGACACGAGGGGAACCAGATCATCAAGTTCACAGATGACACCACAGTGGTGGGACTAATTCATAGAAATGAGGGATCCATGTACAGAGAAGAAGAAATAGACAGAAAAAAAAAGAAAATAATCTTGTACTCAATGCGGACAAAACGAAGGAGATGATTATCGACTTCTGGAGGTCACAGCCCGAGCATGCTCCTCTCATCCTCAGTGGCCGCACAGTGGAGCGAGTGGAGACCATCAAGTTCCTCGGAGTGCAGATCTCGCAGGACCTAAGCTGGAATAAGAACACCTCAGGGATCACGAAACGGGCCCAGCAGAGACTGTACTTCCTGAGGAAGCTGAAACAAGCCCCTCTCCCCATCAGCATCCTCAGGACCTTCTATAGTGGTGTGGTGGAGAGCGTTCTGACATATTGTATCTCAACATGGTACTCCAACTGCAGTATGTCAGACAAAAAAGCCCTGCAGAGAATAGTTAGAGGAGCTGAGAGGGTCATCGGAGTTTCCCTCCACCCTCTCCACACATTCTTTGAACTGCTCCCATCAGGAAAACGGTTCCGGAGTCTAAAAGGCCGAACAAACAGACTAATCAACAGCTTCCTTCCACAAGCTGTTAGATTGCTGAACTGCTGATCTGGAGCATGTGCACTACTGCACTCATGAGCCTTAGTCATAGTTTTAAATTATTATAGTAATATATTGTGTGTATTTGTTGTGTTTGTGTTATGGGATCCCGGAGAGACGCAATCTCATTTTTGCTGCACTACTTTTGTAGGTACAGCTTAATGACAATAAAGCTTTGATTGATTGATTGATTGATTGATTGATTGATTGTTTGATTATTAGGAGACAGGACGGGCCACAGCTAGCTGGTTAGCATGCTAACTTTAGTAGACATCTCTGACATGTCAAAGACGTCTATGTCCTGTGTTGCAGTCTTCACATTCTGGTGAAAGTATCCATGTCTTAAACACTGCCCCTTTAGACAATTACTGTGACAAAATCTCCAAACAGTATCATGAACAAAAAACTACAATAAAATAAGCAATAAAAACAAAACAGGTCAAGATAAACTCCTGTATCAATAGATTCCTCAGCAGACGAAACTCATAATTAAATGTTCTCAGCAAATTTAACCTTTTTACTTTCTAAACTGATTCAGATGTTGCAGTGGAAGAGAACATACAGCTGTGTTTCCACCTCTTTCTCTTTACTCTATAATCAAGCCTAACATAGCTATCAGCTTAATGACATGCGTCAGTGCGGACGTGGCTATCATCTGAATGACACACAGCCTTTCCATCGTCCCTCCTGGCTGCAGAACACACAGCGGCTGATGAGTCTGGCCTCTGCTCACAAGCTTTCAAAGTAAAATACTGGTTCCACTTCACTTTCACCTCGAGGGATATAAAACCACTTTACTGCTCGCATCCTCACAGGTGTTTGGACTCGCTTTGTGTTTGGTTAAACAGTTAAACAGAACGGGGAGCTGCAGCCTGCTGGTTGGGGATGTGGGATTTTAACGATGACTGACGGTTTGAGCGCACACTGAGAGAAATCTTCGTCTTTACTGTCATTCTGCTGCAGGTCTTTTCCTGCATCGCTGGTGGCATTTTGGTGAGAAGGTCCTAAAAACTTGCCGGCAGCACAGCCAATCAGAAATAAGCAGTCAGAGGAAATGTATCAAGATGTCAGCGGGGGTTTTGCTATAATTAATTATAATCCATCACAGTGACAGACAGGAATGGTATAAAATCTGTCACAGCATATTTGTATCTGTCATATTTGTGTCCTGGTGTTATATAAACCTGTTTTCCGTTGTGTTTTGTAAGTGTGAATTATAAAAAAGCTTCATTCCCACAGCACTACGGGCTGAATCACAAAGACTGTGGTTTATTCATGCTGGAATTACATTCGTCTATCAGCTGGTTCACAGTTTGTGTTTGCACTCGAGTCATTTAAATGAGGAAAATTTCCCCAAAAAAGGTGGAATATTTTCGAAAGTATGAAAGGTATGAACGAGTAAAGAAATGCACCGAGCTGCACAGCAAAGCTACAACCAGTCGCTAAAATGAACAACTGTCCCTGTTCAGAGATTATAATATGGAAAAAGAAGCTTGAGGTGATCTATAGTTACTGAATTCCCAGTGATGTTTACTGTTTATGTGCACGGATACCATTTTGGACAGTAAAGATCAGTGTTAAACTGTAAAATATCCCGCTGCATTACATATCTCTTTCATAAGTGTTTCATAACCATATTTAAGGGATTATTGCAAAAATTCTGCGCATATTGGCCAATATGTTGTTATTGAATTTTAAATTTTTTACTTTCTAATATTAGTATCGGCCCAATAAAGAGTATCGGTCGGGCTCTACTGATGAGGCCTCCAAATCAAGCAACTACATATGTTGGGTGCTACTACCCTCCAGATCAACACATTTAAGCATTTTGTGATCTGACATTATAATCTTCTCTAAATCTATAAATTAGTTTATTACGTTTTATTGGTTGGACAGAAAAACATGCAGGTTGTCATATGGGTGGTCACCCCTTCTTACATCATGCGTTCAAATGCAGCTTTCCCTTCATCATCCCACTCCGAACACCTGATCAGATCTTTGAATCAGTGCGTCAACAAGCTGAACTGCCTTCAGAGCATGAGTAAGCAAAGTAGTCGTGCAGTGAGTCAGCCATGGAGAAGAGGAATGCCCTTCTTTAATTAACTTTAACAGCCGGCCGTAATGGAAAGGCACACGCACCGGCCAAGACTGCAGCAAAGCACAAAGAAAGTGAGAGAGAAATATACAAAGAGCAGAGACAGAACGACTAGATGTGCAATGAAGAGGGGAGGAGCGGCAGAAAGGAGGAGCAACACAAGGACATGCCACGAAAACAGGGAAACGGGAATATAAAAGCAAGACAAAGTTCAAAGTCTGACTGATATTTTTAAATGAGAAAAAGGTGAATGAAGACACAATAATTAAAACACCAATAAGCTTGTGGCAGATATGTACCCTTATAGAAAAGACACACAGCAGTCACACAGCACATATCACTGTTGAATTGTCATGGTAACAGAGCTTTTGATTGACACTTCCTCAGAAACAATATGAAAAAGGAAAAGAGGTTGTCAGCTGCCCAGGTTAGCAGCTTAAGCAAATGTATTTTAATTATTTCTATTTTGAAAATTCCAACTCCCAATTATGCTCAGTACTACATATAGTAGGGCCCAGACACACCAAACAGACTTCAAAGAACTACGACGAAGGCCAAACAGCTGCACTTGAACACACCACAAAGACTACAGCCGACGGCCAACTAACTTGTACGTTCTGCGCCTGCAGAGGAAGTACCTCTCCATACCACCAGGTGGCGGTAATCTGTAGAAATGGAAACAGGAAGACTCAAGACTGCTGATATACAAACGGTTGCTATGATAAAGCAGCGCTTGCCATTATTTTCACACCACTCTCACTAATATAGCCACTTCTAATCAAGAGTATGTCTGAAAAAAGTTGCAAATGTTGTCGCCCCTGGGGCTGCCAATCAGAGTGATTTCTCTGATTGCCAGTGTGCTCAGTCTGCTAAAAAGCTGTCCACATCGACCTTGCGAGGCATCTTGATTTGCAAGATCTTGTGATTGTGGGATCTCTTGTCAGTCTTGAGGCTATGCATTGTGGCTAAACACACTGTGGTCGAACCAGTCAGCGTCCTCTGAGGAACTACTGGCAGCTACAGGCATTGTTTAGGGGTGACGACCAGCAAGAGAATCAACAGTTCGTTTGAAAAATGGCAGCTCCTCACGAGGTTAGCATAGCTGCTATAGCATCAACTCTATCGGAACTGGAGAGTTTATTTCATTGAGGGAAGCGCAAAGAACGGTATTGAAGGCTTTTCTTGATGGAAAAGATGATTTACCAACTGGCTTCGCTGGTGGTAGCGCTCTCCTACTGCTGATCTGATTGGTTGGTGGAAGTTAGCTTGTGATAGACAGTGATAGATGGTTTGTCCAGTCAGTTTCTAGTGGAGACTTTCCAGAAGGTTGTCCAACCAAATCCAGCCAGAATAAATGTTGCCAAGTACGTTTCTGCAAAACCATAAATAAATTTAAACCAAAAGTTTCTTAATGTCGCAACTTTACATCTATTTAGGTTGAATTTTTTCTCTCTTGTCACAACGCTGTGCTTATGCTCTGGTTATGTTTGAGCACAAAAAACACTTGGTTAGGGTTTGGAAAAAATGGTTTGGCTTATAATACCTGCTTTGGTCGCCACGATCACAAATGGAGATGGTCTAACTTTATATTCATTGAAAAATAAGCCAGTTTTGGTTGACACAAAAACTGCAGGGAGTTTCTCCAGATGTCCTTAAAAATATGCAGTGGTGTGACTCGAACTGAGGTTGGCTGTTTGGCAGCCTTGTTGGCTGTAATAACTATAACTATACTGATACTAATGAAAAGAGTCACACAACACATGCAAATTGAACACACAATATCACAGCCACTGTAAAATGTTACTGTATTTGCAACATAAATACCACAAGATCAGAGTTCCCACTCTTTTCTTGAGATGATCTTCAAAGACTTTTCCAGACATTTTCACTGACAGTATGACAGACAGGGATCAACCCATATATTAATATGTTGCTCTCTGTGGAAGTCTGATTTAAAAGATTAAAATAAATAATCAAAATCAACTACTAACTGGTTTCCGTTAAAGAAATGTAAATGTATGGTTTAACATACTTAGTATACTACTAATACTATACTGTATAGTATACTAAAACATGCAAGGACAATTATATAGCTATACACTCTGTAGTCTCCCTCAATGTCCCACCCACGGCACTAACTGATTGGTTACACTTCACGAGTAATAGCCAATCAACACTGAAGGCTTTGTCACAGACAGGCAGGCAGCTCCAATCAGTGAAGAGCATCCCTGAACTTAAAATAAACATCACAATCTCTTCATCTATTTCTGTGATGGAAAGTTTGTCTGGTTTCCCAGTTACACTACTGAAAATGCCCAGAGTCATACCCCAGAGGTCCACTCAATGAAGGCGAGAGCGTAGGTTTTTAAATCAGTCGCTCCGTGTCACACAGTGTTGCGTTTCAGAGTAAAACACAGAGCGCATCTGTCTTGTCTTTTCACTGCAGCTCTGCATCAACATTTAGGGAATTAATAATATAAAAGTAACAAAGATGGTAAAACTGTATTGAACTATATGGTGGTTAAAAAACTTAAGTTGGACTCTAAAGTTCGAGTTGAGTTTGTTTAGAGTATTAACTGCCACTGACTGTGATCAGTTTATAGTTTATAGGAGTCTTTAATGAGGCACCCACCCACTATGAGACGCCCCAACAAAACTTAAACATTTCATATCATGTTACAATCCATTTACCATATCAGTGCAGCACTGTGTTTGAAGAGACAATACTAGCAAAAAGAAAAAGTACCCTTAGCCAGTATTTAGCCAGTGTTTGACTGGTTTACAAGTGGGCTGCCATTCATAGCTTTAACCCTGCCGTCCCATTCATTATCATCAAACTCTCTGAACAATGCCCAACACGTATTTGTAACCATTGCTCCGCGCCAGAGTTGAATCACAAACCTTAAACCTTTGCAGGCAAAACAAGCTAGCAAGAACGACAACTTCAGCAACTGAACCAAACATGCTAAGCAACTTAACATTATTCAGCAAGATGGGAAGAAAGCAACGTTAATCTATAAACTTAATAAAACTACCACAGTTACCAGCAAGCAGTAAGTAATATGTTCATTTTAAGCATAATGTGACTTACATTTTTAACAAAACATCAATGTCATCCATTCTGCAGGTGCTACTGTGAACCACTACCATTTGAACATTAATATGATCCTTAACCTAACTTAACTTAGCCCTTTCAGATGACAAAGTCATCCGTTATGGGGAGCCCTGATAGAAAATTAGGAAAATGTTTAAATACATTTCCAGGACAACACAAGATTTTCCAGGACATTTAGCTTTTTCACTCATTTTCCATGTGTTTTCCATGACTGGAAAATTGATCAACTATATTCCAGGTTTTCCAGGATGCGTGGGGACACTGAAGATGCTACAAGTAGTACTATACCACAGGATTTTTACAAAATGACCAACTTACAGACCTGTGAATGGCTGTCACCCTGCGTTCCATTAGGATCTATCACCATCCTTTCTCTTTCTCAGACACACACGCACAACCACCCACACTGCTGGAGTCTTCTATGCCTGATTTGGCCTGCAGAGACATAAGGAGGGTGATCCATCAGACACATGTGGCTACGCTTGGATAAGACCAGAGACCACACTAGTGAGGGAGTGTGTGAGTGAGAGATAGATTGAAAGAGAAAGAAAATAGCAAGTGATCAGAGCAGGAAGTGATTAAAAGAAGAAAGAGGAGATAAACCAGTTCACAGTGATATTAGAGGGAGAAATTAAGTAGAAGTAGAACCTAAAGGAAAGTAATGACAGAGAAGTGGTAAGAGTAGAGATAAAAGAAGAGGGTTTGATATCTCACAGTGGGACGGATAATGTAGCGTTGTGGAGTTTCCAACAGATTAGCCTGATGTCAGGATTACTACACCAGGCGGCCGTGATGAGTTCACTGTGAGTTCTTACAACAAAATGCTAATGCAGCATAACATTTCCCTAAAATCTTTTACTGCATCTCAGCTTGGTGCAGCTGGATGCTCAGCACACCTGCAGGGAACATTTTTTTATTATGATTCTTTATGTCAGTATACTGAGTTCTTCCACTCACGCACCTGCACTCAAAACTGTGGATGGTCCTCTGGCGGCCATGTTTGATTACCCCAGCTCTTGACAGCATGGCTGAGAACTGCTGATTGTTTTTTTTTTTTTTTTAAGTTAAATCACAGCTTGGAGTGTTTCATTTCTTGACATTTTGTGAGTTTATTTTGTTGACTTATGCAACTAAGTAGCAAACTCAACTACTTATTCAACTAAGTAGCTGAAACTTTGGGGGCTATCAGAGGTACAAAGTGGTATTATGAGACAGGACGGGCCAGGGCTAGCTGATTAGCATGCTTACTTCAGTAGACATCTCTGCAACACAGTGCAAAGATGTCTTTGATATAACGTCAACACTGTTGTTTCTTCACACTGTTGATAATGTTAGTTCATTTTTTTAAGGTTTAAACTAAAATTCTGGCTTTACCTTACAAAATGCAAATTAAACAGTTGGTTGGTGTGATCCAACCTGTCTGACTCCAACATTACTTGACATCTTTGAAGTTATGTCATTGTGGTCTCAGATCTTATAAATTATCTTGGTGAGTGTGATGTTTTTACAGATATAAATATTGACCAAAGATAATGAAAATAAGACCCAAGTTGTAATAAACAGGAATTATCCTTTGAGAATATTCTTTGGTTGGTGAACTGCTGCAGCTGATAAACTAATATGCTGATGACTCTTTGGTATATTTCATAATACTCTGGTTGTTGTTACAGAAACAGTACTCAACCTAACCTAAGTCATTCTGTTGTGGCAGCAAATATAACAGTTACTTATGGAAGACACTAATGATGTTTGACATGTTCTGTTTGTTGTGTGACTCACTGTTGAATGGTTCCTGATGGCTGCCGCTCTTGATGATGGTGATGGGTTTTATTAATTTAAAAAATGCATCAAAAAGCAAGACAATTTCCAAAAGTAGCAAAATAACTCTTTAAACTTAGTTTCACATTACATTTTTACCTCTTGGGACACTTAACACATCACTAAGGTCTTATCTTTGTTCATAGATCAGTGCTAATTAGATACATATTTAAATCATTTAATCCTCGTGAGGCTATTTTGTACTCATGATGATGAAGATGGGGTGCAGTCACACCGTGCAAACGTTTTGTAAAATGTCTTAGCTTAGGTAAGAAGACACCATGTGGTCCTCTCTTCTATTGTGCAGAAGCTTTTACAGTCAAGATATGTCTTCTTGAGGATGAAAGGACGCACACGTACATGTAACCACCCACACAGACATGGCACCCCGGTCAGTGGTCTCCATGGAGAACAAAGAGCTGACTCAGCCAATCACAGTGATGAGGGAGGAACGGTAGATCACAGCTGTCAATGTCACACACACACGCTGACACACAATATGAACTGGAAGGTAACTGCACTGTGACTTTACACTCAAAAGAAGCAGATATCGATAATATATAATGTCTATATTCATGAGTTTGTTCACATGTTGATAAAAGATAAAGTCAGACAAATAAAAAGGAAAAAAACAAACATGGTTAAAGTAAATAAAAATCAAAGGAATTGTAGAATACGAGTTTTTAACCAATCTGTGTATTAATATTAAGTACACACAGTAGAGAAATAAGCACACACTACTATGGTTTAAACAAGGTTTCATATTTGCTCATGTACTATGCATATAAATTATACTGTAACCAACACATTTATTTGCAGTAATGTCATACATCTTCAGTCTTCTCAACTGTGGCAAAAGGTCTAAATTTCATTTTAAATTGATTTAAATTAAGTGCACTTGCCATTTATTATTTAAATGCACAGCAAAGAAACTGCTGGACTAACTTAAAACAGATTCAAATGTCAAATCTCAAAGATTTTCATTTAAATAAAGGTCTGTTAATATACAATTTATCGCACAATGAGGTAACACTGATTACTGATAAAAGCCCTTGCACATGCAGTGTTATGATTTGGATGTCTGTGGCTGATTCTTGAATTGAATCTTTGAATTATTCCACATTATATAACATTTTATATTGCTATTATCATCATTTATTATATTAAAATAGATTTTTTTATTATTCTGATATCACAATGAACATTACCTGGGAATTTGTTACATTATTATATCGTGTACGATTTTCAAACCCTACAGAGGGACTTTCAACTACTTGCTGATATGATTCACAAAAAAGAGACTCTCTGAGAGGGCGATATGAAGATAAAAACAATAGAGAGAGGTGAAAAATATCAACCAGAGAGAACCAGAGGAAAATGAACATGGAGATGTATTCAGAGACAGAAAGTAGGACAGCAACAGTGAAAACAGAGGGGAGATCTGCTCTGTGACCTCATTGTGAGGGTCCTCCACACTGTCACAGCTATTTGTTATTTTACAGCGTGCCTCTCTGTAATGACATGTCTGATAACAACATACACTAACAATACAGCTCATTACTGTTGTTACCTCCTCCCACACACCCACATACACACACACACACACGCATATTCTACAACAGTGACAACAGGAACAATACAGCTCATTACTGCCTCGCTTTATAGACACACACACACACAGCTCGAACACTGTCACACTGAAACCTCGCTCTGCAGACGGGACAGCCCTCTGTGATTGGTTGCTGTGGGAAACTGACTGTTTACTGTGACATCATGGGTTTTAGCTCCAGTTTGCGAGGTGCTATCACGTACGCACTTCCACTTCGTCATTATCGGCATCCTGGAAAAATGCTCACTCTGATTTTCCAGTGAGCTATTTTTGGTTCCAAGTGAAACTCTTGATAAAGGTGAACGGTGAGATAATAGAAATGTAAAAAGGTTCACGTAAAAGGCAATTCAGTAGCAAAAACAAGTCTGGTTCTCTCCGATATTTTTGTTACTGTCTGCAAATCTCATGAAAAGACCAAAACAACATGTTCATCCATCTGTCAGTACTTTCTACTTTGTGTGGCCCAGACACCAGAATAAAATATTGGCATTTTACCTTTCTGCAAACAATGGATATGTTCAAATTTGCATGTGTTTAATGTGTAATATGTATCATATCATGTGGAGTTACAGCTAGCTGAGACCACTAACAAGCCAGAGGCCACTGTTTGAGGCTGTGTTTCTGAGTGTGACACCACTGGATATTTTTATTGAGACGTCTGGGCATTTTTCAGTTGTGTTTGTGGCGACAGAATCAGGTATTTACATTTGTAAGCATGAAACCACTGAATACTTTTAAGAAGACCATTTCCAGCCATGTTTGTGGCAAAGGAAGCCAAAACAGCCAGACGATTGCATGCGATTCAAAACTGTGTTTTTGTAAGCATGAAACCACTGCTTATTTTGATTGAGACGACAGCACATTTTACAGTTGTGTTTGTGGTAACAGAAACAGGTATTTCAATCCGAAACAGGAGAGACTGCTACCAAGTGAGAGACCACTGCCCGAGATAGCGTTTCAACATTTGTAAGCATGTACCCACTGGATATTTTTAATGAAACATCGGGACATTTTCCAGCCATGTTTGTGGCAACAAAAGCATTTAGTATTTTAAGCCAAAGTAAGTGAGATGATCGCAAGTGAGAGACCACTGTTCATGAACTACGTTTCAGCATTTGTAAGTGTCAAACCACTGAATCATTTTAACATGACGTCAACCAGGTATTTCAAGCCAAAATATGATCTTTTCTAAACCCTATCAAAGAGTTTTTTGTCCCTAAACCGAACCAGACCATAAGTACATTGTTGTCACAACAAAAAATTTAAAATTTAACCTAAAGAAATATAAAATCTCAACACGTTGGTTGCAGAAAGAGCAACATTTATTCTGGTGATTGGGTTGGTCTGTGGCTGATGTTACTGGGTCCTTGAAACTCAAAAAGGTTGAGAACCACTGGTCTGGTGAGTTCCAGCAGCAGCACAGTGTGTGGGATTGAGCCATAATAAACTATAGTGTGTTTGTTCATGGTAATGAAGGAACAACAGTGTGGCTCACTGATGTGTATTTAATAGTTTTTGGACAACAGTGGCACTCTAGGACACAGAATAGAAGATGATATATCAGGCTGTGATCCACACACAATACTTGGTTGTACATACATTCACTGTTGCTTTTTATGTGTTTATGGGATTTGATGATAATAACAAAAATACTGAATAAAAAAAGACTCATCCACTGTTAGAAGAGCAGCTTCAGCACCACCGACAGCTCCATATTTCTTCCGTGGTTTGTACTTTTTTTCTCGAGGACAAATTGCAGCAATTTCTGCTGTAATTTCCAGAGCAATTCTTGTCCCGAGATAAAAAGCCTGAAAGACTGTGTCCTGGATAATTTACCCTCGTGCAGCATAGGAGCTCTGCACTACATTTTAATAGATCTTTTGATCATATGATGATTTAAAGTGATGTCTACTCCCCACAGACTCCAAATGTTTGTCTGTTTGAATGTTTTTTCCAGGGTTGAACAGGTAAAGTCAGGAAAAATAAACAATTTAAGTAGCTTAAGTTCTTTTCTCCACTTATCTACTAATCATCTTTCAACCTCTCAGATTTACCCCGCAGCGGATTCAGGCTCCGGTTTTGGAAAAACTGACAACAAACATTTTGTGACCTTAATTTTCCCTCCACTCGAGTAAAAGCAATAGATGGTCTTTTTAGTCAATTCATCACAGAAAACACTAGATTTGCACTCAGTAGAGCGTATACCTCCGCCGATGCCCAACAGTCCCCTTTAATTCAATCAATCCAATATCAAATAAAGCATATTAATATCAGCGAGATCCAGATCTTTATTTGGATCCACATGAAATTGTACTCACTCATAGATACCAGCCACCTCAAGATTCATGCATTATTCCCTGAGAAATGAACAAGAATATGGTTAAACGCCCTACCACACAGCGTTATGGATTCGTCCCTTTTTCCATATCAGCACCAAAAGTTAATCCTCCATCCAAGTTGGATAGAAATTCGTTCAGTAGTTTTTGTGTAATCATGCTGAAAAACCAACCAACAAACCAACCAACCGGAGACACAGTGGAGGTAAATGTCAACAAACAAATCAAACTGCCATTTTATTTAACATTCACCTTCCCCAAAGCTGGTTTTCTCTTTGATAACCCAAAACCTTCCTTTCAGCACCACCATCAGATAAAAATTTCTCTTGACTCTTGGGAAGTTGTTGTTGAAAACTGTTTGGAAAAGGCAAACTAATACTCGGAAAGTGACTCAACAATCCATCTGTCTATCACCATCTATCACGGGCTAACTCAACAGTGGGAGAGTACTACCACCAGTGGAACCTGTTGATAAATCAAACTCTTACTGAAATCAGTCGAGAGAAGAGTGAAAACATCTTTCCCATCGAGAAAAGCCTCCAATGTCGTCCTTTGCTCCTCTTTCAATGGAATAAACTCTCCAGTTCTGATATAGCTGACACTATAGCAGCGATGCTAACCTCTGGAGGAGCCGCCATTGTTGTTTTCAGACGAACGGTCGCTTCTCTCGCTGGCTACCACATCTAGGAATGGGTGTTGGAGTCTAATGGAAGAGTTTTCAAACCTGGCTGATTGTTAAAATGTTACTGAAATTAACTGAATCCAAGGCTACCCTGATGGTACAAAATCAATCTCAAAACTAATGGTACGCTTTGGAGCATGGTCAGCCGAGGTTGCATGCACCATTAGCAGTTAATGGGCTAAAACATACAAAGCTTCTCTCTGTTCTCAAGGGGACGGTCAGATTAAAAGTTTAAACGGCTGTTTTGAAGTGTGGCTAACAAAGCAAAACTTTCCTTGAACCACTTTAAGTACAAGAGTTTCAAAATGACGCAGTAATGTGCGAGTGATGACCTCAGTTCGCTCTTTCCTTCTGCAGTATTATGTCTCCAAACATCTGTGGCTGATTTGGACACTAATTTCCCAATCACAACCTCGATCCCATGATGGTTTTTGTCACTATTTCCCACGCATTTATCCGGTGACATATAGCTGAACTCCGTTGGCAGTCATTGTCACCACTTTGCTTTGGATTGTCCTCTCTGCGAGGGGAGCGGAGTGAGAGATACCGCCTCTCCAAATTAGCCGAAAAACTGAATTAGACAAGAGTGGCCTTTTCAATTCAATGCTTCTTTACCCCGACACACTGGAACACACAGCTCGCTGACAGCCCTGTGTTACTGTGTGTGGGTTAACCCCGGTCGGCTCGTGTGCAGACAGAGTGATGGATGGTCCTATTTCAAGAACTACAGCCAACACTCAGAGAAAACCGGATGTGGACACAGTTATTCAATGATTACCCACGCACTCGTCAGAAAGACATAGGGAGGATGAGATGTTCCTAAATCTGAAAAATACAAATACTGCATGACCCAAATATAACCCAATACCCAAATCTTTTTGGGTGTTAATTACATTTAATTCAGAATAGGATGCAAATTAACACTTGAGGTTAATCATCAAAATAGTCTCTTTCTGTCATTATCTAATGCAGTTATGTTGCTTGCAGATATGAAAAAATGGGGGATTTTCCAGACATCCATTGTCCACAGCTCTGGTTCTGGCTGACAGCAGCCTAGAGGGCGACCTCTCGTGTTTTTTTATGTTTTTTCAGTCTAATTTGTTTTCTCTGACATGTTTAGCGAAGCGTATCCTCCGTAGGCAGCAAATCTCCTGCTGTCTTCATGTGATGAACGTATTAACTATATGTATAATGATGGACCCCGAGTTTTACTGTGGGCATACAGAGCTGCAGTAGCAGGGAAATAAATGACTGGATTAACAGAAACAAAGCAGTTCTCTAATACTGCTTTCACACTGGTCAAAATACCCACTAACACCCACAAACATCTGGCTTTTGTCTTTAATTTGAACGTGTACAATCTGCGTTCACTCCCAGGTCAATTGAGTCTGCAGTATATCGTCTCCGAACACACACATTTTCTCTCCTTTTCAGGCCCGATGCTATGACGTGCGTTGAAATTAAGGCCGCTGGCTTGTTAATACTTTTCCGTCTCATTGAACATCATTCAGACGCCGCTGAGTTTGAAAGAGAGGCTGAAGTAAAAGATATTAAAGGTGACCACCAGAGCGTCTTCTGTGCCTGTCAGCTGCCTGATCGGTTCTGAGCATGTGCAAGTCTCAACAGAGATGAGAAAGAAGCAAGATGACTCACTCTTGAACATTTTCCATCATCAGCTCTGGGAGAAACGATGTGTCTAATTCAGAATTTTATTGATTAAGACTTTTTAAAACAAGTTTAACGTCTTCTGGATGGAGTTTGATGAGGTATATGGTCTGCTGCTTTCTACTGTTCCCTGTTCTTCCGGTAAGGTCTTGATGGCAAATGTGACACAGAAGGAAAAAAAACAAACAAGAAAGGCAAACTTGTCTCCTGGCAATGTAAAAAAGAGTTAATCGCCTATTTAAAAAACCCACGTATATCCGCTAATTTCAGTGTAAAAGTGGGATTATTACAGTATATACCTCATAGAGCCCACAGACATCTCTTTTTTTAGTTGCAGGACATATTGAGTTGACAATCCATATGCAGCTCTCTTACTAGATCTGTGGGTTTCTTCACAGGAAAGCATCCAGAACCATCTCAAAAGGTTCATTACACCCCAAATACATGAACTCCTCTTCATGTCCTAAAGTGCCCTGACACACCAGGCAGACAGTCAACCATTGTTGGGCCATCTGTGAGCATCTGTATCCTTAATTTTGATGGTGTTGTTGGCTCTAGTCGGCCCCTGTCGGCGGATTTTTGCCTGTCTGTGTGCTCATATTGGCTGTTTAGCTAAGCAAATCAGTGCAGGAGAAGATACACAGAAAAAGAAAGTGAAAGCCCCTTGAGTCAATGTAGCATCCATGAGTTCACCCGTTTAGTGCGGTTACTTCTAATATTTCTCCAGTGTCTTTTACAACTCTTTAACAGCCATATTCTTGATTAGAAGTGGCTATAATAACGAGAGTGGTGTCAAAAAATGCTGCTTTATCATGGCAGATCGTATATCAGCAGTCTGGAGTCTTCCTTGTTTTGAATGACAGAGTTATTTTTACTTACGAGCTACTTGGCCGTCAGCTATAGTCTTTGTGGTCTGTAGTGCAGCTAGTTTTTTGATGCCGGTTTGGCTCGTCTTGGCTCTTAAAGTGAGCCAAAACATCCTGAGACAGAAACTTATTTCATCTGCTTTTATCTTCGTTTAACTTATGTGAACTTAAATCATCTGCTTAGTCAAGAGCCTTGTCTTTAAGGTCAGGTTCTGCTAGAATAGACTTCTTACGACGTTTGCAAAAACATCGATCCATAGATTTTTTTGTCCTGCTGTTAGTTCGCCCCCTGGTCCCTCAACTGAGATCACTCTGAAACCAAAGCAGGAGCTCCAACAACACAGCTCTGAGGGCCACAGAGGTACTCTAAAGTGGCAGTTCTCGGAGCACGGTCTCTATAATGTCTGGTCACATTTAACATCAGCCAGCACCAGGATTTCTACAATTACAGTTATACTTAATATTGTTATGAAAAGTGTGTGTGTTACCTGATTTGGGATGTGCAGGTTGAAGTCTAATCCACAGACAAACTCTGAGTGATGTTCCACAGTGTCCAGAGGCTGGTTGCTGCTGTAGTCCCAGAACCTGCAAACACAAACACAGATATCTGACTTACATTCCAGAAGTGGTAAAGATCCACGTTACATAAAAGTAAAAAGTGTCTCTTTTGGCAGAAAATGACTCTTTTTCAGAAAGATTTAATTTACCGCAACGTAAAGTTTCTGAAAAGGAAGGTTCCTTTCGGGGTCTCATTGATAAAACATTGCGTAGGATCCATACTAAAAGTGTATGTGAAAATATTCTGATCTATAAAACCTGCCATACGCCCAACAATGCACAATTTCCTTTTATAAATCCCAAATCAACCTGGAAATGTGCGCACATGGATCCGCCTCATATACCGCCCTCTGCACACCCACGTTCATTCCAATTCAATTATATTAAATTTATTTATTAATTGAAGTTTAGTTACGGTGAACACAGACTGCATTATTATTAGGACTCACAATGAGGATATGGAGTGTAACACTGTGTGACACCTGGTATGTGTGGGGGTGAAGATGTACTGGGTGAGCTGACTAGAGAAGTGTGTTTGTGTGGCAGCCATGGGGCTGTCTCCAGTGCGCTCCGTGTGGCGCAGTGTGCGCATGACAGCACAGTCAATAGTGTTCACTGCAGCGATTTTATAAATTATATAATATATTCAGAGAGACCTTGATGTAAATGGATTGCAGCCTGCAGAACATATGAATATCTTTTGTTTCAGCTTCAGTTGGTCACAATGGGAGAAAAATTTGGTCTCAGCAACCAAGTCAAGGACAAAATATGGCTTGAGATCTCCCAGCAGCTGCGATACAGTGAAGATGGTAATGTAGCTGATATTCACTTGATTACGTTATTAGCTGATCATGTAAAATTAGCATCAAATGTGGGGTCCAGAAAGGGCCTCATTCATGAAACCTGAATGAGCTTAAGACCTAATCTGATGGTGAAGTGTCCATTTTATGTTTCCACAAACACGAGGTACGAAAAAAAAAAATGACACCGTGGAAAATCTCGCAATAGACCCGTTGTGCATAGTTGTCATGTGGAAAATTGCATGCGGAAATACTACAAGCAAAATTACACACAAGACATCTCGTCATCTAATAGGCAGACTTAACTGAAATTTCCCTGAGCACACTAATGTTACTATCTTTTCTCTTTTCTCATTCTTCGTGATGATCACTGCTATCTTTTTATAGACAAAGCCTTGACTGGAAAGCTACCACATTATCTCACAGAACTGCTTAATTCCTCAGATGGGCTCTATCAGACCCGTTCTACTGACCGCCTCATGCTTCAAGTTCAGTCCGGACTTGGAAAGAGAGACTGCTTTTAATTTTAGTGCCCCTGACACAGTGCAAAGAAATAAAATCAATATTCTTATACTCTAAACCATTTCAGAAATTGGATTTTAAACCTCCCAGCCACTGGTTGTAATTGTTTTAAGTAACTGTATTTTATTACCATTCACATTATTTAAATTGTATAACATTTTACATTACTGTACCTTTATTCTACTTCCAACTATTTTATTTTATCTATTAAATTATCTGGCATAACTGCAACATTTTAGGGGTTTTACGTAACTGAATATTATTTTACATTATATTCATTTTTTCTTTGCTTTTGTCAGTATTTCTCCTTGTTATTATTCTTACTTGTCTTTGTTTTGTTTGTCTCGATATCAATGTAAATGAGGGTTAACCCGCAATGATCGCTCATATATAAATAAAGGTTGATTGATTGATTGAATTTCATATAAAGAGAAATTTTGAAAATATGAGACCAAGTAACCAGGTGTATGTGGGCGTCTGTCAACTGACTGACTGCTTCTACCTCCCTCTGTAAAAAACAAACACATCACTTACTTACTTACTCGACATTAGAAATCATCTTATCCAGTTATACATGAGCAGGATTCAATAAGGACAAGAAGGGAGGATGATGAGTCAGAGAAAGAGAAGGAGAGATATGCTAAGAGGGAGAGGATTTAAGATATATGGCGAGGAGAGGATGTACAAGAGACAGCAATCTAGAGAATTTAGATTATGAAAAAAAGATGAGTAAGAAGTGAAAGAGAAAAGAGCAAGAGAAGAGAGAGACGAGAAGTGGAAAGAAAGAGCGAGCCAATAAAATACTGCCTCCAGACTTCAGGCAGCAGCGGCCAATCAGACTAATTGAAAGACTGTTTCTCTTCCTGGTCTTGACAGAGTGGTGTGTGTGTGTGTGTGTGTGTGTGTGTGTGTGTGTGTGTGTGTGTGTGTGTGTGTGTGTGTGTGTGTGTGTGTGTGCGCCAAAGCCCTGACACAGCAAACACTCCCTCCAGACTCATCCACTTTGCAAATGTAATTAAATCATTTTCAGAGGGAACACTGCAGCTCCCATTGGGCTCCATTAGGCCTGTATTAATACTGCAACACACTCACACACACACACACACACACACGCACACACGCACACACACAATGAGTGATGGCCGTCTGGGGAGAGTCATGCATTGAGAGATATTATATATTGAGTGCCCTGTTAGTGTAAATCACTCCTAACACTCATGTGCCCTGTTTGTACATTTACATCTGTATGTGTGTTTGTGTGTGTGTGTGTGTGTGTGTGTGTGTGTGTGTGTGTGTGTGTGTGTGTGTGTGTGTGTGTGTGTGTGTGTGTGTGTGTGTGCGTGTGTTCTAAAATACTGCAGTACAGATGGGTCTACGTTCATCTTAATGGGGTTCCTTTCTTGACTGTGGCACTGATTGATAACTCAAACTGTTAGAGAAACAAACAGAAAGTTGGAGGAGAAGTCAACATGTTGGCTGAGAGAAGTTCGGCTTCAGTGCGGCAAAATCCATCAGTGTGTTGAAATGACTGACACGTCATTTATCCTCGCGGGGAGATCGGGATGTTGCATATGAGGAAGGAAACGATCCAAAAAGGTAACAGGATTCAGCAGCAGGTACAGCCTTCTCTCTTCTCTGGCCAGTTTAATCTGTTCTGTTAATCTACACCTGACTGAACCAATGTACTCCTGCTAAGGCTTTCACTGGTTTTTGTATTTATGTTTGGAACTGGAACTAGAAGAAAAACGCCAAACTATCCAACAAAATCATTTGTAGAATCCTGCTTCATTTGAAATAATTATCTTAGAAAATCATCTGTTCATTCATGACTTTGGAACTAGTATATGTGTCTAAAGAAAACTCAAGAATCACTTACTGGCATTTTTATTAGCAGTGCCTTCAACTAGGCTTGGGCCGATATAAGATATCATCAAATTTTGCAATATTTGCAGTCATTCACGTTATATTTGACATTATCGAAGAGCAGTTATAGCATCTGCAGGCTTTTATTTTGAAAAGAAAACCCACGTTGAGCTGTTGTGGCAGTGGAGGCATATAATACGATATTTGACAAGGTGGGAATAAAACCGGGCTGGTGGAGGTAACTACAGGTGATGTAGCGGCGTGCATGCAGAGCTTTAACATACTGACATGGAGGACTGGGCTTCCAAGAAGAAGGCCAGCTCAGCAGTTTGGCAATATTTTGGGTTTGAAGCGGAAGTAAAAGGTGAGACAAGGGACTTAAATTAAGGCTCTTTTCTGGAGCGTAATGATATTTAAAGCCTCACTGAGATAGCAGAGTAGTCACAGTGTGACCATGAAAACATATAAATACAGAGAATATAGATATAAGTAAATGTATAACAACAGTGAACAGGGTTTATGTGCTCACTCATTCACAAATATATGCAGAAAGTCAAACTCGAACACATTCATCACCCGCGGTGCAGAGCAATATGTCTGCAGCGTAATGAAGTGCAGCGGAAATAAAAAAAACTCAACTAAAATGAATGCATTTCTGTCACAGCGCTCCCATTCAGTGCATTAAGAGGCAGAGTAATAATCCAGCAGCTAAGAGCCACTGTAGCCTTGATTAGCTTTGTAAAATGAGCAACAGCAATGATTTACTGCCGACTGCAGTTTACAGCTCAACGCTGTGAATAAGATGCAGCTGCAGAGCTTCAGTCAGGAGATGAAGAAGCAGAATTTAAATGTTTTTACTCTAAATAATCACAACTCCCATGTTTGGAGCCACTGATGTACAGAACCGTGGTTTAAGGCATAACTGGACTGATTGGTTATTAATCCATTAGTAGAGATGTCCTGGTCTGAGTATCAGTAGCAGTTCTGATCTGAGCTAAAATAAAAACCCCTCAGCCTGCTGGTGCTGCAGTGCTGCTCTCCTTTCCAACAATAGGAGTCAATTAAATTAAGATACAAAATGGCCACCAGAGGAACAAGACTGGGCTCGTTAAGGTACAAACCACAAGGCTACAAATAAGTACCCAATTTCAAGGGTACAACGGCTGCACCTTAGAGGGTACTGCCCCAGTGACAAGCCAATGTTCTCCTCAAGGTACAAATATAAACCTTATTTTCTGACAGTGTACTGTGCAGCATTTCGTTCTGTATATGAGTGAAACAGCCTGTCTGCATCCACAAAAAACAACACTGGTCGATTGTGTAAGGGGGTTAAAACAACCCATGTTTATGCTGACAGTGACCTCTAGTGGCTGTAGTGAATATGACGGGAGCGAAGGAGGAAGTGACGTGACGCGGTAAAAATAGCAAGACTATGTAGGGAGGAAGTTGGTGTGATAGATGGGTCAAACACAGGACACCTGAGAGTCACATGTTCAGGAGAGGAGACCTGATGCAAACACAAAAGTCACACTGAATTATTTCATCTTAATTTTAATATGTAAAGTTTCCGCAACACTTGACCTCCGCTAAATATTTTGTTGAGTTGTGTATAATTCAAAGACTGTTAAACTTAAAGGGGCTCTATGTATCAATTAGTAGTGATTTACAAGTATTAATCACTTTTTTATTGTGAGCTGATCGTAACATGATGTGAGAAGTTAGACCTTCTGCGTCTCTCGGTTGCCTATACAAGCCTGTGGATGATTTGTTCAAGTTGTTTAAAGGTGCGGTCTGTTAGAATTGGCCACCGATTAAATTCATAGTCAAAACAAATACGAGGAGCATATCACCAGAGTAACCGCTAACTGCTGCTAACTACAGATGCCATTAGCTAGTAGCTCAGTTACCTTAATTCTCCTATGCCTGGACTGCAACCTCAGAGCAACGAGGGAGTGATTTTATGTTTTAAAGTAAAATTCTTACATATTGCAACCGTTTAAAGGTAGAATCAGCAAGATTTGTCCCAGTTGTTCCTAAACCCACCAGAAAGACAGTTGACTGTTGAGTCTCATTCCCAGGTCGTCAAATAGCCACATTTTGTGTTGGTAAAGCGTCCCGAGCAGCAACAAAGTGAGAAAATAAGAAAATCCAGGCAGAGGGCTGCAGGGTCTCTGCAGATACGAGACCAACATGCCTTTTCTCCCCATTCCAGTCTCCCTCTCTGTCTGTTTCTGTCTTCTTACGCTTTTTATGTCTTTGTTTGGTCCTGCTACACCTGCCATGCGTGATGTGCACTGATAGATTTAAATCAGTCTTGTGATGTTGGGAAGGCGGCGTGCGATGACGCCAAATAAAAATAATCCATAATTCTCCTCAAATGCATCAAACTAAAGTAACAAGCCTGTTTTGAAACTGTAAGGAGGAGAAAGTTCAGATATTTGTGTTCAGGGAGGGAAGGGAGGAAAAGTCAATGGTGGTCAGAGAAATAAATACTCAAGTAAAGTACAGATACCTGAAACGTCTGATGAATGAACGACTTCATTATCGTACTTCCCACCTCTGCTTAATATCAAAGGACTCAGGTCAGAGCCAAAAAACATAATCTTGGCCACCCAATCAATTTGTCACTATACGCAACTATTTTGATGAATGGGTCATTTTTTAAGCAAATATGCCAAACGTTCACAGGTTCCAGCCTCTTAGATTAATATCACTGTATCACCTTCGCCTCAATATTATACAGGACATTTTATACACAAAACAATTAATCATTATTCCAGGAAATTGTCAGTTGATTAATTTGTAATAAAATTGTAACGTTTTTTGTTAGTGAATTTAAAAAAACACCTGTGTGGAAGAGAAAGTCTGTCTCATCACTTCTTTTCCACAAAAGCAAGTGTCACACTGATGTGATTACAGGTTAAGATGACGTCCATGTGTGAGTGTGTGGAAGTGTGTGTGTGTATAAGACCAGATGACTGTCCCAGTTAGACAAATACACCATGTTAGTTCTATAAATGAGGCCTGCAATGTCTTTTGTCTGGAGTTTCCATGGTAGGTAATTATTTAGCTTCTATTGTGCTTCATTTTGTGGAAGCCTCCATTCACCTGCCAGCTTTGTGTGTGTGTGTGTGTGTGTGTGTGTGTGTGTGTGTGTGTGTGTGTGTGTGTGTGTGTGTGTGTGTGTGTGTGTGTGTCTCACTATTACTATGAAACTCATTAAGTCACAGTGGACTGAGAGAAAACGAGAGGGAGGGCATGAGAGGATACGAGGACACAAAAGAAAGCCATAAAACATTTAGAACAAGGGAGAAGTGACAAAAACAAAGACAGACATGTAAAGAGAGTGATTCCATATCACTGATGCTTTTAATCCAAACAGGAAATTAATGTGAAGTTGTGAATGTGCGTTGTGAAGCAGTGAACATGTTATCTAAAGCAAACATGACAGGTCTGACCTGCTGTTAAGAAACACGACCTCACTCATGAGTCTCAGTTTAATATTAAATACCAACTCTGACTTCTTTAAAGTGAGTGTCCACAGAGAAATGACAACCAAATAACTTCTTCAAACCCACTTCTAAGAACCTACTTTTATGTGAAGTCAACATTTATAAATTGATTTTTATCTTTCCATCCTTTCATTCCTTTTACTTTATTTATCTGTTTCTAATTGCTCTCCTGTGGTGTCTTTTTCTCACTGCCCTTTATTGCATTTATTTGTTAACTGTTAAATTATCTTTTATTCTTTTTACTGCTCTTAATCTTTTTCTCTGTTCTTAATTCCTCTGATGTAATGTCGTGTTCTTATCACTTTTCAATGATTTTATTCTTTTATTTATCTCTTTATTTGCATTGCTTTTTGTGATTTTGCCTGTTTTATTGCTTTTATTCCTTTTACTTGAAATGACTCAAACTAACATCAACTGAGACTTGGCTTCCTTGTTTTTGGCTTGACTATTGACTGTTTATTCTGTAATATTGTCTTCCTGTGATTCCTGTTTTTGCTTTTCTGTCAAAGCACTTTTTAAACTGTGTTTAATGGTGCTATATAAATAAAGTTTATTATTATTTGACAAGTGGCCTAAAAGCAAGAGATGGCCTAGTGTTTATTCTTAAATAGTCAAGGCTGGAAAAATGTAGCTCTGCCATCACAAACAGAATGACAAAAACAAAATAATAAGATAGCAGAGTTAGAGTTAATGCCTGAAAATGAATTTAGTCTGGTCTGGTGCCTCTGACTGCAGAGCAACTTGCGAAAGTTGGGATGCTGTGTTAAACATGAATAAATATATATTTTGCAAATCATTTTTGAGACTTACTCAATTGTTTTTGTAAATATATGGTAATTCTAAATTCGATGTGAGCAACACAAAGTTGGGACAGGAGCAACCAAAGACTGAATCCTCGAAAGGCTCAGTAGTTCACAATCAAGGATGGGCTGAGGTTCACCACTGTGAAACACAAGACTGTATAAAGGATATCACTACATGGGGTCAGGATCACTTCAGAAAACTCTTGTCAGTAAACACAGTTCGTTTGCAAATGACTGAATCCTGTTTTTATTTTCTAATGTCCCAGCTGCCAAGCTGCCAAGGAGTGTCACAAAACTGATTACGATTTTGGGCAGTCTGATGTCAATGGTAGAATAGATTGATAAGATTGGTACCCCATTTACATCTGGTATTACAATGTGATCTGTAGGAAAAACACATGTGTATGCAGGTGTAAATGCATCGTGAACAGAATGTGATTGGATCTGCCTGAGAACATCTGGAGGTAGTCCTGCTCGCATTGTGTTCAGATCTTAGGTAGATGTAAACGCAATCTGTACAACATGCTGGTACGCACCATAACACTGATACAGATATTTGTTTTTAGCTAAGTAAAACATAGGTTGTTCAAATTTAGACAGTCTGCAAGTGAGAAAGACACAAACTGACTAACTGGTTGCATTATTTAACAGAACAGCATGAAAATGAAAGCGACGCAGGTGGAAAATGAATGATATTAAGTCAGAAAAATTGTGTTTGCAATCTGTGTCTGTGCAGCCGATCTGGTGTTAGCAAAGCAGGACAGTATATTTCTAGTCACACAGCAGCCCACACATCGGTTCTGCAACAAACCAGGACAATCTGAAACAGTATTTCTATAAGAAGAAAGGAGTAACTTATATGCCGAATTTACAAGAGGCGACTAAAATGCAAATGCAAGGGCAAGAGATCGGATCATGTTTTATCCGTGTAACACATCCAGATAGAGAGCTCTTTTTAATTCCAGGTGTAAATGGGGTCTGGTAGACAACAGAGCTGGTATCTGCTCCGTGAGGCTGCACTTCAGCATGCTAACATGCTCAACATGAAAATGCTAACATGCTGATGTTAACCAGAGTTCATTTCCAACGTCTTAATTTAGTGTGCTACTTAGCAGTAAATTTATGGCAAGGTCATCAGCTTTGCAGGTATTTACTAACAAATCAGAGTACTGGACAAACTCACCAAAATTATTAGGATTCACAAATATATTACACAGAAATTTCCATGGAAATTGATACAATAGTTGAGATATCTCAGTCTGGAGTGCTGGTCCCGACTAGCTTGGAAAACCATATCACAACTTTTTAAAAAATATTTAAATAAATGTAAATGGATTGTGCAGCCTCAGCAGACGTGTGTGCTTGTATTTTGCTTTGTGGCAGGAATTGTCTTTGTCTTATTGTCTTTTGGTGCCGCTGCTCATGACATTTACCAGCTCATTACATTTGAGTTTCTTTAGAAAAATGCAGCTCATTGCCCTGTAACATAAAAGATCAGACGGGGTCAAGGATCACTGATAAATCAAAAGCTTTGTTACATAAATGAATCAGAGGAACTGTTGATGATATGATCATAAACTTCAACATGACAGAGGGAGGCGTTACGACAAAATAAACAGAGAGGAGAGAAGGAGTGGGTGGTGAGCGGAAACAAGGTATGAAAAAGGATTAATACTCTGTGTGTACATTCATATGGGGATATAGAGGAGTGTGTGCTCAGATGTATTTGTATATGAGTGTATTCATGCCTTCTTTCTGTATGTGTGCAGGTGGATTAGATCAGTGTTTGTACGTGTTGCAACCAGTGTTTAAACACACAGGAAGGCCTGTATAAGCAGGTGTGTGTGAGCAGACTGAGTGCTGAACACACTGACAGGTGGATGTGGGAGCGCTCAGATTTAAGACTTAATACGTGAGCTACACAGTTACATTTCTAAATGTTTTAGTGGAACCTGTACAACTACGGTGAATCTGATATGCTGTCGTGGCTGAGCCGGATGTGTACATGACTCTGTGATTCTTATCCCATCTGCAACATATTGTTATACTGTTCACTTAGTATTACCTTCACCGAAGAGGTTTTGTTTTCACCTGTTTATTGGTTGGTTGGTTTATCAGCAGAATTACAAAACTACAGAACAGATTTCAACCAGACTCGGATTAAGGATTGGTCTCGGCTCAAAATAGACCCCATTAACTTTTGTCATGATCCCGATGAAGAGATGAATCCAGGATTTTTTTCTCACTTTCTTTAACATTGTGAGATAGGGTGTTTTTTGACATTTTCATTTCAAATAATGCATGGATCTTGATCAAAAAAATCAGGCTGGTGTCTCAACCCAGTCACCAGAATAAATGTCAGCTAAGTACGTTTCAGCTAAACCAAAGATAAGTTCAAGATTTATGTTTCTTTGTGTAGAACTTTATATTTGTTTTTCTATTCCTCCCTTGTCACAATGCCGTGCTTATACTCTGGTTAGGTTTAATCACAAGAACTTCTTGGTTATGGTCAAAAAACGTCCTGGTTTGTCATGTTGGTTTGGAAAGGTTTTTGTGCCAGCTTTACTCAAATGAAGGTTACAGTTGTTGTGTTTGTTCCACCAATAGAATGAGCTGTGCTCAGAATTTAGTATCAATGTATACCTCCAAAAGTTTTATTTAGCACTTATTGTGTAACAAAAGAATGCAACAACTGAGCAACGGTGAATATATAAATAAATATATACACAGCAGTAATTATTACGGTCTTTACAATTTTAACAACTTGCAATAACTAATTTGCATTGAAATTAATGAAATAAAGATAAATGGAAAAAAGGGTTTGAACTAAACATTGAGAAAGGGAGAAATACTGCCCTTTAAAAGCATAACTTCTGTCTTGTGTGTATTTTCCCAGTCTTTGGCACCCGAACTAATCTATAACCACCATAACATAACCACAGCTAACCTATAACATTCCAAAAGTGATCAGGTGATATCAAATTGTGCAGACAACTACAGCCATCCAGGTGCGTGGAGGTGGATTATGTAACCTTTGGATCGAGCAACACTAGCTGTTTTCCAATTTCCAGTCTTTGCGCTAAGCTGCTTTAGCAAGCTGCGATCGGTTCATATTTACATAATATGTAAATATGAAGAGAGAATAAGAGTGGTATAGATCTAACTCTCTCCAAGAAAGGGTATAAGCTTATTCCCAAACATGTTGAACTTTTCCTGAAGAGGACTGTATGTTTTTGTGAATCGTGTTGGCAGTGGCAGTCTGGACCACCTCCACGATAAAACATAGCAGCAAACCTATGACTTAAAATACTTTTTTTTTTTACAATAAATCAGTACCAAAGCTAAATAATCATTTATTTTAACACTGACAGGCTTATTGAAATATCAGTCATCTATTTTACATGATACATGATTTTAGATTCTATTCATAAAATGTGTCATGATCACATTCAACAACAGTGAAAAGCTACAGAGAGGCTGCTGAACGGCTAACGATCTGAAGAGACGACACTTCTGTTAATGATGTGATCAGAGCCTCCTGCTGTCAGTCATGATCGATGCTCCGAGTGTTGACACATACATGAACACACACAGTCAGTATCCATGCACACTTAAGTCGAGCTACGGTCAGAACTCGATTAGGCCATTTAATTGGACCGCCATTGTCCCAGTATACACGCACCAGGGGAGAGTCGATTTATTGACGGAAGTATGTCCGACTCCATCATGATATGCATCGTTTTAGCTAGTTGCTACTGGACCTTCTACCGGTTGACCTATTACGTCACATACCAAACAAGTTAAGAAGCGGTTGATAGATTTTAAAAGTCTGGTTTCGGTCGGACTAACACAATAGCCTGACTTTTTCTAACATCATGTAAACGTACTGACAGTCTCAGGCTGGATAGGCGTTCAGAAAAGGTGATAATTAACTTGACACTTTACGTGTTTGGATTGTTTAACACAAAACAAACCTATGTGTTGTTGCTACGCAGGAAAGCACGCACACACACACACTCAAACACATGAAAAACAACAGGATAATTTGTAGCCTGGGCGTCCGTCCCATATGTTAATAAGATAACATCAGATGAAGTAAACCCACTGAATCCGTGTTATCACAGCAGTAATGAATGGATTAAGGATTATCTCAGAGGACGGACAGTAGGCAGACTAATAAAGGAGAAGACAGAGCGTGAGATTAAATTAAAGATACTGCTAAAAAAAAAAAAAGTTCCTCTGTACTGACGCGGTCTGGTGATGTTTCGACAAAACTCACTGAGAATAAGTTGTCGAGGGGAAACTTAAGTTGTTCTGGTTTCACATCATTAACATTCAGCTTCAGGGCAGTTTGGTGTCTGTGTTCTGTCAGGCCTTATAAAGTTGTTATGTGCTAACGTGTTAGCACATAACAATGTAAAAGTTTGTTGCAAGTTTGTTGCAAAGGACAGAGGTTGTGTCGCTAAAAATATATCATGTCAGGAAGACTTAATGATGTGGTAATGAATTTATTCAGTTGTGGATGATCAGGAAACGACTTTCTCAGCCTGTGAAGACTGTTGTTAAATGCGTTCCACTGCTCTGCTGGTGCTTCCCATTCTTAAAAAATGAACCTAATGATGTCACAGTGATGTCATAAGGGTTGTCTCAGTCTTGTCTCAGACTACAAATAAAAGAAAGCCGAACAAAACAGTTCACCCAAAAATAAAAATTCTGTCATCATCTCCTCACCTCCATGCTGACAGAAAGTCAGGTTAAGTCTCGTAGTTCACGAAACATTTCTGGAGCTTAACAGCAAAACAGCGTTGCAGCATTCTCCTAAACAACTGAAGTAGCTGGAGACTTGGGTGGGAGGAGATAATGACTGAATTGACAATTTTGGGTGAACTGCTTCTTTAAGCCTTGAACCCTCCTGGTACATTTTTGAGTGAGAGAGGCTGCAATGGGACGAAATGGTCGAAATAGGAATGGGACAGGACTCTGCAAGGTTCACTTTACCTTTAGGGTTTGGGATTTTACATTTTAAAACAGATAATAGTACAAAAAACAAAAATAGGAATACACGTACACTGTAAATAACTTGGGGCTATTTCAACTTAAAAGTCTAAGTTCAACTGCTGCCTTAAATATTTGAGTAAACTCAATTTAGGTTGAATAGTTTGTTTAAAATCTTTTAGGATTTCTTTTTTGTGAAACACAATTTGAAGTTAACTGTACTTGAAAATACATCTTCAGTTAACTTAAGATATTAAGTTGAATCAACGACTGTTCAGTGACAACAACAATCATCAATTAAATTTGATTTCCTTACATTTGAAGAGTTCTTTGAAAAGTCAATTCTTCATTTCACAAAATAAACAGCAGTAGCTGCTCCTATTGCTGCTATTTTGTTCCAACATTAGCAAAGACATAATGTTAGCCAACTCACAATGATTTGACAGAAAGTGTAAAAGTTTGACAGAGAAGGCTGAATTCAATACTAATCTTTATCATGGTTAGCATGTTTTAGTTTTTTCGTCATTGTGAAAAAAAAGAACCATGACTTCTCTCAAAATGTATTAAAGACAAGGAGCAAGTTCCCAAAACATATGTTTTCTTCAAACTATAAAAAAGACGGGTCTCGGGAGAGTTTTACCTCTCAAACAATGCATGCTGGGAAGTCTGCCAATATGCTGATCATGTTTCTTCAGAAAATAGTTCTATAATGTCTATCTATCCCCGACCTCCTCATTATGCAGACTGTCTCTCTCTTTATACAACGCTACCTGACTTCCTCTTTTGCTGCTGTAATAATAACTACGGCCACTTGAGGTTGCTGCCTGCAACCTCAAGTGGTAATCCGCTGCCTCGGGCTGCAGACGCTTCAGTAACGGACAGGTAGCAGGGTTGAATGTGAGGAGAGTAGATTTTGTATTCACCAAATCACCCTGGTGAAAATAAAGTATTAATAAAGTGTGTGTGTGTGTGTGCGCGTGCCCGCAAGTGTGCGTGCGTGTGTGCGTGTGTGCGTGCGTGCGTGCGTGCGTGCGTGCGTGTGTGTGTCAGGGCATCCTTTAATGAAATCAGTTCTCAGCATAGAGTATTTGAGCCAATGAAAGCACGGATCAATAAAACTGTTTGGCAAACAGCCAGCTCTCACCACTTTTATCTTTCAGCCTTCCTGCTTTCCCTTTGGCATTCCACTCCCTCTCTCTCTCTCTGTCTCTCTCTCTCTGTCTCTCTCTCTCCATAGTTTCACATAACTAACATCTGACATTTATATCAGCATCACGCCTCTGTCAGCCTGCCACCAAACATCCTTCCATCTTCATTTAAGTCTCGACAGAAGAAGTCAGTCATTTAGATACATCTGCAACAAAAATGAAATGATTTTGCTTCTCTCTGAAGATTTTACTTCTGATTTTTAGAGTTAGGAGATTTGTTGACACGTGAGAAGAATTTCACATAATGTTTTTGTATTCATCCCTCTAATACCTCTGGGTGTCCAAATGTTTTTGGTGTGATCCGTTAAAAAGAAGGAATGTCTATTTGTGACTCCTTGTCGCATGCTGTATATTCACTTCAACCAAAGAGCAGCTGTTTTTACTCTTGTTTTACTTGCGGGCCTGTCTCCAGGATATAGTGTCAGCAGTAAACGTTCCTGTTAACCACAGATACAACCAAGGTTGACATTTGTACCAAACATGTCATATCACGTTCACATTAGATGCTTATTAGCCACCTTTCACATCAGGAGGTGGAGGGTAAGGTGGTGTTATTGCAGCCAACAAGGCTGCCAAACAGCCGACCGCAATTCGAGTCACATCAGTCAATATTTTTAAAGAGTGCTGAGGCCATTTCCAGACGTTTTTGTGGCCTTTTGACACAGGAAGTTGGACCATCTTCATCTGTGATTGTGGCAACTAAAACAGGCAACAAATACACACCTGTAATGAGAGTGTTGAGTGTTTTTGATTTTAATGATGATCTATTGCCAAATATCTGAATAATTTAAATGATTTCCTGTTGATGAGTAATCAAACAATCCACTAATTATTATCCATCTCATCCCATCTGTATATGGGTCATTCCATACCAGTTTACCTGGGCTTCTCCAGTTCAAGTCATAGATGTGATGTCTAGATGTGATAGAAGTATATTAACACTACACAAAGTCAAAATACAGTTTAGAGTAAGATTAAACTAGTGGAGATATGAATACTTTATCCGGGTAACAAATTAATTGTTGTTATTAATTTGATGCAAATGTCCTGCAACAACTATTTAAAGGTGCAATATGTAAGAAGTGACCACCAGTTGGATTCAAAACACACAGGGGGTGGTATTTCGCAAGAGTAACTGTTGCTAACTGTAGCTGCCATTAGCCAGTTAGCTCAGTTAGCCATGCAGCTAGCAGTCCGGACAAGGAGTTTAGAGAACCGGGGGAATGTTGGTGTTTACACCACCAGCGTAGGAGCTTTGTACTGGTACGGGTGGGGGCTAGCTAGTTAGTATGCTAACTTCAGTAGTTTATATACATTTGCAACACAATACTTCATAATGTCATAATGTCAGAACTGTTACTTCTTCATATTTTGTTGAAAAATGTTCAAATGATTTCAACTTAAATTCTTACACATGGCACCTTTAAATGAATAAATGTTGTAAATTATCCATAGTGTCTCTCTCAGGACAAATTTCAACCCAATCCAGTGCAAAAGAAGATGTTGGTGAGGCTGAGAACACACATACAAAGAGTCACAAAATGATTACATTTAGCGCCGAGGGCAAAACTACTAAAAAAGTATTGGGAGTATTTGCGAGGTCCCATGAATGTTATAAAAGTTTTTACATGAATTTCTTTGAGAAAATCCATGACATTCTGGGTGACTTGGCGTGGAATGACCCATGTGTATTCGTCCATCATCGACAGACAGGTGATAACAGATTCATCAGGAGCTTTATAGAACAGAACAGACGTTCCCAGAATCCTGGACTGCTGTAACTCATGAACACTATCGCTACAACAGAGACAGAGAGCGAGAAGGACTATGAAGTATTATGTTCTCCAAGGACACACACAGAAGCAGTCGTGCCTGATATTACAGATTTTATTAACTGAGCCTCTGCAGCTCGTCTCATCTCCATATTTCTCTCCATCTCACACACCAGTTACCTTTATCACACATTATCACAATGTCCTCGCTCATTACTACTTCTAGGATGACGCCATTGATCTACTTTGGCTGGTAATTGAAAGAAAAGGAGTGTAAGCAGAAATACGACCCCATCCATCGCTACTGTATTTTGACCCCGAAATATCAAATGTGTGTATTTAAACACATAAAACATGCAAAACCATGAGTACTGTCCTTTAATCCTTTCCTTGTGTTGATTTCTGTGTCAGATCTGAAACACTGATTTAATCTCAGATTTTAATATAACATAGGAAGCTAAGACAGAGGTAATACAAGCAGGACTGCCTTTGAAAATATCAAGAAAAATGAAGTTCTGCAGAGTAACATCAATATCGTGAATTTTTGTCCATGTGTGTCATCTTGATTTTCTTCTTCAATAAGCTCTGCGGGGTGTCTCCCTCTAATGTTCACCATAAATTACTTTGTGCAAACTCTATTAAACTTCAACCTGTAAAAGCTCCTTCATTTTCCACGGCTCATTAATGTGAAATGAGTTACACACAAACTTCAAAGTCTTGACTGAAGCACTGACATGTTGGCCCCTTTAGTTCTGGTGTTTCTCACAGAAACACAGCCGCAAGCAAGCCAACGGAAACTTAATTTGTGAAAATGTACATAGAGCTTCATGATTAGGATGAAAAGATATAATATATCAAAAAAAAACATAAAGGGCAACGAGCAAAGAAGAAGAAAGTAATAAAAGCAGCAGAGTCGATCTTACCTGACACTGAAGTCGTACGAGCAGGACGCCAACAAGGTCTTACTGAACGGAGAAAACTGCAGGAAGAACAAGCGAGAAGATTAGATTTTAAACTAGAATTAACACCATGCGGTTTTATGCCTCGCCACGCCTGCGAAGTTGCTCTTCCTGTACTGTGGCGTTGAATAATGTGCAGAACATTTCTTTCAGGAGTGACAGTATCAGTTGTTTGCTCAAATGTTACCCATGTTTATGTTTTATTGACAGCAGCTAAGCTAACTGGAACTGGTGCATTCTGGGGGGATGCAGAGGCGGCGATACCCATTGTTTTTTGCCCCAGCTCCTCAAACATCTCAAGTCCACCACTGCTAACCGGCCTTTTTCTGTAGCTAATGGCAATGTATCTAAACATAACTGTCAGAATGGATGCTTAAATTCTGCTTCAGGTGCTACACACCAGCTGGTTTTTAAAAGAAAATATGTTTGGAGTTTAGATTTGCACAAAACTATAACAGACATCATGAATATTACTCTTAATCTGTTTTGAAAAACTTAAAAAATGTGTTACAAAATAAATTTGTTCCCTCGCAAAACAAGATTTTTAGTGAGCTGCTGTCACAAGTCCAGTTATCTCACATTTGTGAGTGACATTTGGTGGTGTAAACAACTTTCAATTCTCAATTTCTTCCTGTTGAAAGTTAAAAAGAAGAAAGAAACATGCCTTGAATCTCTCAAGAAGAAATTAGCAAACGTTCGAAATACAAATTACAAAGCAGAAGACCTGCTGTGCTGTTTACAGTTTGTTGTGGTGAGAAAGAAACTAAATGTCTGGGCTCCTCGGGGACTCCTGGCTAACACACTTTCATGTGTTCAGAGCGTTTTTTTGATGTTGTACTGAAGTCATTTTCTGGGCTGCAGCTGGAGGTTTTCCCTCATCTTGTAAAAAGGTGTGAATGTTAAAAAAAATGAGACATTTTTTCCATCTGAGTGAAAAATGTCTTTAGGCGGGTTGAGCAGAGTTTTTCTGCTCAGCAGTTCCAGGATTGTGCCGACACAGAGAGACCGAGAAGAGTCCGCAGAGAGTCATTTCACTGACTGTCGGCTAAGCACTCTTAAATTAATTTATTCGTTCATTTGTTCCCCCTCTCTGCTTCTGACGGTTTCACCGTTTCTTATCAGGCAGATTCGCTCTGTGCCTCGTTTAACACCTCTCTTTCTCTCTCTCTCTCTCCTCCATCTCTCTTTCTTTCTGTCTCTCAGTTATATTTTCAGCTTTATTGGCATCATCAGCAGAAGTCGTTTGTTACCAAAGCAAAAACAACAAACATCACACGACTCTGAGCAGCTGTGGTGACGAAGCACAATTCCATCAGGGAGAAAAACTACATCAGTTAATTATTTTCTCCGAGAACATTCAACCGACTTTATTTTCAATATTTTTCCTCTAAAGTACTAAGTTCATCTTTGTCTGGCTTAAATTTTCATCCAACCTTCATCAGGTAGGCTGATGTTCGAAGGTTGGATGACCAAAACATGATAGTTAATAAAGCTGATAAATAGCTCACCTGGTAAAGTGCACGCCTCATTCAGACTACTGAGGTTTAAACAAGGGGATCAAATCCTCCCTGTAGATTTTGCTGCATGGAGTAAAACATTAGTCATGAAAACTTTGAACTGTTGTATGATGTATGTTTTCATATTTGCTTGTAATGTGTTGCTTTATGATATCTGTCTCTAGTGTAATGCTTTTATGTTCACATGTAAAGTTCTGGCTCTCCACTGGACATCTTTTTTTCAGCGTCGGTAAAGATTTTGAAAAGACGTCCTTTGGATATGTTTTTGCTCGGTGGGAAGATATTTTACAGTTTGACAATAAACGTTTATTGGCTAAAATAACTTCAGTGAACTGAAACAGTAAACTTCAAGCATTTTTTACTACACTGTGTTCTTTAAAACCAAAATGTTTTCATAACGGCCGATACTGGCACCTTTTACGCAGATAAGTTTAATAATTGACATATAATTGAATAATTGTTGCAGCTCTAGTTTAGTTAGTTTAGTTTTAAAATAATCACCTGCCTCAGCACATTTTGCAGCAACATTATTCATCAGCAGTTCGTCCACTTCAGCCAAATTGTTGGCATTCACACTTCACTGCACAGGAACACTGTGTGCGTATAGTAACAGGAGAGCATGTCAGAGCTGCGATGGATGTTTTAAACTGACGATTTAATTAATACTTTTACTGTTAAGAATGAAGCCAAAACTATTCAAATAAGCTCCAGTTACAAAAAAGGAAACTATCTTAAAATTAACAGACAGTTGGACGGAACGTGTATCTCAGTGTCTCTCAGTCTATTTTTATCTTTTTTCTTCTGCTGATCGTGAATCTCTTCACCTCCTCTCTGCTCGCTCCAGTACATCGATACAAGCCGACAGATTTGCAAACACTGACAAAACACAGATACACACACACACACACACACACAGTTTTAGAGAGAGCTTCATCGATCGATCGGTGACACCGGTCCTGAAAAACACAGCTTGAGTAAGACAGTTCCCTGATTGGGTGAACTCAGGTGAGAGTTTGTGTGTCACAGTTTGTGATTGTGTGTACGTGTGTGTGTGTGTGTGTGTGTGTGTGTGTGTGTGTGTGTGTGTGTGTGTGTGTGTGTGTGTGTGTGTGTGTGTGCATGCGTCTGTATTTGCGTATTCATGACGTCTGTGTGTGCGCGTGTGTGTATGTGACGTGGCATGTGTCTAATCTGAGTAAGTGGGATGTGTCTGGGGACTCCTCTGCAGCTGTCTTTTCTCATATACACACATACTTCTTTTTTATGTGCGTGTGTGCGTGAGTGTGTGCGTGTCTGTGTGGTCTTATTAGGTCCATTTAAGTGGGTGTTTTGATGCTGTCAGGCACGGCCCCACACACACTAATTCTGCTCTAAATTCTGAGAACAAAGTGTTGTAACAAGACATTTGACAGCGTATGTGAAACCAAGCTGCGTGTGTGTGTGTGTGTACCTTGACTCTGCGGATGGCGTAGGTGTGGCCCTGCAGTTGACTGACAGGCTGTCGGACGTTCCTCAGATCCCACACACACACACTGCAGTCGACCGAGCCTGTGGCCACAATATTCTGCACACACACAACAAATTACTATTAATATACTCACAATTATTTATCAAATGTAGTTAAAAGACCTTTATCACATCTCTTTAAGGAAGAATATAGCTGATAAAATGCATCTTAACAAACCTAAAGTATAGCTCCTTTAATACATAAATAAAAAAAAAATAAAAGGGCTATAGGGCATTTGATGCCCAGTTAAATATATTTCACAATAAATATTTTACATGAAATAAAGTTGACTTCTTAAAAAAAACATATTTGGGTTAATGCTTTTATTTTGGATGTCTATTATGTTCAAAAAAGCACATTATTTCTCTCAGCACCTCTATGCTCTTTAAGCCCCCCCATCTATAAAGCCCAGTCTGCCCTAATTGGTCGGTTCTCCCAGGCATGAGCAAGCATCGCCCATCGTGTTTCTGTATCAGCTCTGTCCGTGTTTTAACCAAGAATGTTACATTAAAACCTGGACACAGCCTTGGAGACGGAGCCCCATTCATTCTATGAAGGCTGCTCAGTGGCGCATGAAGCCAAAATGGTTCGACTTCCCAGCGATGAAAATACCCAGATCTTCCATGTTGTGCGGCCCATAGAGTAAGGGGCAGTCTCTCATATGGGCAGTATGGGCAGCCGCAAAAAAAAAAAGAAAGAGAGTGGACAGTTGGCCACAGTAACCTCTGGGCTTATCTCGGCGGATCGCCCCTGTTGCCGACCCATACCGGCTGCCTTAAATTTGGGTATAGGTTCACCTCTGGACCTCAGCTCTCCTACTGGTGCGGGGGAGGGCGTCATGCAAGCTAGGACAACCACTGCATAGAGTGTGGACACTAGAGGTGACTGCCGTACGAGCCAGCTAACCTGAATGGGGATAAAATAATTTACTCGTGCGGCTGTTCTAGACTTTCCAAATTTTATTGGACCCTAATGGCTCAAATTATGACAGTGAAACAAGTCATTTCGCAGGGGTTGTGATGCTAAAAAAAATCCACCGTTTTACAGGCGCTTCTTTCACAATGTAAGTGGAATGTGAAAAGTCTTTTTGGGCCCCAATGCACCATCTCTAAATACGAGCTCTGTGCATTTCTCGGGAGATTAAGTATTTTTGATACTTTCACAGTATTTATACAGCACCTTGACCTTTATAATGAAAAAAGACATGAAATCCAACGTTCTACAATATGGGATCTAAAAATCAAAATCTTAGCTGGATGTATTAATACTTCAGGTACATCCAGTCCTGAACTACACTTGTCAGGATAAAATCTCAGTAAAGGCAAAGCTGCAGCTTTAGGTGGGTGCTTACCTGGTCATATTTGCACCAATCACAGCTAAGGATCTCAGCCTTGTGCGCTGGGATGGCCAATCGACACACGGCGCTCTTCACATCCCAAACTCTAAGCGTCCCGTCACCTGAAAGTGGAGATACAGCAGAGACTTACCCAGCATGCCCAGCACAACTACAGCCCATACTGATGACCTCTGAGGAGCTGCAGCGCTCTGCTCATCAGCACTTACAGGATGTATTTCTGCCACTAGGGGTCTCTTTATTGAAACGACGAAAACAAAAGATGTAGTCTGATGATCTCATGAAGTAGAGAGGGATCATGGGAGTCATAGCTATCACTGTTAAATAGCCACCATTGCTGATTAAATGTGGAGGTAATGTTTTAAAGTTTATTCATGTTATTTTTACTCCTGATGGCTGACTTCTTTCCTCACTCTCTCACTCTATTCCAGAAGTTATCGAGATCTAACTAATTGACCAGAATTTCCCCCATTTTACCCTCAGATTCCCCCCAATCTGAAATCCTGGTGGTAAACTTGATGGCAATCCATCATGAAAATTGTAGTCTGAATCAAAATGGTGGACCAGCTGCCAACATGCTGCTATTACCAAAAATCGCTTTTCTGTCTTTTACAACATTTTTCAGGTGAACCACCAAAAGTCTGACATGATACTGTTGTTTCTGAACGGACATTTTGTTTTCTGTTCAGGGTGCAAGTGAAGAGATGGAAGCAACACACAAAATATTATAGGAATTTCATTAAAAGGCATTGAACATTCCTATAATGTGAAGCTCTTTGGCTTTTTTAGATAGGTAAGCACACACTGAACTTTATTTATTTATTTATTTTAAATAATAACATCAGATCAAGACTCTGTGTAGGCAATGATATCTCAGCAATATCTAAGCACATTTGTATTAATAAATGTTTATTTTCAATATTCGGTTTAAGTTCATTTGGCAACTTAAATGAAGAAGTCACCTGAGCAGCTATGAAGTGAAACAAATGGAAAGGTAGAAATGGTAAATGTACATATCTATAGCGCTTTTCCAATCTACTGACCCCTCAAAGTGCTTCACAACACTTGTCACATTCACCCATTCATACATCAATGGCAGAGGCTGCCATGCAAGGCACCGACCTGCTCATCATCATCGCCCCTGAATCGAATCAGCGACCGTCCAGTTACTGGACGACCCACTCTACCTCCTGAGCCACAGCCGCCCAGAGAGAGAAAGATAGAAAGAAAATGAAACAACTGAAGAGGGAAAAAGAGAGCGAGAGAGCAGGAAAGTGACAGAATTTAAAAGGAGGGAACTATAGGTGAAGGTGGATAAAGAGAGACGGAAAGAAGAAGAAGAGGTTAATAGAGGGGAACACGACTGACGGTGTTTTCACTTCCTTCAGATTTCAGTGTGTGTGTGTGTGTGTGTGTGTGTGTGTGTGTGTGTGTGTGTGTTCCTGGACAGAGGTTGAGGGTCTGCCAACACACTGCGACAACCATACAGCAGAACCTTTTACTCCATTTTCTCCTCCCTTTTGCTCCTCCTCCTCATTCACTTCACAGCCAGCAGGTTCTGAGAGGTTTATTCAAACACTGCAGTCTTTCGGTCTTAATGAATGTCAGTGATACCACTGAGAATGAAGAACTCAGTATGCTTCATAACAACTAGAGGGCAAAACCTGATTCCACCTGTTTAAGTTCAAACATGGGACATTTGAGCATAAAAAGTTGGAATACTGCAGAAGAGTTTGAATAGAATTGATCAAGTATCAAAGTGTCCCTCTGAAGGACATTTCTAGCGGCCATTTCTGTGCAAAGCTAAATGAAGCTCACGTCATATTAATAGAAATCAAAGACTATTAAACTTAAAGGTAGAATCAGTAGGATTTGTCCCGGCTGTTCCTAAACCCACCACAAAGACAGTTGATTGTTGAGTCTCATTCCCAAGACGTCAAATAGCCACATTTTGTGTTGGTAAAGCGTCCGAGCAGCAACAAAGTGAGAAAATAAGAAAATCCAGGCAGAGGGCTGCAGGGTCTCTGCAGATACGAGACACTAACACGCCTTTTCTCCCCATTCCAGTCTCTCTCTCTGTCTGTTTCTGTCTTCTTACGTCTTTTACGTCTTTGTTTCGTCTCGCTACGTCTGTCGTGCATGATGTGCACTGATGTTGAAATCAGTCTTGTGATGTTGGGAAGGCGGCGTGCAATGATCCATAATTCCCCTCAAATGCATCAAACTAAAGTAACAAGCCTGTTTTGCAAATGTGAGGGGGAGAAAGTTCAGATATTTGTGTTCATGTGTAGGGAGGAAAAGTCAAAAGTTGTCAAAAAAGTACAGATACCTGAAAAATATATTTAAGTGCAGTAACAAAGTATTTGTACTTTGTAACTTCCCACCTTTGCTTCAAGTGAAGAGCTGAAAACATCAGATCTGTGTGGAGCGATGAGGAGACTGTAACCTTCTTCACATTAAAGGGGTAGTATGCAAGACATGACCAGAATTTTAGCTAAATCATTCAAAAAATGGATCAACATTATCAACACAGCATGAAGAAACAAGTGTTGGCGTTACATCAAAGATGTCTGTATGTGTTGCGGAGATATCTACAGAAGTTAGCATGCTAACCAGCTAGCTCCAGCTTATCATATTACCACTTTGTACAGCAGGATGTGGTTCGAAGTGGTATTTTCAGTTTCCACAATCACCTTTGGTTCAGTCGAAATAAATCCTTAATTCTTCTCATCCCTGGAGTCATAGTCCCGGTCAGAGCTGCTGTAAATCACCTCCAAACTGTATCCCCTGTCTTCAAACTGTGTTCAGAATGTGTTCAGATGTGTTTACTTGGAGCCGGTGACTCCCTCTTCATCCGTGAGCTGATAGGGCCACATAGCTCCATGGCTAACTGAGCTACCTGCTAATGGCCGCTAGTTGCTTCAGCAAAGAGTATAGTGAGCAGCAGTTAGTGGGTATGCTGCCTCCTGTAGTTTTAGAGCTACCATTGAATTCTGGCCATTTCTTACAGCGAAAGGCTTTATTTCACAGCTGCCTAACTGCATTTTTATTTTAGTAAGGTGTGCTTGGCATACACTGGCATCTTGTTGCTCTCCTTCAGTGAACAGAAGTTAGAGCCGTAACACTTTGTTTTGGCAGGACTAAAGGCCTTTATTGGAACTAAAATAATGATGCTTGTGTGGTCCAAAAAATAATGAGGAAGGATAAAAGTTCCTCGAAGCCTCCAACAAAATAAATTAGCTCAATAGGATTAAGTGACTGGGACTCAGGAACAGAGCACGAGCCAAACAAGAGGACTAAACTGAATGGAATATTTAGGGAATCTGAGCTCTGTGAGAGGCGGGAAAGAGCAGAGTTTGAATAAACAGCTCCGAACAAATCCTGACTGTTGCAGGGAACAGATTAAAGAGCACAGCGAGGGAGCTTCTTCCTGGCTACAACTCATGTTTACTGACCAGCACATTTATCCTCGCCATCCTGCTTCCACTCCCCCCATTCACCACTTCCTCCTCATCCTCTTCACTCCGTCCACCTCCTCTTTAATCCCAACGATGTATGAAAACCCAACACAGCCTCCCAGCATCAGTCTCTTCCAGACCACCTCCTCCCACTCTTTATCGATTCTTCCATAACTGTTTTAACCCTTCACATCCTTCTTCCTTTTATTTATCATCTTCCTCCCTCTGTTCCCTTTCCTCACTCACACACTCGACTTCTCAGCCATGCGTGGAAGCTGCTCTGGCATCAGCAAGCGACAAACATGCCAGCTCGACACTGTGTGTGTATCACCATTTACAACATCAAAACAGTTTAACATTGTGTGTACAGCAGCAGCAACGAGCGTCTGGCTGTGTGTGTGCGTGTGTGTGTGTGTGTGTGTGTGTGTGTGTGTGTGTGTGTGTGTGTGTGTGTGTGTGTGTGTGTGTGTGTGTGTGTGTGTGTGCATGTGTGTGAGTGTGTACATTCTGCAGCACATTAGGGGCTGACTTTTGTAAAAGGGTCTCGCTCTATTACACCTGGTATCTCTGCTGTATCAGCAGGTTCAGCCCACACACACACTTCTCTACCACATGCAGCTACTGATGTGAAACAACTTTAACATTCTGCTAACACACACACACACACACACACACACACACACACACACACACACACACACACACACCTGAAGCCAGAGAAATAATCCTGGCAGATGTGAAGAAGAAAATAAATCAGATTTTTTCATTTAAAAAGAATAAAATGTGAATTTATCACTTTATTTTTTGGAAATTAAAAGAATCAGAAATTTGATTTTCAAATCCAATTTGCACAAACCAGGTTTCCTCAAGCAAAATCTGGTAGTCAAATCAAACCAACGTCTCAAGTAATAGCTGTGGGTGAGGTGGTGATACCAACAAATAATGGCTTGGAGAAAATAACGATGGTGCATAAACTCTGAATAATTAATCAATATTATCACGCTATTTTGTCCGTTAATGTCTGTATTTTGTAGTAATGTACAAGTGCAACAAGATGGCAGAAGCTACATTTGAAGTCACACATTCCCACAAATATTTCAAATTAAAAGCCTTGTTAAGACATGAAGGGATTCTGTCCACTGTAATGCTAAAGGTCTGTTAATCTGTTGCAATAGAGTTTATTGTGTTATCCCAGTCAGCAACCTCAATAAACCCGAGTTGATCCCGGGATCAGAATGAACAGGAGCTCTCAGGGCTCCTGGTTTGTGCTGTTGGAGATCTCAAGGAGTCTCCACCTATTCTCTTAAAAAAATCACCCGTGCCTGATCTCATAATCGTTTTTAAATCACACAGAATCATTTGTCTTTATCTGACCCAATGAATTATATCTTTCTATTACCTTTGTTTGTTTGCAGTGGCTTCACATTTTCTCAAAACATACAGTATATATATATGTATAATTTACTTTTACTTGTACTCTTGATACTGAATTCTAAGTGCTGTATTGTAGGCAACTGGACATGTTTCAGTTTCTTGAAGACCTCCCATCTCATCCGAGAAGCTTCTTCAGTTCTAACTAACTGGATGGGAGTTGCAGGCTTAAAACCCTGTGTGGGAGTGTCCTTACAGAGTCGTTAAGGTCACGTGTGAGTCGTTGACCCAACCAGCCTTCATGGGGGATGTTAGGGCTACGTGAGCCCGGATGTGAATGGTTGTTAAGCTGTCTGGGGAGGGGACTCAGTACAGGCCACCTCCTCTGTTCAAAGATGGTCCATAATTTTTCTCCTTTAAATGTAAGTGGACAGCAGAGTCTTGACCTGAGGACTTGGCCCTCATATTGTTCTGCTCTGACTGTAACTGATATAGAAATGAAGTTTACAACAGTTGGATTCATTGTCACCTTTTCATCAACTCGGTACCAAACATTCGGAAGCTGTGCAACCTTTAGAAACAGAAGCAGAGTTCAAAATGGAGGAATATAAGCTGAACTTCCAACAAAAACGTTGTTGTAGTTTGTGTTTTACGTGTGTGAAGAGTCACTACATGCCAATTTTATGACATACCAATTTGTGTCATTACTATGACTACCATCATTTTCAGATGTCACCATGAACACAGCACAGCGCCCCTGCTTTCATTAGCAGTTTCATTTATGATTAGTCACAAGGAAGAGCCTTTCTACCAATCAAACAGAGGCAGAGACACTCATAAGGACAAGGGAACAAGGCTAAGCGGCTGTGGCCACAACGTGTTATTTTAACATTTGCTACTTGACCTACTGGTGAGCTGCTAGTTTATGATAACCTGAACCATCCTGAAAGGCAGTACCAGAAACTTTCAAAAAATACTTTGCAGGTGATTGGATAAACCATCCGTCCATCAGGGGCTAACTCTAACCAACTAGAACAGTCAGAGAGTGCTACCACCAGTGGAGCCAGCTGGCAAATGAAACTCTTAATGAAGTCAGTAAAGAGAAGAGTGCAGACATCTTTTCATCGAGAAAAGCCTTCCGTGTTGTTCTTCGCTCTTCTCTCAGTGAAATAAATTCTCCAGTTCTGATATAACTGATGCTATAGCAGCTACGCTAACCTCTTGAGGAGATGCCATTGTTGTTTTTAACCAGTCGTTAAATGGTTCAACAAGTGCTGAGCTTGAAGTCTGGCAAGATGGATTTAGGAGATCACATGATAACAGAAATCTAGCTGCTTCACAAGGTCAGGGTCAGTAACTTTAAGCATTTTGCTGCCAAAAAGTGACCTCAGGAACACTTCATAACACTGTTTTTCAGTAAAAGCAGTTTCTTTGCAAATTATTGCATTCTGATTTTATTTATGTTTTACACAGGGTCCTAACTATTCTGGAATCACGGTTTTAGAGTTAGAGTCCAAGAGTTTGAAATCCTAGACCAACCTTCTTTATTTATGGGGTTTAAGTGCTGCTCGTTTTCTGATATAAAAAAGAAACTGGAATGCAAAGTTCTTGTTTACTGAAGCGCTGATTTGTTGCAGAGCTGAGAGCAACTCGAGCTGGCACTGCAAATGACACTGGAGGAGAACTGGAGGGCAGATTGAAGCACAACACACACACACACACACACACACTCTTCTCTCCTGCGGATGCTGGAGGAGGTGATCTTGTATGGCACTGAAGCAAATTGGGGGGGGTGGAGAGAAGATGAGAAGAGAGAGGAGAAGAGGAGGAGAACCATGAGAAGATGTGAGGAGGAGAGGCAGCGAGGAGCATGGGAAACCCCGATAAGCTTATCGGAATGAGATGCCATCTGCCCCCTGCTTCTCCCATATCTCGGTCTTCTTTCTCTCTCTCTCTCCGTTTCGCACTTCCTTTTTAAAGCCAGCAGTGGCTGTGGCCTCTCATGTTAACTGCAAAATGCTACCAGAGGGGGTGCCTCCACAGGGAGATAAGGCAGCAATTTTCCACCATGCGCTAATGCTAGCTAGCACTGTTTGACAACTCATTATCATCCATCCATTCATCCGCCCATCCATCCATCCGTAAGACCCACCAGAGTAACACATTGCTGTTGCAGCTCCTACTAAATACATTCATCACATTTCATTTTCAGCAACAGTGATATTCATATTTAAAACAGGATTTGTGTGTGACGTAACCTCTCTTTTGGGCTGAATGCCTGTTACAGTGGTTATGTAAAACAGCTGGATGCCCCACTGGAGGTTAAGACGACAAATCTCAGTAATGTCGAAGCTTTTAAAATAAGTGTGTGCAAACTGCTTAATAAGCAGGCAATTACAAATGACCTATACATTTACAATTACTGGGTGAAACTATCTCAGTTTATGCAAAGGGCAGTCTGCATCTGCACGTGACCCATTAATCACAGAAGAAATCATAAATGCATCATGAGTGTTTAACAGCAGGAGGCTGTTTTTTCCAGTGGTGTAAATAAATGCTCTGCCTTATTACTATTTGTCGTTTATTGTGTTTAAAATTCTAAAATATACAAGTGTGTATATAAACATGAACCTACTTGTAATTCTGAGCAGTTTCAGCCAAAACTTAAAGGTTCAAGCTGCAACTAAAACTTTTCTGCTATCAGTTATTCTTTTTTTTTTTTTTTGGAATCAATTGATAATGTGGTATATAAATATAAAAGAATATTTGAAAGAACATTCAAATGTTCTGAAAGTCTGTGGTGTCAAATTGCTTGTTTTGTTTGACCAACAGTCCAAAACCCAAAGATATTGAAAAAATAATAATTCACATTATATGCTTATTAGCCACTGGTCATCATCACAACACCACAGCAAGTGTAGAAGGCGACATGCAGCGTATTTGATGTTTCAGTAATTGAAGTTCATTTGTAAAACAACAATTTACAGGGATTAAGAAGCAAGTGGAAAGAATAGTTACATTTTTGCACACTGATATTCTCACAGTTCATATCTACAGATATGATGATGCAATAAGTGAAAATGTCTTCAAATGTGTAGATAATTTAGTTTAAAAACTTGTAAAATCTCACTTAGATTGCTGGTACTGTGGATTTTTTCTGATGTGGATGAAGATGAAGGGAATCGTCAGAGCGTCAGACTGAGGCTTCATTCAGTGCAAACCTACGGCAAGTTTCTGAGTTACAAACATCAGAAACACTTGGTTTCTACCCTTTAGGGGAAGTTGGCTGTAGCTCTGCCTGCCTTCACTTTTATCACTTCAGTAAAATCAGAGACCTTTGTGGGTTCACAGGGCAGCTCCTCTGAGACAGCTCACGCTGCAGGGAACAAGCAACTTCAAGATAGACTGCAGAAAGGTCGATTTTCTTGCACAAAGCAATACCACTGAGACCCACTTAAGTCCCCAGCCATGACTCTGGAAACTACACCATTACACACTGTAATTCAGCTGTCAGATAGACATCTGGGAGAATTCGCGGAAATTTGTCTCTACAGCCATCAATGGACGCTACAGAGGACTTTCCAGCTTCTTCCTCTCAGGCGTTTTTCTGTACTCACTGCCCGATCTGCTGGCTGAGAGCATCATTTGGGCAGCAGACTAATACATAATATCCAAATACTACCTCATAACTTGCAGACCTTTTGCACAGCAGATAATGTGACTTGTTATGGCAGGAAAAGCCAAAGTGGATTTAATGACATTAATGTTGGCTTATGCACATAAGTAGGGCTCTGGGACTGGAAGACTAAATGAGATGCGGCCATTCTTAATGCACCGTCGCTTTTCTTGTTATGACATCTTGTGAAAAAGGTCTGTTGGCTGTACAAAATACATCATCATGGAGCTATTAAAGACAAATTTTAAAAACATAATACAAATATGGTACAAAGATAGAAATGGTACACTTTTGTTGATAAGTGCTTTATTTTCCTGTTGCACCAACAAGCACTCAATGCCTGCTGACATATTTAGAAAACAGAACATTTGAGTGGACTGTAATATTAACCTGTAAAGCGACTCATCGTGGCTCATTGATGCCATTTGTTGCTGCTCAGTGCACTACTGTTACGTCTCCATGTCCCGTTCATTATTTTCTCATCAAACCAGCTCAATTAGATGAACCCAAGACACTCGGTCACATTGGTAGCATGTTTCTTTTAATCATGCCATTGTTATTTGTATTTTCGGAGCTGAGCCTCCTCAGTATACAGCCCAGTCGTCAGGATATAATGTTAGCAGTTAACGTATCTGCAACCAGAGATATGTCCAAGGTTGAACTTTGCCGTAAACATGGCATATCACGTTCACGTCATATGCTTATTAGAAACCTGTCACATCAGGAGGTGGAGGGGACAGTGGTGACGTTATTACAGCCAACAAAGCTGCCAAATGGGCAACTGCAGTTCGAGTCGCACCACTGGATATTTTTAAAAACACCTGGAGATATTTCCACCACTTGATGTGGTGACAAAACCGGCAGTTTTTTCATAGAGACCTGAGGATATTTCCAGCTGTATTTGTGGTGTGAAAAGCGGGTGCCGAACTGGGAAAGATATCAGCCAATCGCGTTTTTGATTCACAACAGTCAAAGTCACCAAACCTTTTTGAGTGGTTTTTATCAGATTTGACTAGTAATCCTATACATGCAGTCCAGGTGACCACTGACAGTGAAGTTGTGACTCTCTCTTCATTCATTTAGATAGGAGCCTGGTCTTGCCAAGATGCCGGGTGGCAAGACTTGCCTTAAAGAACTTTGCTACAGTGATGAGCTAATGAGCAACTCCAGCCTTACAGCAACTCTAAGGGGACACACTACCTCAGCTTTAGAAACACATAGTACCCCCCCGCCCCCGACCTGCCAACAATGATGTCGTCCTTCTCAATGTTTCACCGCGGCCATCGTCATATGCCAATTCGTTAGACATCGCCCGACCCTTGAGTAGCCCCTGACCTTTCTCACCTCACCTTCTGTCTTTTGTCTCTCGTTTCTCTTGTAACGTGAAACAACTATGGAGAGTAAATACATTCAACGTGTTACTGACTTCTTCTCACAGCTTATTGATTCAGAAAAAAACTCTGAAGTGTGATATCACGGGAAGCTCCCCTCTCTCTTTATCTATCGATCAATGTCCGTCTTCTCATTTCAGCTGTGACCAGGCCTGCAGCAGCAGCAGCACCAATCTGATGTGAGACAGAACCCCTCGATCAACACAATCCATCCTGTTCATCTGTGTGTGTGTGTGTGTGTGTGTGTGTGTGTGTGTGTGTGTGTGTGTGTGTGTGTGTGTGTGTGTGTGTGTGTGTGTTATCACAGCTGTGAGCCCTCAGATATGGTTCGCATGTGTGTTAAAGTGGTTCTTTATCCTCTTGTCCGTCATCATTTCGTCTCACTCTTTTTTAGTGCTACAGTTACAGATCATGTTGTGCTAAAGTTTCCCTTGAGGCCAGAGTGTGTGTGTGTGTGTGTGTGTGTGTGTGTGTGTGTGTGTGTGTGTGTGTGTGTGTGTGTGTGTGTGTGTGTGCTTGTGTGCGTGTGTGCGTGTGTGCGTGTGTGCGTGTCTGATGGATGCTTGCTATCAATTATTTAACCAGACTCTACCTGGTATCATTGAACAAACACAAACAAACCACACACAGAATTAACAGGACTTTGTGTGTGTGTGTGTGTGCGTGTGCGTGTGTGTGTGTGTGTGTGTGCGTGTGTGTGTGTGTGTGTGTGTGTGTGTGTGTGTGTGTGTGTGTGTGTGTGTGTGTGTAGTGTGTGTAGTGTGTGTGTGTGCGTGTGTGTGCTTTGGGGCTCTGTAGAACATCATCTGGCTGACGAGCACTTTCCCCTCTGGCAGAACACACACAGATGCTGAACATCAGACACACAACAGCCACTTAGTGGTCGAGGTAAAGGCTCAATCACAAATAAAACTGGACAATAACTATTAATGATCAATCAATAATTCAGTGGAACCGATACATGATAATATGACCAAATCGTTTGACGAAATTTCTTGTTAAAAACATGATCGTTTGGTTAGATATGTGTCCCGGGTGGTGCACATTGGTGGAGGTGGAGTTTGATTATTTAAACTTTGTTACACTTCAGCACTTTAACTGACTCTTCAACTGACAGTTTAATTAATTTCAGCGCTTGAACTTCACTTAAGCCTCAGTTCCACCTGTACTTTCGGTAGCATACCCTTTGAACCTGCATGTAACCCATAATTAAAGTAGCTAAACCCAAGATTTGTTTTGAGTTTCAAAGGCAGGCAGAAATCTTGTTAATGATTAATGATTAATAATGTTAGCAGTCGGCTTTGGGGGTGAAGGTTGGGGGAGACTTTTCTTGGTTTTGACTCTTGCTGCATTTATTAACTGACACACTGAGACCTTTCCTGTGCATTACAGCCTGACTGACATCATGTACAAACTGTTAACTTGTTTTTCATCAGCTTCGTCGCATTCACCATCTCTTTTTCTGACACTCTCTGCAGGTATGAGGACAAAAGACCCCTCATAAAACACAGGAGTCTCGCAGACGACAGTGCAATCAGTGCTCTGCAGTGTTTAACTCCACTTTTTGGAATCGGATTAGTGTGTTGGGTACCTGAACAGATGGGTAACAACAAAAACAGGACAGCAAATTGTCATCTACAATGCCCTTCCAGTAGAGAAAATGTGACACAGGGCCATAAAGGCTGTCCTACATGCTAGAGAATAGTTTGGAACCATTTCACCATAAATGCATCATGACTTTCCCAACCACATGGAGCTGGAGCTCTTTTTTTTTTTTTTGCCTTTATTGTCACATTTTTGTGCATATAGTTTTCTTTTGTGGAGGACTCACTGGCTCCAACAGTGTCTCCTCAGCACCTCAGTATTTCCTGATTGCATTCATCTGAGCCGTCACTTTTCATTCTGAATGCAGGACAATTTTGTTGGGCTGACGGAAAGTGATGGAGCCTTTAGGGAAGAGAGAAGTAAAAATAGAGCTGAAAACAGCGGAAAGAAATGGAAACAGAGAGAGAAACACAAACAGAAAGTAAAGCAGAAGTAAGATAAATGACTGAACTGGATTCAAGTTAATTGCACAGAAGTGAAGCAGGCTGCAGGAGAGGGAGATAAACACAGAGGGTAATTTGTTCTTGTGTTTTATCACTCGTGCTGCAGGTCAGAAAGCAGAGTGGAGCTCCTGACCTTCACCTCAGGGTGCTGCAGTAAACCACCCATCAACAGCTCGTCTCTCACGTTCAAGCTCATTTTCAGACCTGACCCCGAATAATTCAGCCTGGACCCAGGTTGCTTTCTTTAGTGGTTTGGGAGGGAAATCATTACTACAAGAACTCTTCTTGAACTTATTGTGCAATGTGCAATCTAAAGAAACACACTGTATCCCCTAGACTCCACCAGGCCTGTCACGGCCGCTGATTGCAGCCGTTCTAGACAATGCTCGTGTTTCCATTGGCTGCGCCACAACACGTCTCAGCAGCATCTAAGAAGCAGCTCCCGGCTCTGATACGTGCCGAGTCTATTGATGACAGAAGCGGACCTAAGCCACGTCAATCTGCACAGAGCAGATCGAGCCAGACAGGAAGTCAGACAGCAGAACGGCAAAATACTGTGTGCAGACTCGGAATCTACAGCACAACACAATAGGAAATATTAACAATAAACACACTTAAAACAGACAAATAACTAAACAATTAAACTACATTGCCTACCACAATAGAAGCACAAAAACCAAGGAGAAACGATGAACCCACAATTGTGAATAAGACCCGGAGATACCCGTTGCTGCCCCGGGTCTCGCTGCTGGTAATTGAGGCCTATCAACATAGCAGCTTGTTAGACTGCTCTCTCCAGGTTAGAAGTAAGTTGCTGCCCCGGGTCTCCAGGTATCTCCGGGTCTTATTCACCAGTGTGAGTAAAATGGAGCCTGAGATCCACAGACAGATTGGTGCGGTTTTACCAGGCGGCTGTGGTTCAGAAGAAGTTGATCCGGAAGGTGAAGCTTTCAATTTACCAGTCGAACTACGTTCCAACCCTCACCTGTGTTCATGAGCTCTGAGTAGTGATCGAAAGAATGAGATTGCAGATACAGGCAGCCAAAATGAGTTTCTTCTGTTGGGTGTTCGGGCCGAGCTATGGTGTGTTCACACTACCGGTGACAAAGCAACAGGTCACCAGTTATTATCAGGTAGCCAGCAAATTGAGGAAACAATTTGATGCCCGACTCTTGACACTGTGTGACAGGTACTACAAATCAAAGTTCAGCTGACCTCAAATCTTAACGGCAACTTGGTGAAAATGATCATATGACATCCTCAGACATGCAGAGAGAAAGTGACAAATACTTTGTTACTGCACTTCAGTAGATTTTTCAGGTGTCTGTACTTTACTTGAGTATTTATTTCCCTGACAACTTTTGACTTTTCCTCCCTACATTTGAACACAAATATCTGAACTTTCTCCTCCTCACATTTTCGTCCTGGGAATGAGACTCAACAATCAACTATCTTTGTGGTGCGTTTGGGAACAGCTGGGACAAATCCTACTGATTCTACCTTTAAGCCTAATAGTCTTATAGTTGAATTACATTAATATGACATGAGCTTCAGTTAGCTTTGACCAGAAATACTTTTTACTTTGAGTACATTTCAGAGCCTGTACTTTATTACTTTAACTTGAGTAAAGAAGTTAAATCAGTACTTTACCAGAGTCTTTTTTTTACACAAGTATCTGTACTTCTACTGGAGGAAATAATGTGTGGACTTTTGACACCTCTGTCGGGTTTCCTCCTGGGTGCCTCTTTTTGTAGGTTTTCCAGGTGTGTCGTCAAACTGGTGGGAGACCCCGGTTAGACCCAGAACACACTGGAGGGATTATAGATCTCATGTGGATTGGGAACTTCAGGAACCTCCAGGAGGAGATGGAAGATGTCTTGCTTGGCCTGCTGCCATTGTCTCCGATTACGATGCAGAAAATGGATCTGCGGCCATGTATTTTTACTCTGTATACTAACGGACCAGCTTTGGCACAAACATATCTTTCAGAATAAATGAAGTTCTATCTCATCTCTTTTTCTGGTATTTTTCTGGTATTAAATAAGTACTAAATAAACCAACAATAAGGGAAACAGCCTGCGAATTCTTAGCTTTCAGCTGTCTGTGACTGTGACAGGCTGTTTTGTTGCAGCGTTGTCTGGCTGAGCTGTTGGCAGGTTGATGCATCAGATCAAATGTGAACATGGAGGTAAGCAGCTGTCCACAGTAATGGTTTCATTATGGAGGTCAGTGCTCAGTAAATCATTTAGCAGCGCTCCAGAGCTCCACCGGAGGACTTATCTGATCTGCTCACAGAACTACTGAGCTCTGTGTGGCTGGTCTGAACCTCAACGAAAAACACTTAACCTCTGAATCCTGCAATTCAATTTTGTTTTAAATAAATCTTTAGCGGACTGGCTTTTCTGCCGGTGTGTTCACATTATTGTATTTTAGTATGGTAAAGTTTGTTTGGATTGAATCAATCCCACATTATGAAAATCTGTGAAACATACTCCGGGTGGTTCACTTACAAAATGATTATTGTGTTTAAAGTGTTTAAAGTCACTACAACAGCATCTACAACATGAGACACTACTATAGAAAATTAATCAGAGACAATTAAATGATTTGCTTCTTTTCTCTGATTTACATAAAGATAAATACCCTGGGACATTTTTCACTACTTTGTGATATTTAAAAACTATGAGACTGATTAATCAATTAATCATCATTTGCAGCCAGAACTGAAAACTTAAGTATCAGAATTATCTTTTTTAATAATTAAATATGATTATTGTAATTTTTGTCAAGAGGAAAATAAGGCCAAAATGAAATGGAACCCCATTCTCCCGAAATCAGTTTCAAAGTCGCACCTTCAAATGTAAATCATTGCAAACTACTATATAATAAAAAATCTCAGGTCCAAAGCTGCAACAATTAGACAAATAAAAGTTACATTTATTTTACTCTTTAATCAACAGAATGTGTATTTGGTGGATGAATTAACTAGACTCGCATGTTGTTTATCTTAACTCTTTATTTCTGTGAATATGATGATGAACCATTAAAGGTCAGGTGGTTGAGCTAAGAATAACCTCCTGAACTACAGGAGCTTTAACATCTTCCTGGTTATGAAATCTCATCACAGATTTCCGCTCGCTCTCGCAAACCAATTAACCCGAAACTCATTAGTCAACGTGTTTAAGCACGCAACACAAAGTGAACTGAGGACAGCTGCTGCATTTTGACTCCAGCCGGTCTACAATCTGAACTGAGAGCTGACGAAATGCACATCCATCACCAGCACGGCTCCACCCCTCTGATAAAGTTAGCTTTTTCTCCCACACAAGCGGATAAGATAACCCCAGCTCTCCCTCTGGGTACAAACTCATTGACGTAATCGTCTTCTGAATGAAGCTCGTTTCTAAATCTCGCTTCCTCAGCGGAGCAAGAAGAGCTGCATCTTAGCCAGTAGCAGTACTCTTTCCTACAATCTATATCACTGAGGTGCTGTTGTTTTTTCTTTACAGGATGACTTGAAAGAAAACAAGTCTGGTGTGGGAAGCTGAGTCTTCTTAAATGGGAAACACGAGGAGTGCTTCAGGACTTAGCCTACACATAAAGTAAGTGTTAAGAGGAGATTTGCTCTTCACCAAATGTGAACAGGTTGGAAAGCACCAATAGTTCCTACACAAAGGCCTCTTCACACCTGGGTTCAACATGCATCCTTAGGGAACTGATCACAAGTGGACAGCTACAAGAAGAAGAAGAAGGAGGAGGAGGAGGAAGAGGAGAAGAAGGAGATTAAGGAGGAGGAGAAGAAGAAGAAGAAGAAGAAGAAGAAGAAGAAGAAGAAGAAGAAGAAGAAGAAGAAGAAGAAGGAGGAGGAGGAGGAGGAGGAGGAGAAGAAGAAGAAAATAGACGAAGAAGGAGAAGAAGAAAATAGAAGAAGAAGAAGAAGAAGAAGAAGAAGAAGAAGAAGAAGAAGCCCATCACCAGACTCCCTTTACAAATCATCTGATTTTAAGAGTTGTTGAGTGAGGAGAAAGTTAACAAACTTGATGAAACAGCAACAACAAATTCTAAATCATTGGTGCCTTCTTGCAAATTCAGCATTAAATGCAAAACATGAAGTTGTTAGTTTCCTTTAAAAAGTGTCAGTTTGTGGCAGCATGGCTGTGGCAGCATGGCTGTACCAGCCTGTTTCTGAAGTGTGTCTTACCTGCCAACATTAAGCAGCTGTTTGAACACACTGTTTCAGCTGATTTCATCATTTATTTTGGGGGTAAGTTATTGTATTTATCCAACTGTATCTTCAAGTTTTTGCATTTTGTATGACTTCAAATACCAAAAAAGCCCTTCATCAAAAAAAGGTCATTCACAAAAACAGACATATCCCAAATAACAGAACCTCATTAATATTTCCAGCATGACTACTACCAACACATATCTCTCCATATATGCAGACATAATAAATAGAATAAAACAAAGTCGTACTGCAGAAACAACAGAGGCACTGTCACAATAATAGAACTACAACGCCACCTAGTGATAAGACTATCAAACAAGCTGAGTAAATCAGTATTGGGATTGAATTTAGTAAAAATAAAGAGACATGAATCATTGATCCTGCTAATCAGGCTCCATGTGTTGCTGCACGTTCTGCATCTTGTGTATCCAAAAGAAATATTAGAGCACTAACGAAATTATGTTTCTCTTCCTTCTCCCGTGTATCCCTCTTTTTTCCCCAATATACAAAACAAAACTCTGCAGCCTGGGTTGTGTGTGGGCTCACCTGAGGCTGAAGCAAAGCATCCTGGGATGTGAGGCGACCAAATGGTGCTGTAGATGACCCCTTCGTGACCCCTAAACGTGGTCAGCGATCGGTTGAGAGCAGGGTCCCACTGCGGTTGCGAAACAAGAACAACAAAAACACATCGCAGTCAGGGGAGAGAAAACAAAACTGAGAGGAGACAAAGAGAAAAAAAGTACAAAAACAAACAGATCTCACCACTTTCGCAGTTTGATCCCACGATCCAGAGACGATGAGGTTCTCTCCTCTGGTCTGACTCCAGTCCACAGAATACACCTTCAAAATACACAGTCACAATACAGCATCCGCATGAAAGGCCACACAGCTTGATTCTTCTGTGAACGAGTGTGTGTGTGTGTGTGTGTGTGTGTGTGTGTGTGTGTGTGTGTGTGTGTGTGTGTGTGTGTGTGTGTGTGTGTGCGTGTGTGTGCGTGTGTGTGCATATTTTACCTCCTGTGTGTGTTCTTTGGCCACTCTCAGCGGAGCGTCGTGATTGGCTGTGTCCCACAGCTGCAGGCTGCCATCCCCAGCCCCGGTGACCATGACATGCTCGTTGGTTTCACTCCAGGATATGTCGAAGAGACCGTCACTCCACTCCCAGCTGACACACACAACACCTGTATTATTTTATTTAAACTAACTTGATGAAGTTGTAAGATTAACATTAAAAAATATAAAAACAGGTGAAGGAAATGTACAGGTAAGACCAAAAATAGAAATAAATAAAAAGAGACATAAGATTCTTAAAAGTAAAAGAAAGAAAGAGTAGTAGAAAGAAAGAAAGAAAGAAAGAAAGAAAGAAAGAAAGAAAGAAAGAAAGAAAGAAAGAAAGAAAGAAAGAAAGAAAGTTTACCTTCTCACAAGAACAACTCCTGTCTCTGTCTCATCTAGGACCAGGAGGGTGCCACAACCTACAAATATGCATAAAATGTATTTATTTTGGTTGATTTGATTGTATTTTTCAGAAAATATAACTCAGAGAAACATGTGACAAATGAAAGGAACAAATATAAAGTGTGAAATCTCTCCACAGATCAGTTCAGATGGCTGGTAACAATTTGGATCTGGTTCCTGGTCAGCACTATATTCAGACTCATTAAGTTCCAGTCCTAATGAATCTCCTATTAAACCTTTAATCTGTCCTTGCTTTTGATAACGAGCAGACAAAGATGTAAAATGGCCGTTGCCTCCATCAGTGAAAGTCACAAACAGATTATATTGTCTGTCACTTATTAACATTAATTCCATAATGGCTATAACTACACGTTTGGCTGTTGTTGGGTTTGTGGTCGACTTACAAGTCCAAACCTAAAGACTCACAAGTTGTGAGTGTTTCTGTAGTTCACGAGTGCCAACTCTCCTCTTGCTGCTTCACATAGAATTTTATGAGAATTTCCCAGTTAAACTTGTATATAATATCAGCATGTAATAATGATGCAGAGGGATAAAGTAGCCAATGCAAGCAGCTCTTATAAAGTCCATAGGCTGTTATTCTAATGTGTCAGATAAATTTAATTATCGTTTCTTATCTTCTGCTGCTCGTTTCAGGTTGTCGCTCCAGGCGGAGAACATTAATTACACTGTTGAGTTTCAGCCAATAAAAGGTGATACCCATCTAAATTGAGTCTTTAAAGCTCATAATGTTTAATAAGATTCAGATTTGATAAGTGGTGTAGTGGTTAGCAGTGTCGCCTCACAGCCAGAAGGTTCTCATCTCATCTAAATGTTTCTACATTAATTTATGATTTTGGATTTTATTTGTCACCATCTTACATGTTTCCTGTGTGTTTGTTATGCATTTTATGAATCATTATAACTTTACTACTAACCAGCTATGCCATAGTACTGAGAGGCAGCGCAGGCCACTCTGTTGGGGATGAACGGAGACACTTCCACAGCGTAGCCATGACGAGCCGGACAGCGAAACACCTTCACCATCCTCAGCAGCCGCCTGCAGCCCAACTGGGCTTCCTGCTAGACACACCAAGAACTGTGTTAGAGATGAGGAGTTAGTAAAGCTCGACATAACAAGGTGTGAAAGCTGATATCAAAGGGAATCATATCATACAGATAAATCATGAGCCTTACTTATACTGTTTTCCTACAGCTGCGGGCTGAGAACAACACTAAACAACTGCTGGATGAAAACGTCATACATAATTGACTGTAATAATACAAGTACTGATTAAAAAAAATGGATGAAAATGATTCATGAAAACCTTCGTATGATTTTCATTGATTTCATTTTTGTGTTTCAATTAGATAAACCTTGAATGAAATTAAAAATGTTCCTTTAGAAACGAGAAAAGAAAAGTTGCAGTGGAAGTCAGCTCATCTATAAAGATCTGCTGCTGGAGGCTATCACCTCTCAATAATCAAATTAATGAAGCAGACGCTGGCACAACAACAAGCCCAAGATGATGTCTTCAGGATATTCAGTGTACTGTCATGGAGGAGGAACGAAATCAGAAAATATTCACATTTAAGAAGCTGGGTTCAGAGAATTTTGACTTTTAATTCTTAAGGAATTACTCAGATTATCAAAATAGTTGGTGATGAATTTAATAGTTGGCATTTAATCGATTTGTTTTTGCAGTTCTGATGTTAGATGATATCAAAATCTAAAGTTTTTCAAGCAAAAAAGTCCGTTAATAATTTAAAGTTAAGTCTCATTTGTTACATTCACAATCATCACCCTGACTCAAGATCTAATTCTAAAGATTTTTAGAATTGCTATCCAAAAAAGTATCTTTCAGGAACAGGTATCGAAGTCGAGGTATTGGTAAGGAAAATATTTTAACGATACCCAGCCCTTTGGGTTATAATCATGTTTAAGTTTTCAACACATAACATTGTTATGACATAATGAGTCTTGTCTGTAGTTAGCTCCAACATTACAGACATGGGTTTGTATTGATGACACTGGTGCTGCACTCAGAAACTGTTGGGGGCACCAAATCACACAAAAGGCCAATTTCTACATAATGTTGCTTAAATGGACAAGCAGTTTAATACTTGCTGTATGGCTTATTATGATCAAAACTGAACTTTGTATGATAATTTCTATGTACAAAATGTGGGAAAATTACATGGCCATGGTAGAGAGTATTCACATTTAAGTTCAAAAGTAGGATCCAAGAGTCAAGAAACCTCAAACTTTCTGATTTTTTTATGCGCTCTGTTAGCCCTTACTGTACATGATTCGGGTTTTATTTGTCCACTTATGTGATGATAAACAGAAAGTACAACATTTCTCTTCCTATTACTTACTTACCTATTACTTAGCTGAACTATACTGGGTGAGTAACTCCTTTGTCATACTCAGTATTCACATAGGGGTTTTATATATGAGTTTAGCGATAAATTCACGCTTCTTTGAGATACTTCACATCTCCTGTGGTAACTCAAATATTCCTCCAGTTGGTTTATAACCCAACAAAAATGACCAAATGACCTCTATAGCACGTTAAAAACTGAAACAAACAACCGGTAATGACTCGCTCAGCACTCACCGATGACAGAAAACCACTTTCAGACTTAAACGTCTTCTCAAACTGTCAAATTTAACAGAAACGGTTCGTTAAATCCATAAAACGACAAGTTACTCCTCATTGAGACAAGTGACAGGTTCAAAGACACAACTGCTTCCGTGTTTTGGTCAGCTGACCCAAACTACCCGGATGAAAGCGGGTGTAGCTGTAAGTCTCGCGAGGTTTCGGTAGATGGCGATGTTTCCCCTAAATGACAACAGAACCACTGTCCGATCTGACTTTAATAATCATACCGCATGTTTTTGAAATGTTTTAGAAAATAAATATGATAATAATCAGAACTTCTCCCTAAATCCGCACTCTGTCTGTCACAATATGTGTTTATTGACTGTTTAACAGCATATCTAGTGCCTAATGTGGCTTTATTCAGACCATATGTCTTGTATTGTGTGTATATTTTAACCTTTAATTAATACCTTACATTGTAGTATAATGGTGACTCCTTCTCCTTCAACTGTGTTGTAAAAAGTACCCAAAAGTATTATAAAAGTAAAGATACTATGTTAAAATATAACCTTCTGATTGCCACAAAAATGAATTAATTTGAAAAGGTGCTACTATGGTTCTGATGCTGCATGTAATCTGCAAAGTAACAAGTAACTAAACTTATCAAATAAATGTAGTGGAGTAAAAGTACAATATTTACCTCCAAGTGGAAGTATAAAGTAGCAGAATAAAGAAATACTCAAGTACAAGTATCTCAAAATTGTACTATATCCAGTACTTGAGTCAATGTACTTAGTTACTTAAAGGTCCAGGTTAATGGAAAGCCTCAGTTAAAGGTTAGTTTCCTGCAACAGAAAAGGGCGGTAAGTGGCATCGTCATGTGAAAATTTGGCTTGAGGTGGAAGGTAAACCCACATTATCCATTTTAAGGAACAGTTCAACAAAAAATCATTCATCAATTCATTATCAAGTCATTATCACTTGTGACCACTTGTGAGGAAGGTGTAGCTTCCCTGCTATTTATATGGTGGATTCACTTGAAGAAGGACCCGCTGTGGGTGATCGATTAGAACCACACGTCTTCAATTCCACTATTGTCACCAGCACCACAACCTCCTTCTTAACTACCTGATGAATCAGAGCTTCTGCATGAAGTAACAATACACAAACATACACATGTGAGTAACACAAACCATGTAAACAATGCTCATATAAAAAAGCTACAAGTAGTTGTAGCCACTGTTCCCAGGGAAATGGGGGACAGGGCATCTGAGAAACTAAAACAGCCTATTACTGCCCTCTACTGGTCGATGATTGATGTGCTGGACATCTCACTGGTGGTTAATGAGCTACAGGCTCTGTACATGCTAATTGGGTTAATTAACGAGCAAATAAGGCAGCCATTCGGTACATTGTTTCAGTAACATTGCACTCTCAATTATGATACTACAGTCACACAGAAAACATATTATGTTCTTACACATTACAAAGTGTAATACAGTTGGCTATAATATGTAGGTACGCTGTGTCGAACATGAACCTGGGCTCCATTTGCTTAGCAGACACAAACTATACCAAGTATTGAGGACTAATACCTGATAAAACATACACTAAAGAGCCTCAGGCGTAAGAAGGTGAGTGCCTGGTCAGAGTCAGTGTAAACATGAGGCAGGTGGGGAGAGAGAGCGTCTGCCAGAACATGCCCTTTTCACACTGGTGATACAAGAAACTTTTGATTAGTTCTTCAGAGAGAAACATCACACCACAACTGTTTCCCATTAAAAATCTGCTGTAATGTATTTTGTATATAGATCAATATATTTCACTGTTTCTGATCAGTGAGCCGATACCTCAAGTGCTCCTTTTCTACACATGAAGCCAGATTAAAGCGGTGTTTACTGCACTTTCTTTAATAATTCATTCATGTATAAAAACAAAAGTGACTGTTTCAAGAGTATTTTATTAAAAACAGCACAAAAACACAGGAAAGCAGAAGTATTATAGTACAGCATTATAAAAACAATGGAAACTCCTCTGGAGGTGAATTACTATTGAAGTCCACACTTTGTATTTCATACAGTATTTATAAAAACGTTAAATATTTTGGAGTCACTGGATATTTATCGGACCAAACTCGGCCTCGTGTAGAAGCTGCTGTATTTTGGTTCTGACCCACGACTGTTTCTCTGCAGGAAGTCGTCTCATGGCCGGAGCCAGGCTGAGTAAAAACAGCGTGACATCGTCTCTCTGGTCCACATCCCGGTCCTTCTGAGCCTCCCTGGCCTCCATCCTCCTCAGGTACTCCTCCAGCAGACTGTCCGTGCTCCTCCTCCAGCCCCGGGCCAGACGCGGGGATGCATCACGACTCTCCTCCTCTTCGTCTGTTTGGTCCAGCAGCTCCACCTCCTCGACGTCCTGCTCCTCTGTTTTCAGGTGGTTCAGCCTGGACGTGGTGCAGGACGGCTGCTGCATCTGCTGGTCCAGTTGCAGAACTTCAGGGGACGACTGCGCAGGAGGCATCAGCTGGTCTGAGGGCTGCGAGGAAGAGTGTGAAGAAGCTAAGGACGTGGCTAGAGATGTAACTGACTGCATCATCATCTCAAACAGTTCCTTCATGTTAACCTGTTGGACTTGTTGTGTTTGAATACTGTAGTCTGAAGCAGAATTTTCTGACGGCACCTCAATCTTTGCTTCTTTCAGTCTGATGATGTCTCTGTCGGCAGACGACGGTCGCTTCCTCTGAACAAACTCTGACGATGATGATGATGAAAATGTTGTGGTTGTAGCGTCTGCTACAGCGATGCCTACAGAGACAGACAAAAGGATTACATTTGATTTTCAGCCCACAGCTACAGAACCACACAGCTACTGTATGTGTGTGTCTAAAGCTTCAGTATCTTTTAATATTCAATATAAGGGCTTTACTACACCTGTGTAATGAACTCAATACTTACAGGTCCATTTGTATGTCAAAAACATTATTTGCTTGTGTTTAGATGTAGAAAAATAAGTCTTACTATGATCATCCTAGCCGTTTTTCAAACAAAAATGTCAAACATTTGTTGGTTCGGGGGGGGGGGGGGGGGGGGGGGGGGGGGGGGGGGGGGGGGGGGGCTCAGTAAATGAAGAGTCTTTGGGTTTTGGACTGTTTGAAGTAAAAGTTTCATAGTCCACAAAACATTTCTGGAGCTGCACAGCAAAACGGTGTTGCAGTATTCTCCTAAACAACCGAAGTAGCTGCGGACTTGTTTTAAAACATAAAAAACAAAATGGCTCCATACAGCCGTCATTTACACCCTCGACGTGCGGTTCAGCTTGTGCACCTGCGGCGGAGGGGATGCATGCTAACACTTTTAGCTTAGCAACTACATTGAAGATTTCAGCTTAAAAAAGGGTATAAATAAAACCTTTTCAGATCAGTTTGGGATCTGGAGGTTTTCTGGAGACTTGGATTACACCGGACGAGCTGTATGGAGCCATTTGATGTTTTTTTGGATGTTCCTAAAGTCTCCAGCTACTTCAGTTGTTTAGGAGAATGCTGCAACGCTGTTTTGCTGTGAAGCTCAGGAAATGTTTTGTGGACTATGAAACTTCACCTGACTTTCCATCAGCATGGGGGGAGGAGATAATGACTGAATTTACATTTTGGGTGAATTATTCCTTTAAAGTTGCTGGTTAATTGTCAGTCTAAAAAATTGTTTGGCTTTTTTTGGTACCTGCTTTGGCAACACTGTACTTAATGGATATAACTAAGAATTTAAGAAACAGTCAGGATCGGGATCACACTGCCTCTTCAGGCTCAATCTAATATTTGGAGAAATTCTGCACATCTTGATCTACAAACCGTAGTTCTCGTCGTCATCGCTCCGTGTTTCGGTGGTCGTACTGCAGCCAACCGTGTCAGACGTCTGGAAGCGAGGGGGCTGCGGGTTCAGAGCCCAGCCGTTGGTGCCTGCGGCTCTGGCATCAATAAACGGGTTTAAAAAGGACAAGATGGCGGAATATCTCCAAGGCCTGTAGTTGAAGAGCCCAACGCCGCTCTCACGTCTCTCTTTCTCCCGCTGCCTTTCCCTCCGGTGTTGGTCCCTCAGCATCTTCCACTTCCTTCTGCACTCAGACTCTGATGAAGACAAGAAGAAGATACATATTCAACATTCAATTTTGTCGGACAATATTCAACAAATTCAATGTACAGATTCAAACCAACACTTCTCACACTGCCAAAAAGCTGCACAAATGTCCCTTCTTCACTTTAACATCTGGTGCAATCATCTTTATGTCTTTAATTTAGCTACTTCTGAATGAAAAATGTATTTATATGAATATAAATTAAGCATATACATATTATATTTATATATTTTAAACAAAGAGGCATAAGAAGAACATTTTGACAGAAAAACAAAATTGACTGATATGTCTGTCACCACTTAATCCTCTAATACTTCACGCCAGGGCAGCTCATTGTGGGGCTGCCGTAAGGGTCAAAGTCACCCCAAAGCAAACAATATAATAATAAGAAGAATTAATAAACATTATTAAATCACTCTTAATGTTGCTTTTTTTTCTTTTTAAATGCTCCATACAGTGGATCCCTAATTATTAAATATTTGCCATAATCTGAGTCCTACTAGCAGAGTGGCACTTGAGATCAGAGTATGATCGATGTATCAGTCAGATTTATTGGTATCGACATGAGTTGTTCAATATTAAGCAAATACAAAAACTTTATTCTTTAAAGATTATAACTAATAATTTAAAGTTCACTGGTTCAGTGCATTCATGGCATTTTAGATAATAGCTTACCCCATCTTTACAATACAACCAGTAAAAAGTTTACTCCAACAAACACATTTAGTTTTGAAAACCTTTAACATGTCGGAATTTGTAGTTCTGTAACTTTAAATGCCTTTAAGAAAACAAAGAACATCACATAGTGTTAACCTCTTCAGTGTTTGGAAAGGCAGGACAGTAACACAGGGAGGGTCCAAAATAAATCTGGTGAAATGTAATCTATACAGCCATTAGAAGCTCACACAGTCCATTTAACCCGCTGACAGTAAGACTGATGTTGCAGAGACGAGCAGCAGACACCCACCGGGGACCCCGACTATCAGAGCGACCTGCCTCCAGGCTTCGCTCCTCATGTTCAGGTCTCTGTAGGTCACTGAGTTGCTGTCGTACAGGCTGGGGAAGCCGGACACCGCCATGATTAGTTTGTACTCCATTTTGTGTCACACTCCCGGAGGAGAGGGGCGAGAGGAGGAGAAAACAGCCGAGGTCTCCGAAAAACAACAACTGCCTCCTCCTCCTCCTCCTTCTTCTTCTTCTTCTCCTTCCTAACAGAAAAAAAACCGTGCGCTTCCGCTTCCGGTGCGAATCTAAACGGCCGCTATTGGTTCTCACTACAGTACGTCACGATTACGTTTCAGAGGTAATTTGCATAAAGTTAAAACACTTTCACCACGATCAGAATCAGAATCAGCTTTACTGGTCAAGTATGTGCACACAAACAAAGAATTTGACTTGACTTGAATTTAACTCCGGTTAAGTTTGCTCTCAATGAACAGGGAATAGTTTTTAAAACAAACAGTTATAACACAAGAAAAAAAACTGTGCAGAATATTCAACAGTATTTACACAAGAAAACTGTCATCTACACTGTCTGGAGCAGGTTCAGCTCCAGATGGTTCTGACCACACCAGAGGGCCAGCTGTTCCACCTCCTGTCAGTATGCAGACTCATCACCGACCATGATGAGACTGATGACTGTGGTGTCGTCTGCAAACTTCAGAAGTTTCACAGAAGGTGCAGTCATTCGTGTAGAAGGAGGAGAGCAGTGGAGAGAGGACACATCCCTGGGTGCTGGATGTGATGCTCCCCAGTCTCACCTGCTGCCTCCTGTTAGTCAGGAAGCTGGTGATCCACTGACAGGTGGAGGCAGGCACAGTGAGCTGGGTGAGCGTCTGGTGGAGGTTCTCAGGGATGATGGTATTGAGCGCCGAGCTGAAGTCCACAAACAGGATCCTTGCATAGGTCCTTGAGGAGTCGAGGTGATGCAGGATGTAGTGCACTTCCATGTTGACTGCATCTTCCATCGACCTGTTTGCCCAGAATAGTACTTGAGTAAAAGTCTTAAAGTAACTAAGTACATTTACGCAAGTACTATTTTGAGGTTGGATATGTGTACTGTACTTGAGTATTTCCATTTTATGCTACTGTGTACTTCTTCTCCACTACTTTTATTAAGCAACAGTGCTTTTACTTGAGTGAAAGTAAAGATATCATGTTAAAATATTACTTTGTTACAAGTGAAAGTAGTACTTGAGTTAAAGTCTCTGATATTTGATGTATTAAGAATCAAAAGTAATTTTCAGCAACAAATGTAATATCAAAAGTAGAAGTAAAAGTAAAGCTACTCTGGATCGACCAATTATAGAACCTGATATTCAGCCAATTTCTAATTTAAATTTTTTTTCCACTTTTGTTTTTTTTCATCAGTTTGTTGAATTAATTTAAAAAGTGTTACTTTGGCTCTGATGCTGGATGTAATCTGCAAAGTAACTAAAGTTATCAGATAAATGTAGTGTAGTAAAAAGTACAATATTTACCTCCAAAATGTAAAGAGGGGAAGTATAATATAGCAGAAAATAAAAATACTCATGTACAATTCAAATACCTCAAATTTTAAGTAAAAACGTATTTAGTTACATTCATCACTGTTTGCTAAGTTACTAGTTACTTTGCAGATTCAGATATTATTAAGCTACAGAGCAGTAATTAAATAAGCTTCACATTTACCAGTTGCAATATGAATGCATCTATAATCCAATAATTGTCCCATTCTGTATGTCAAGTACTTTTACTTTTGGTACTTTAAGTATATTTCAATGCTAATATTTATGCACTCCTGCTTAAGTAAAAATGTTATAATAAATGTAATAATACTTTACTTAAGTAAAAAGAGCTGAGTACTTCCTCCACTCCTGGTTTACAGCAGGTCAGAAATCATGCTACCAAATTGTAGCATTTTGTTCACCTAATTTTATTTTATTTTTAATTACATTTTTCATAAGACAAAACAAAATACAAACCAACTACCAAACACACATATCTCACATTTAAAAACAAAACAACAACAAAAATTGTGTTTATTTACCTACCATATCTATAATTGTTTTTGTTTTAATCATAATATTGTTTGTGAGGTATTTTGTTTGTATTTCTTGTATGTATTTTATTTTGTAAGTCATCCTGATGTGTAATTCCTCTTCCTGTTATTCAAGCATGTGGAGTCTGATTGTTGAATATTAAGGACCTCTCCTTTTCTCAGTGTGTTCACACTAACAGGCTGACTTCTGTCGTCTGGATTGTCACCTGTGAGGTTTAGTTCAGTGCTTCAGGACATTTACATTACTTCCTGTTCGCGCCAACAGCTGCAAAGATGCAAAGAGTTTTCAGTGCAAACAGGTTCATTAGTGATGCAAATATGCAAATATAATGTAAATGCTCTGTGTTGCTCTGTGCAGCAACAAACCTGGAGAACAGTGACGTCTGCAGGTCTCATAAAGTGCCTGTAGGGGGCGACACTGCTCTAAAATGTCCTGAACTGTGCAGTTAGGTCTGATCTGATACCAGCATCATGTACAGCCAGAAGATGTAGATGTCCACATGATCAGTCATATTTTTAAGATATATTTATCTGGTAATATAATAATCTACTGGTTGTATTTATTGAGCACTTTCAGATTATTTATTGCAATAAATTAAGAGAGGTTCACTCAAAATATTACTTTTATACATGTGACAAAACTTAATATAAATGCTAAAATTTCTCCTTCATATGCAAATTGTGTAGAAATAGAGTAGATATATAAATAAACAAACTGCTCCTATTCCAAAACAGATGTTGCTTTGAGTTACTGTTTTATTTTTGAGAAAATAGGTTTTTATTTTCATCTGCTCATACTAACAACAACATATAAGAGAAATGTTCAACTTCTTTCACTGTTTGGTAAATATCATATTCATAAATAAAGTTAAGAAAAAAAAATGTTTTTTGGCATGTCTGTTGTTTACAATTTTCTTAAACTAAATTTAGTCTGTTTCTCCAAGAAACTGTAGAAAATGTTCAGTTAGTTGTTAAAGTGAATTAATGTAATAAATGGATTTTTATCTCCATCATTTATTCTTTATTCAGACTGAGTCGCTGCAGTTTGTCAGAGATCAGCTGTGCTCCTCTGGCCTCAGCTCTGAAGTCCAACCCCTCCCATCTGAGAGAGCTGAACCTGAGCAACAACAACCTGCAGGAGTCAGACATGAAGCTGCTGTGTGATCTGAAGGAGAGTCCAGACTGTAGACTGGAGACTCTTAAGTCAGTAGAGGGTTGGAGTCAGTTCATGCTGGTTTCAGCAGTATTGTACTAAACACAGTATCAAAGTAAAGATCCAGTATTTCCTGCTTTCCTCAGTGAAGCTGTGAGAGGAGAACGGTGACAGGCTTCATGATTGGACAGAAAGACAGAGAGAACAGTCAGCCAATCAGACGAGCCAGAAGCTTGTTGTGATCATGTGTTTGAGTTGATGTGAAGACGACTGTTGTTGTTGTGTTCATGTCTACAGGAAGTTAAGCTGGATCACAGCTGACAGCATCACAGGATGTATAGAGACAGTGTCCTCATTCATCAAACTGTCGGAGCATCAAATCTGATCTCAAAGTGTTTGTTCTCTCATTTCAACACTGAACAACTGATCAGTTCATCTTTGTCACAGCTCTCAGATCAGTCTGACCGAAGCCTGCAAATCACCGGCTCTTATTTCAGAGAACCATCATTACATTTAGTAACCATGTGGTCTGTATACAGACCAGAACCTCTGCTGATGTTTTACTGTTCAGTGTAGGACCTTTAACGTTATTTTTATATCTGCCCATGTGTCATTTGATTTTTCCAAATATTTTTATAACAGACTCCATATTTACATATTTGTCATGTAATGTTTCCAAAGTAGATGAAATATTTAAATGTGAGTGAGACTCTGGTTTTTGACAGCAGTGAACCATCATTAAAGTGAGCTGTGAGTATCTCTGTTTCTGCAGTAATGATGCGTTCAGGGACTGTCAGCAGTTTATTTCCACTGTGTCCTTCAGTGAAACCTGCAGAGTAAACACACTTGATGTCCAAAGTGTCTGCAACTGATGACCATGAAAGGAAGAACATGTTGATTTCACTGAAGTTATTTAGTATTTTTTATAGTTTTGTAACACAGTCTTCTCATATGATGGAAATGTTGTAAAACAAACAATGCACAAATATTAAACACCAGAGTCACATATTTTGGTGGTAATGTTTTTTATTAATGCTTTAAATTCTGTCTCGGCTCTGCTTTGAATTGAATTGAAAAACATTGTTTACATGTAGACAAAGTGACCATTTAAAAAACTTGATTTCCTCACCACAGAAACACACTTCAAATGTGTCCAACAACACAGAACAAGGTTGTGATGCACAGTTACAGTTTCAGTCCCACTGGGACCATCAATAATAAAACATAGCATCATGAAAAAAGTATGTAAACGTAGAAACCTGATTATATTTATTTTACATTATAACGTTTTTAAGGGAAGATTTTTGTTTTCAGGAATATTTTGCTAAATATTGTCATTTTCCACAAGAAGAAATCAGCAGGAAAGACCAGGAATCTGGAGACTTGGATCACAACAGACGAGCTGTATGGCGCCATTTTATATCAGAAAAAAATCAACATTGTCTCCTAGGAAATATGTTTTAGTTGCACTAAATAGTTTTTCCAGTTACATTAGCTGACAAACATAATCCCTGCCTTGTTTCGTAAATATAACGCTATATTTATTAACTGCACCAGAGATGTACAGGAGGCCTGTGGTCAGAGTGGATGTCTGACATACAAAGTTCAGGACATTCACATTCAGAGTCTTGTGTTAGAACACAAAAGCACTTTGTTTCAGTTTAGCGCACATCAAGGTTTTGTTTCAGTGTGAACACAAGTTGAGTGTGGAGTCACTGCAGACTGTATGATGATCTTTTTCTAAAGTCAGCGCTTCTGTCGCTTCAACAAACACTAAAAGTTAAATAACGCTGCAGTCAGTGAAACAGAAAATATCCTGCAAGATTGGATACTTAGGTTAAAAACTAGATTAAATGTTGTTGTTTAAAGATACCTTAAAGTAACATTTTGTCATTACATTGAAAAAAACAAACACAAACCAAGGCGGCATCACGTTTCCTTCAAAACTCATCTGCTGTTGCAAATTAGGTGTATATAATTAGTAGGAGACAGGAAAACACTTTGAAGAAGTCTGTAATGAATTAAGAATATATTGATGTAAGTGTGAAGATGATTTAAAGCGTATGTGTAGTATTTACATGACCATAAGCATTTTAATGTGTCTGTGTGTCGTCTTTTATCAAGTCTTACCAAGGTTAATTAATCAATGTGTAATCACCTTTCTGGCTTCAGTGTTCTGACTGGAACTAAAGATAATAAGTAAAAAAAATCATAAAACTTAAAATTAAAACAAGAATGGTACATACCTCCGCCGAGGGCAACAATCCCCTGTATACACAACAAATGATACTCACTCATAGACACCAGCCACCTAAATATGCCTGATTATTTTCATCAAGATCTTTGCATTATTCTCTGAGGAAATTAACACAAATGTTGCGATTTTAAAGAAAGTGAGAACATATTCCTGAATCCGTCTCTTTATCCGGATCCTCACTAAAAAGTTAACAATGTCTATTCTGGGCTGCTCCAACGCTTCCCCTCGAGTGGCCACTCTTCCAGGATTCATTCTTTTTAACGGCGTCATGACCTGTAAAATATATCTACATAAATGATGACAGATTGAGGGACAGCACAACCTGGTGTAATATGAACAATGAGAAGTGAACTTACAGTTTAGGACTGAATCTAGAAATGTGGAGGATATCCTTTACTGCTCGTCCTCACGCACACAAGTCTGAAATTAGATTTAAAGATCAGCACATGTGATATTAAGTTCTGCATGAGGCCATAAAACAGACAAATCTACCAGTTCATCAGACTCATCTCCCAGATCTATTGTGTCACTGAGAGCTGAAGCTTTTTCTATGGAGGATGATTTCACCAAGAATTACAATTAAACACAAAGTGGCACATAAACAATTGTTTATTGCATTAGTCTGATATTTGGCTCATAATTACATGTTAAAGAGAAATAATAACCTTAAAAAGGAAATTGACAAATTGCATTTAAATTAGTTAGATGTAATTTGTAAATGGGAGGAACTCCTGAAATTGAAGCAGTTGGTCATCTTAGTACAAAGAGTGGAAAGTGGCATTGTGGGTAATGACACTGCTGGACTCATTATGGACAGTTTAAAAACAAATGATCCAAATCGATACAGCAGAACCAGAGATATCACCTTTTTTATTCCACACATTCTTCTTCCTTCTCAAAACCTGGTGCCTACATTACCCACAATGCAACTTAGCCACTGAGTGACATCACGGGAGGCAGTTTCAGATTACATGCCGCTTCCTCTGAAGGCTTTATACTACTTTTTTCACATATGCAGTTGTCCTGTAAACACACTGTAATGTGTAAAAATGGTGGAGTTGCCCTTAAACAAATACTGTAGACGTGATCTCACTTTGTGACTGAAGGCTCCAAGTTGAAGTTGAAGTGGATCAGCTCTGCAGATTGATTCTGTGTCATCAGCAGATAAATGACTGTTGTAAACTCCACTCTGCTGATGTGTTTGTCGCCACTGAAAGACAATTTAAAGTGACCGTTACTTATTCTGAAACAGTGAGATGTAGTGAAACAGCCACATAAAGTCAGGGAAGTGACTCCGTCTTATCAGTTATAAACCATTAACTACTGGTCATATCAGACCAAGGAAAGCTGCAGCAGCAAAACCTGAGTGTACTGAGCTGAGCCAGGGTCTGTTTCATTGTTGAGGAGTTTAAAGGAACAAAGATGAACATTCAGTCATTATCTACATAAAGTCAGGTGACGTTTCATAGTTTTCAAAACATTTGTGGAGCTTCACAGGAAACAGCGTGGCAGCATTCTGCTAAACAACTGAAGCAGCTGGAGACTTGATTTAAAATGTAAAAAACAACCAATAATCATCAAATGACTGGGCTTTAATCAGGCCTCACACAGGCTATTGATCAAGTCATGTGATTACTGGTGAATGTTGAGCCCTCATGTTGATGTAAAATGAAAATGATGAATCTCACTCTGCAGGCAGGAGGTGACGGCTGAGAGGCGACAGCTTGAGCCGCTCGGTGTTTCTGCAGCAGCTGGAGGCTGCAGTCTCTGCCGCCTGCTCGTCTGCAGGGTTTAAATCCTCAGATTCATCACAGAGCCTCATTCTCACGCCAACTAACCACCTGATGAACAACAACAACAACAGTAACACAAACAGGACTGTGGTTCAGTGGTGGAGGAGTATTCACATTCTTTAATTAAGTGGCTTCAGTGCAAACAAAGGAGCAAAGGAACTGAGATTAATAAGATTTCAAGGAAATTAAAATAATCCTTCCTGGAAAATCTACAGTCAAAATTACCCAACAAGTGTTTTTTTTAGCTCTGAAGCTGCAGTTTATTTATCAAGATCTGTGACACTGAATTTTGAATGCAGGACTAAATAACTTGTAGATGTGACGAGACCTCGGGACCTCTCCTTCATGTTGGTGGTGACCAAAACCAAAACCCAGCGGTTTTTGTGCCTAAACCTCACCAGAACATAAATAATGCATTGTCACAAGATAAAACTGAAAACTGAACCTAAAGATATGTTAAGTCTCAACATTATTCTGGATTGACAAAAAGTGCCTACATGTTCCTTTATGAGCACTTTGAGTGACTTTTAAAAGTTTGTTCAAGCAGCTGTTTCTGTGCGATCTTCAGCTCGTAGTAACAGCTCGTATCTTCTGTAAGTCGGCAGCTTGGTGAACTTATATTACTCTTGACTCTGAGTGTGAGCAGAATAACAGCAGTAACCTGCACACGCTTCTGCTGCTGCAGCCAAATGTAGCTCTGAGGTGATATCTGAAATCAAATTACACATTAAACACTCTGAGGTGACCTCATGTGATGCTTTTATAATTATAATAATATGTCACATTTAATTGTCAGTACCTGTTTCCCTTTGCTTCCAAATACGGATCATTCATCAGTGCAGATTTGAAAAGGCTTTTCTTGCAGTGGAGGATGTAGACCGATCCTTCTTTAAAAAGTTGCTTCAACACACTCTGCAGATTAAAACGTCTCCGGAGCTTCAGATATGTTTGTCTTCCCTCCTGTTCTCTGCTGAACTTTGTCCTCTCGTATCTAAAAATGAAGTCAGAGGACATTTATTTCCTTGTGGCAGGATGTCATCACGTAAATGAATGACACAGACGCAGACATTTTAATGACGCACTCTGGTCAAACTGGAAGAAGCGGTTTGTTTTTTACTGACAACATTTTAACAACAGGCCAAATAATGTGAGAGCATCATCAGAGTCACACCTGTCCAAGCTTCACTGTCACGTTGTGGAAGTGATTTTCATTTTTAAGGGACAATGTTTTTCTTTCATTTGTGATCTGGATGATCTGAGTCTCACTTTATTTCACTTTTGTTCTAATGATTAATATTCTGCAGTACTGCACTGTAACTGTTTTTCTTTTTAACTGTTCACTTGAAAAAATCTGACATTAACTACAAGTTATTTTCTTCGTTTAGCTTCATTTCATTAATATGTATCCTGTTTATTAATGATTGTATTATTTTATAGTCTGTCTTGTGTTTTATGGATCTTGTCTTGATGCCTTTCTGTGTCTCATGTGAAACACTCCAATGACCTTTTTGCTGAATGATCTTTTCTCTGCTGTCAATCATCCATATTTCCATCTGATAAGAGAGAAGCTTCCTGTTTGTCCACCTCAAGATTTTCATCCAACATTCCAGTTTGCACCTGCACACATAGTTTCCACTCCAAAACATCTTGTGCCCTGCAGATTATTTCCTCTGCACACAAGATAAATTCCAGCGTGCAGAAAACACTATTTAAAGCAGCAATATGTGGGGTTTTTTTGGAGACAGATGGTTGATTGTTGAGTCTCATCCTCAGGTCGTCACATACTGACGCTTTGGGTTGGTGACTCGGGTCTGACGCAACCGAAGCTAAGTTTAACTGTAATGCTGCAGTTTAATTGAATGAAGAAAAAGAAAGTGTCCATGTGTTACATGAATAAATTGGTTTTACAATAAAATCACTGGATCTTCTCTCATAGATGCAAACCTCCGCTTTAAGGAACAGTTCACCCAAAAATGTCAGTTCAGTCATCATCTCCTCCCCCATGACTTGTTTTAAAACTAAAACACAATCAGATGTCTCCAAACAGCTCGTCTGCTGTAATCCAAGTCTGCAGAAGCCCCAAGATCACAAACTGATCTAAGAAGATGTTATTTACACACTTTATTTAAACTGAAGTCTTCCCATTAGCTGCTGAGCTAAAAGCGTTAGCATGCACCCCGTCTGAAGTGGGTCCGCTTTGAGTGAACTGTTCCTTTAATGTAATCCATCCAGTGAATATGTATCTCAACACAGAACTGCTGAAACACACCAGGAGTTTATAAATGTCATTTCTTGGAGACAGGGTTGCTACAAGACTGGGCCATGAAATGAAGTAATGCAGCCTGATAAGTGGAAGAAGTTGTTATTGTTCTTTATTGATTCAGATTAATGAAGGAATGTGAGCTTCATTTCATTTTCTCTCAAAAACCAGCAGACGTGCAGTGAATCCGGGTTTCTCTGGGCCCTTTGGCCTGTGCCTGGTTTGTGATCCGGTCTTGGTGCCGTCCTGACAACAAGCCTTTACTCCAGTGAACTGGATCACGTTAAGCACACACCACATTCAAACCACTCAGAATAACAGCACTTTCATCAACACCCACCGTCTGCTGTAGTCTGGACTTCAGCTTCTCCTCCGTCATGGCAGAGTGAAATCAGAGAGTCAAGTCCTCACTGTTTTTTATCTTTCAGCTTGACTGGAAAGAACTGGTTTCTTTGCTACTTGACATTTTTGCCAGATTTTTTTTTTGCAAGATGTCTGATTAGCTGTCACCTAATGCCACACCTACAGAAGATAAGGCAGGTTTGTTTATACAGCAGCATTCACACACAAGGCGATACCAAGTGCTTCACAGGAGCATAGAAATACAGCAGAATAAGACTTCATATGCATTTAAAAGACGATAAAAACAAGAAGCAAATATATAGTGACAGATTTAAATAAAGTTATGTATGATACTTTAAAATCTATCCTTTGACACAGGAAACCTCTGTGGTGATTTAAGGACTGGTGTAATGTGCTCCACCCTCTTGGTTAGCGAGGAGAATCTAATGCAGGGATGATTGATCTTTTACTAAGATATGTGAGCACTTCACAAAGTGAAAGTGAAGTTGATATTTCCAGTTCAGCCTCATACTGACTCTCTAATAAACAGAGGGCTCATGAAGTTAAAGCTAATGTTTTTGTAAAAGGTTATTATGTAAGTTTAAAAAAAAATGCTCTTTGGCTCTGATGCAGCATGTAATCTGCAAAGTAACTAAAGTTCTTGAGTAAATGTACTTAGTTACATCCCTCACTGTCTGATTAACAGTAGAAGTTTATGTTGCAGAGGGAAGTTCTGCTTATTACCACTAATATCAGCTGTGTCATTTTATAATAAATGAAGTGGATAAAATCTGAACACAGTCTGGATTCAATCGAGGCTTTACTGAATCTTCTGGACTGACTTGTGTCTGGATTTTGGTGCAAAGTCAGCAGCTTCATATTTCATCTTTATATAATGTTTGATATTAAAAAGATGTGTTTAACATGCTGACTCTACACTTTATATTCATTAATCACGTCTGTAAAACAATTAGAAGTACACAGAAATATAAATGTATCTTGATTTTTACAGAAAACAAACAAATCCTGTTTTTGACTTTAAAGTATGTGAAGTTTATCAGAGTTTTATGTGAGACCCTGCTGGTTTTCACATCACATGATCAACACAGACAGATGAAGTCAACCTGTGGAGCTTTTTCTCACACAAATCATTGTTGAAGCTGACGTCATCAGCACCGTTCATGTTCTGTTGCCCCTGCTGGAGCTGCTTTCTGCCAGCAGATGTCACCATTTCCACTGTTTGAACCCAGACTGGTTTGTGTGAATGGATCCAGGTTCTGTGTGCAGTGAGAACTGAACTGGTGATGTCGATACTTTCTTTCTGCCTGACTTCATTTTACAAACATCTCAAGTGTCATTATAATTTAATTGAACTTGATTTAAACAATTGTTTTGGTGAGCTTGTGCTGGGTTTTAGTGTTTGTTTGACATATTTTTATTATATTTTGATGTGTTTTATGTTCACGTCTGTTTATGTTGAGTGCTTCTTCATGCTTTTTCCCTTCAGAACAACAAAGTTAAAGTCCCAGTTGAAATGATCAGTATGGAGCCGTGATCACTACATGCAGTTACATGATAATTGAAATCAAGTGTAAAGTGTTGTCACTGTTTTTATGAACTATTGAGTCTTTGTTAATGTTATAAAGAGTCCAGTTCAGACCTGGGGTCCGTTTCACAAAGCAGGTTCAACAAACTCTGAGTCTAACCCTAAACTCTGAGTTGATCTACTCTGAGTTAGGAAACTCTGAGTTTTCGGTTCCACAACAGCTGATTTGAGTTGAGTTGATCAACTCAGAGTTGTTTTACCCGGAGTTAAGCGCGTGCACCACAACTATAAAAAGACAGCATCAATGGAGCCCCGTTTCGACGAGTCACCATGGCAACAGAGAAGCGGAGGGCCGCGTTTTTCACGCCACTTGAACTGGACATCTTAACGCGCTCATACGGCGAGTTTGAACACATTTTTAGGAAGAAGTGCAACACCGCTGCAGCTGCAAAACAGAGGGAGACGGCGTGGGAGAACATTGCTGCTCGGGTCAATGCGTAAGTTTAAATGTAGTCCTTTGCAATCACGATAATATTACAGGGGAACACTGCTTGAATGGTAACCTATTAATTTATTTAATTTAGGTGCAATCCCGCGGGGGAGAAGCGCACTTGGCAGCAGCTGAAGATGAAATATAAAAACATTGTTCAAACAGGTAAGACCTCGGCATAATCTTATGGAGGTACCTCATTTTGATCATGTTTTATATTGAAAGTAAATATTAAGTGGCTGTTTGACTGTGCAGTTGTTTTATCCCCAACAAATGCTGTTTTCACACTGTTTTAAATGTCTTCTGATCTGTATCATTTTCTGTTAAGTAATTAGGCCTATTTAAACTAACACAGACTTCTACTCAGCCAACAGAAAAAAGGCAGATGCACGCAAAACGGGTGGTGGCCCAGCACCGCCACCTCTAACGGAGGCAGAGGAGCTGGCCCTAAGCCAGAATTTTGGAAGGCCAGTGGCTGAGGGAATCCCTGGAGGGAGCTCATCCTCTGAGCTCACCCCCCAAGACACAAGTGCCTTTATAAAATCTAAGACCTATAAAATGAATGCCTAGACCTATCTTTTTTAAAGCCTATTCATAAATATATTTATTTCCTTTTCATGTCTTTTTGTCCCAACAGATTCTGATGGTGCCATTTACCTGGTGGAGCCCCCTCACGCCACAACAGACCCTGTAACTGTAAGTAGGCAATACTCCAAAGATTTTACCAAATGGTAGTTTAAGTATACTGAAACATATCACTCATCTAGGATGAGGAGCATGAGGAAACTCTGTCTGCTGCCTTTACAGAGGGGGATCCAGAAAGGCCTATAGAGGTAACATCTTGATATGTTACTGATAGTTCTCTTCTCATTTACATTTCTCAACATTCTGGTGGAATATAGTGTGACATTTAGCTATACGCTTAAGTATTAACACATTCTCATCCTTTTTAACAGGGCATGTCTGGGCAGCAGCAGGAGGGTCCCTCAACACAGATTGACACAGTGAGATGGATGTTCAGTAAACACCAGAGGTTCACTCTGTGGAATTCATGTGCAACTGTATAATGACCTCCATGTATGTATTCCCAGTTATCCGTAAAAGAGATTTACAAAGTTCATCTGCTGAGAAAAATCAAAAAACCGACAAAGAGATGGAATACTTGGACCGCCAGATCAGGAAGGCAGATTTAGAAATTGAAATACTGGAGCACAAGTTAGAGGTAGGTGCATGGTCACAGGTGAAATATGTTGATGTTAACTATTGGAACACTAACTAAACTAGTTCTTGTATTTGTAGGAAATAAAGAAGACCAAATGAAATTTGTTTTATGTCTTTATTGTGGTGGTGGTGGTGGTGATGATGATGGTGACTTAGTCCCTGAAGTGGTTATGGCATATGGTGTCTCTGACTGCTCTGCCGTCCTGCATAGCTGGCAGGTGGATGGGGTCATCATCAGGGTCTTCGGTTTGTAGGGCAGGGTGTTGCTCTCCTCTAATAGTGGCAATATTATGAAGAACAACACATGCCGCAATAATATCACAGGCCCTCTCAGGGGTCACCCTGAGGTGATGTAGGCACTGGAAACGGGCTTTCAGCAGGCCTATGGTCATCTCCACCCGGGCTCTCGTCCTGCAGTGAGCCCGATTGAAGTTCTGTTGGGGGCCTGGGTCAGGGTCAGGGTAAGGGGTCAGCAGCCTAGGTTGGCATGGGTAACCCCTGTCACCCAGCAGATGGCCATCAAACTCTCCTGTAATGTTTAGTGGATACATTAGAGTACATTAAAGGAGGGAGACAAGTGAATCATATTGTGCAAATCTTTAGGCTGCTTACCACGTTGCAGTCTGTTGCTCAGGTTAGACTCGCGATAAATCCTTGAGTCATGAACAGACCCAGGCCACTATGATGCAGTCTTTAACATTTTGAAACAGTCAATCCACATGTACCTGCACATTTATGCTGTGAATGGACTTCCTGTTCACATAATCTGCCTCATTGTGTGATGGCGCTGTGATGGGGATGTGTGTGCCATCTATGCAGCCAATCACACTGGGAAATCCTAAAAGAAATTTAAATTAATAATCCCAGTGAGGTTGCAGCACAATGCCATTAACAGAATATAATTTAAAAATCATTTAATGGATCTCTACATCATTTACCTGCAATCCTGTGGAACTCCTCCTTGATGGCTCTGACAGGTTTATGGCCAGGGAAAACAACAAATATGGGCAATAGCCGTTTCAGGGCGAGGCACACTTTTCTGACCGCTCTGCAAACGGTTGCCTTACTCAGGTGCTCTGCATCTCCAACGTTGTACAAAAAACTCCCATTTGCAAAAAAACGCAGTGCAACACATAATATCTGTTGGGATGTTAGGGCATGACTCCGGTTGGTATTATTGCAAATGTAAGGACGGATTAAGTTGTGTATGTAGATGATGGACTGAGAAGTGAAACGATACCGCTCAAAAAGATAACTGTCTGGAAATGCAAGAGCATCAATGCGCGGTCTGATAATTATCTCCCGACGAATATTTAATTCTCTGCGCAGCAATGCTGCACCTTCATCCACGGGATCATTAACAAAAGGACACGCCATGCCAGTAATAACTTAACTTAATATATATATAATGCCTAATGATTTTTTGAACTGACAGACGGCAAAACGCTACGGCAAAAGTCGCCTGCTGACTGAATGAATGAGGATATCAAATACCGTGTGTGGCTGAAAGAGGGCGGGGACAGAGAGAAACTCTAGTTTCTTTGATAAAACCTGCCAGCGAGCAGGTTAGGTTCACAGAGTAAGTTACCGCAGTAACAGACCCAGAGTTTAAGTTACCTCCCTTTGTGAAACAGGCTAGAGTTACTCCTCTTTCTCTGGTTTGAGTTACCTCCCTTTGTGAAACGGAAAACTCAGAGTTTCCCTCATCTCAGGGTTAACAAACTCAGAGTTTTCACTAAACCTGCTTTGTGAAACGGACCCCTGCTCTATATGAAAAGAGCCCTGAGATAACTTCTGTTATCATTTGCCTCTATAGAAATAAAAGTGACTGGACTATTCTCTTGGTCTGTTCTGACTTTGAATAAAACTTGACCAGGCTAAGTCTCACTTTGCTAAATCCAAATCAAAAATCAATTTGTGTCAAATAAAAGTAGCTGGACTGTCATTTTGAGCTCAATCCAACATGAGAGTAAAAGTGTGGAGCAACAGCTGACACTAAACTGTGTTTAGAGAAAACTATAGATTTAAAGAAATGTTTCACATGAATCTTGTTCAGACACCAGAACACTCAGCAGGAATTAGTCTCATGGACATTTGTGGTACCTTAAAATAATATTTCTTTCTCCTGTTTGTTTCTTAAATACAAAACATGTTGACGTTTTCTCTGGTTCCTCAGTCTTCATTCTGTCTCCACAATAATATCCATGTTTGCTTGCTGCCAGTCGTCTTCTTCACTGTGTTTCCTGACACATCGCTGCATCTGTTGGTGTGTTACCACCAGAAAGTGCCAGTCAGCACACGTGTATTTACTTCCTCATGCGGCCCACGTGTAAAAACATCGACCCATTGCACTACGAGTGGTCACAAACAACACAGAGTGCCTTTAAGGATGAATGAACTTTCAGGAGAACTTCAGATCAACATGGACATGTATTTATAGTTTCAACATGAATCATTTGATTGATTTCATATCAGAGACTTGGACCATGTCAACATTTGCGGAATTGACTGAACGTCTGACCTCTGCTTTGACCTGGCAACCCAGGTATCTACAGTGACCCTTAGCCTACTTGTTTTTATTTTTTATTTTTATATATATTTATTCAACAAGGCAAATGTAGACATAAAAAGACAGTTTCAACCATCATATCACAAACTCAGTTTCTGTTTAAGCAAGAGAGACAGAGAAAAGGTTCAGTGTATGAAATGAAATACAACTCGTTCACAGACAAGTAAAAAGGACACAGATGAAAAAAACAAATAAGTAACAAATGAAAAATAATCATAATAAATAAATAAATAAAATAATAAAGGTAGCAGGGCTCATCTCAAATTAATTTGTACAGAGTGAATAAAGAGAATACTTTGACAGTTTTTTTATCTTCATGATCAACAGAGATTTACTTTGCACTTTTAGCTCATTCTTCATGTTTATCAGACAGGGTTTAGTTTTGAAGTATCTGCATTTATGTATCAAGAATTTACTTAATAACAGTAAAATATTGATAACAAAATCCAAATCCCGATTTTTATCATAAAGTCCAGACTTGACAGTTTTCTGTGTCAGTGGTGATAGTTCAGTCCTCTTGGACTGTAGCCAGCCCTGCAGTCAGTCCAGAACAGTTGGACTGATTCACAGTGAAACAACATATGATCCAAACTTTCAAACCACAGTTATTCACATCAAAGTTAAACCTCAGTCTCAAGAATTGGTTTGTTTGATAAATCTCTTTGAAGATGTTGAAGTTCAGCTCTTTCACCTGAGGAGGGAGAGGGATTGAAATGTATCTCCTCCGTATTATCTTAATCTCATCACCTGAGCCCACTTGTTGTTGACAGGCTCATCATGTTTGTCTCATCCAAACCTGGCAACAATGACCGTGACGGTGACGTACGTACGTAACGTGGCACGTGGCCGGTGGGCGGGGCCAGAGAGTCAACGTTTTTACGAGTTGGACAGCGAAGATGTGTCAAAGAATCAAACCGTGGAGAAAAGGAAAAGGACGAAGTTTGAGGAAGCAACAAAACAAGAACAAGGTAATGTGAAGTAATGCAGTGCTTACCAGGTGATGAACGTTTAGGGACAAAACGTCTGTTTTTAATTCAACATGTAGAAAAAGACGTCAACGGCTGCTGCTAGCTAGCTAGCTGTAGACTGCGTCAGGCTCTGTCGCCACCGGCGGTCGTCTCAGTTCTGTATCCGAGATAAACTTGAACTCAGAAGGTGGACGGTTGTATTTTTCTCTTTATTAAAAATAAATAAAAAAATATATATGTGAATTTTTCTTTTCTCCACATATTTTTGATTTTATTTAGTTTAGTATTTTGAGTGAACACGTTAAGAGATGTCCTGAAACGTAGCTTCCATCTTCCAAATGAGTTTGTGATGTGTGTTTTTATGAAAAGAGTTGATCAGGAAAGAGACAAAGTTGTTCTTGTGTTACAAAGACGACTGCAGCAGCAACATGTCTGTGAAGAAGCTGTTCCAGGAGAAAGCTCACGTTGAAGAGCTGAACGTTACCAAATACTTCTTCAGCTGATCTACAACCACAAACATTGTTCAAGGGAGGTAAACTCGGCTGACTTGGGGAAGTTTGTCTAACAGCAATCTTAATCAAGTTCGCTGTGTTTGGTTTATTTATGTTAGTTTGAGCTGTTCAAGTAGAGGGAGGTCATCATGGAGAAATCCTCGACTAAAATAGAACACATGTGATTTCCAGTAAATGACCAGAGGAGGAGCAACACAGGGAGTGGACATGAAAGTGTTCAGACTCCATTTTACTGTGGTCAAGCCCGCCATCACTCCGAAAACCACAGTCAAACTAGCCCCCAGTTATTTTGACGTGCCTGTATATAGTAGATATTACGGTAATGCAGTTCAAGAACAGAATTCAAAATAAAAGCATTGACCTATGAACGCAATTTCATATGTATTCAGTCAGTCAGTCGGTTAATTAATTGATCGATTAGTTAATAAATTCAATGAGCATTTAAGTAATTTATTCATTGATTATTTACTTAATTCATTTTACCAATTGATCCCCACAGCCATCAGACTGCTTAACTCCAGCACCACCTGGACACTTTCCACCCACTTGTTTGCTTTTGTAAATATCTTATTGATTTTTGTAAATATCTTGTGTTTTTCTATTTATTTTCTATTTAATATTTCTATGCATATTTTTATTCTTACTTGTACTTTGCACCTCGAGCTGTTGTAATATGTGAATTTCCCCGTTGTGGGATAAATAAAGACAATCTTAATCTTAACCACTGTAATTCTGATCACATTCGAGCCTTAGAAGATGGAGGCCATGGCATTTCAATTGTGTGAATAATGAGTCAAATGTAAAAATAAACACTATCAGGAGCTTCTGATGAGGAACTTCAAAATTGAAGCCCACTAGTTTCACTTTAGACTGATAGTGCTCCACCTCAGAGTGTCACTCAGGTAATACCAGGAAGTTCTGATGTGGAGTTTCAAAATGAAAGCCCTCTTAAAAGTAACTTACTATTAAGTGGGCTTTAATTTTGAAGTTTCTCATCAGAAGCTCCTGATATTGTGTTAATTTTTACATTTGACTAATTATTCACACAATTGAAATGCCATGGCCTCCATCTTCTAAGGCTTCAATGTGATCAGAATTATGATGGTAACATGAATTAAGTAAATTATTAATGAATGAATTACCTAAATGCTCAATTTAAATTAACTAATGATCAGTTAATTAATCAATTAATTAATTAACTGACTGACTGAATACATGTGAAATTGCGTTCATAGGTCAATGCTTTTATTTTGTATTCTGTTCTTGCACAGCATTACCGTAATATCTACTATATACAGGCACCACAAAATAGCTAGTTTGACTGTGGTTTCCGGAGTGATGGCGGGCTTGACCACAGTTCCATTCTGAGTCAACAGAGCAGCAGGAGGAGGAAAAGACATCTGAGGCAGGGTGAGTTTTATTTCAACATTATTGTTTTACAGTCAAAGTCTGATTCATCTGTGAGTACAGCGGGATTGGCTACAAAATTCACATTGAACAAGAGACAACAAGCTCATATTTAAAGAAAACTTACCAGGAGCTGGAAGTTTTGTGTGTGTGTGTGTGTGTGTGTGTGTGTGCGTGTGCGTGTGTGTGCTTTGGGGCTCTGTAGAACATCATCTGGCTGACGAGCACTTTCCCCTCTGGCAGAACACACACAGATGCTGAACATCAGACACACAACAGCCACTTAGTGGTTGAGGTAAAGGCTCAATCACAAATAAAACTGGACAATAACTATTAATGATCAATCAATAATTCAGTGGAACCGATACATGATAATATGACCAAATCGTTTGATGAAATCTCCTGTTAAAAACATGATCGTTTGGTTAGATATTTGTCCCGGGTGGTGCACATTGGTGGAGGATCACCGTTTTAAACACAAGTTTGATTATTTAAACTTTGTTACACTTCAGCACTTTAACTGACTCTTCAACTGACAGTTTAATTAATTTCAGCGCTTGAACTTCACTTAAGCCTCAGTTCCACCTGTACTTTCGGTAGCATACCCTTTGAACATTGAACAAGAGACAACAAGCTCATATTTAAAGAAAACTTTTTGTGTGTGTGTGTGTGTGTGTGTGTGTGTGTGGGTTGAGCCTCTTCAACAGACTTTTCTCATGACTCTTGTGATCTGACCTCAGTCAGTGTTATGTTGCTTATTTCTCAGACTGACTCAAGTCCAGAAGCAACAGCAGTTTTGTTTTATGAATTTTATTCATATATCATAAAAAATATTGATATCATATATCAATATTTTGTCTGTCACTTCAGGTTCACCTGACAAAATAGTTTAACAGTAAAAGGTTTTCACTAATAAAGCCTTGATTGAAGTCTGTTTAATGGACTTGACCTTCACTGTTCACTCATTGAAGATATTGTGTTGTACCAAAGTAGATCCTGTACTGTCCTGTTGGTCAGAAGGATCCAGATTGCTGTTTCAGTATTAACATATTTTGTTATAACTTAACATTAAGAACTATATTCTTTTAGACATTTAACCTCTGACATTTAAAAGCTGAAACCCAGTTGCAAAGACACAAAATGTTTTCTGTAGAAATTTCAAGTGAAAGATTCCGGAACAAACATTTTATTAGATTTTTTGCATCATTTCCAATTTAACATGAGTTGTTATAAAACTTGTATGTATTTAAAAACATATTAAAAGCTGTTATATATTCAGACCTGCCAACATATACGCCTTTTTCGTACTCAGCATGCATTTTGACCCTTAAAGCTGGATTTGTAGAATATGTGAAAAACGCATGAGACTTGGATGGAAACAACTGCGCTCCCCCCTGCGCTCCCTGTTTCGACTCCGTAGCTCCACACCGTTCTCGTGGACGCACGCGACTGTAGCGCTTGGAATATTCATGTCGAAACCTTTCTGTCATACACTAGCCATGGCGAATTGCAAGTAAGAAAGTACTTTACCTTTCTCTCCTGAACAAATTGAACGTATGAACAAACAAACATTACTTTTGCATTGTTTAGAAGAGCGATAGAGACCGACAACAATTATTTCTTGCTAACGTCTCAGCATGACATAGCCTACATGTCTGGCACTAATAAAGCCACGATATTTGTCATACTGACGTGATACTTATACAACATAATCTAATGACAACAGCAACACTTATATATCACGGGAAAGAGGTGTGAATGCTAAGAATAATAAACCAACATAAGGCTAAAGTAAACAATTACCCCCACATGCACGGACTATCAGAGACAACCACTTTATTCAGACACTTCTTTCTTTTCACCACAACCGGAAAATAAATAATAACTGTCACATCCATATTTACACAGCACACGTCCTCTGTATGTCGTGTATATATAACGCTACTGACAGTACATTTGACGTTGACTTTGGCTCTGACTTGCTTGTAGCTGTCGTGAGCCTTTGGCTACAGTTAGCATAAAGCTAATCACCTCACAACATTACTCGTCAATTGTGAACACAAACCGCCTGCTTTATTAGATTTACGGTCATTTCAACTACACAGCCAATTACTACCACACATTTAGATTATTAGCTACGTAAAACTTGCATTGGAGGCTCACCTGTCCAGGAGAAGAACAGCAAGCTCAGTATCCAACTTCAGCTCAATGCTATCGCTAAGCTCTCTCCACCTCGGATATGCTTGTCCAATATTTACACGCGATTTATTCCGTCTATTGTCTCTCTCCCTCTTAGACTCTCGTTTCTCTACATCGGTCTTCCTTTTTTTGGCTTGCTTAGCCGTGTACGCTTTTGTTGGTAATGCCAGGATAGCATCTTGCATCTTCACCACCGGTTTCAGTTTCTATCCAAGCTCAATCTATGAAGTTGATTCTGCCGCTGAGCCACAACAATCTGCGTGTAAGTGGAGTGAAAAGCTTTTGGCCAATCAGAGCGCTACATTTTAACACCCTCGCCCACCTGCCCCTCCTAGCCAAATGCTTCGCGCGTTCAATTCAGTGCCTCAAGGAAGCCAGGGTGTCCGGATAACCGATCCCTCTTCGCCCGCTTGCTGTCACTCCTTATCGCCTGCATCCCTATAGTTCTCAGCCAATGCAAACAGCATTGAAAGGTAAAATTAAGACGTTGAGTTTACACGACGGTGTTGTTAACCACTCGTCAAAGTTACCGTTCATCAATGTTGTGTGTGTGTTGCAAATAGTAGGCTAACCCTAATGTTTCCCCGAATCAATTACTAGCCCTTTTCACACACAGACGCCACATAAAAGACGTACTCATAACATTTCTTGAAGGTTGGCAGGTCTGTTTATTGTAGGACTATTCAACAAATTTAAAGTAGACAAAACAATTATTGTCATAAAGTGACCTCACTAAAAACCTGAGCAGTGATCCACGTCCAAAGAACCACCTCTGGTCTTCAGTAATGAACCTGGACCCTCAGACACACAGTAAGAGGACTGCCATGTTTTTATTCACCAAACTGTCAGTATCAGCAATATGTGTATTTAGAACTGCATATTGATAATTTAACAGTGATTCACATCAAATGAATACAAACATGTTGGTGTTTCCAGAAGTCAGTACCACAGACGGAGAGAAGAGTCTTCAGTCTCCAATTTTCTGTCTATGAAGAGTGACCGGTCCAAAGAATTTCTTCCGAACTTCAGTAATGAACCTGGACCCTCAGACACACAGTAAGAGAACTGATACTAACTTCAGTTTATATAATTAAACCATTACCATTATATGACTGTAGTTGCCCAAATAAAGGCCAAAATTATTTTTCTGGAAATTACATTTTAAAATGTTGGGATTTGTATTATACGTGAGGCGAGACAATTATGTGTCAACATCAAATATTCTTTTTGAATACACCGGAGTGTTGCATCATGGGGTATAGCCTAAATATTGTTGGCTAGTGAGATACTTCAAGTTCATTCATTGTTTGTCTGTTAGAGAAATTTAGTCTTAAAAGTGTTTAGTTTGCTCAGTTAAACCTTCAGGAGTTTGATGGCTGATGCAACGTGTTTTGCTGCGATGGAAGAATTACTGATGAATGAAAACGAGCAAAAGTCATCCTAATGTCTTTACTGCAGATGGCTCAAATGATCTGTTAAAAAGCCAAGAATTACAACTTTCACTGAATGTCAGGATGAGGAGCACAAAGTATTTTACAAATAAATAAATTACACAAATGAGGGATTTATGCTCTGCTTTAATGACAAGTGAGGATTTCTTCTATATCTTTGCAAAAGAAAAGGCTCCATTGATGAGGGCTGGAAGTATCTCATGGAAACTGTCCCAAAATCTTCACTCTATTGATTGTTTTTATCTTCATAAAACCTTTTTTATCAAACACAGTTGTTGAAAAAAGAAAAAAGATTTTCCTTTATCTCTTCAGAAAGACAAAGGGAAGTGTTTCTGTGGAGGAGCAGCTGTCCTGTTGTGCTTTGTGTGAGGACGTCCTGAAGGATCCAGTCGCTACCAGTTGTGGACACTGGTTCTGCAGACAGTGCATCACCTTATACTGGGACCAGTCTGCTTCACCAGGAGACTCCACCTGTCCCCAGTGTGGAGAAAGATCCAGAACGAGAGCTGCAATGCAGACAGTCAGTCAGACTAACACTGTACAAAGTAAGACTTTACATCTGTCCGCTGATGTCTTCATGTCTGAAAAAAGGAACTTTTTATTTAATCAAGATTCTTGCTCTCAATTTAATCCCAGAATATTTTTTTTCTCTTTCAGCTGATAGTGTTCTGCAGGAGGCTTTAGATGAGCATAAGATCAGTCTGAGGAGGAGATGTGAACATGTGACTGAAGGAAGTGATGAAACAGGAAGTGGAACCCTCCTCAACAGGCTCTACACTGAGCTCTACATCACAGAGGGACAGAGTGAAGAGGTTAATACCCAACATGAGGTGAGGCAGCTAGAGACAGCTTCCAAGATGGAGACCCTCCATGACACTCCAATCAAGTGCAGCGACATCTTTAAAGCCTCACCTGACCAACAGAGACACATCAGAGTCGTTCTGACCAACGGCGTCGCTGGCGTTGGAAAAACCTTCTCAGTGCAGAAGTTCACTCTGGAGTGGGCAGAGGGCTCTGAAAACCAAGATGTCTGTCTGCTGATTCTGCTTTCATTCAGGGAGCTGAACCTGATCAGAGATGAGCAGTACAGTCTTCTCAGGCTGCTCCATGTTTTCCATCCAACATTACAGAAGGTGACAGCAGAGAAGCTCGCTGTCTGTAAACTTCTGTTCATCTTTGACGGCCTGGATGAAAGCAGACTTTCACTGGATTTCAAGAACAATGAGGTCGTGTCTGATGTCACACAGAAGTCATCAGTCAGCGTGCTGCTGACAAACATCATCAAGGGGAAGCTGCTTCCCTCGGCTCTCGTCTGGATAACTTCCCGACCTGCAGCAGCCAATCAGATCCCTCCTTCATATGTTGACAGGGTAACAGAGTTACGAGGCTTCACTGACGACCAGAAGGAGGAGTACTTCAGGAGGAGGTTCAGTGATGAAGATCTGTCAAGCAGAATCATCTCACACATCAAGACCTCCAGGAGCCTCCACATCATGTGTCTGATCCCAGTCTTCTGCTGGATCACTGCTACAGTTCTGGAGCACATGTTGACGACAGACCAGAGAGGAGAGCTGCCCAAGACCCTGACTGACATGTATTCACACTTCCTGCTGGTTCAGACAAGGAAGAAGAAGAAGAACAAGTACGATGAGGGACGTAAGACGAGTCCACAGGAGCTGACGCCGACTGACAGGGAAGTTCTTCTGAAGCTGGGTAGGCTGGCATTTAAACATCTGAAGACAGGAAACATCATGTTCTACCAAGAAGACCTGGAGCGGTGTGGTCTTCATGTCACAGAGGCCCCGGTGTACTCAGGAGTTTGTACAGAGATCTTCAGAAGAGAGAGTGTGATCTTCCAGAAAACAGTCTACTGCTTTGTTCATCTGAGCGTTCAGGAGTTTCTGGCTGCAGTCTACATGTTCCACTGTTACACCAACAGGAACACAGAGGTCCTGGAGGACTTCCTGAGAGACTCAAATCCAAAGTCTGTTTTTGAGAAGTTTTCTGAGTGTTTTGGTAGAGGCATTGCTTGCCATGAGACCCGCTACTCATCCCTGGATGGCTTCTTGAGGAGGGCCATGAAAAAATCCCTTGAAAGTAAAAATGGTCACCTGGACCTGTTTGTTCGCTTCCTCCATGGCCTCCCTTTGGAGTCCAACCAGAGACTCTTAGGAGGTCTGCTGGGTCGGACAGACAACAGTCCAGAAATCATCCAGAGAGCTATCAACAACCTGAAGGAGATGAACAGAGATGATGTCTCTCCTGACAGAAGCATCAACATCTTCCACTGTCTGATGGAGATGAACGACCACTCAGTTCATCAGGAGATCCAAGAGTTCCTGAAGTCAGAGAACAGATCAGAGAAGAACCTCTCTGTGTTCCACTGCTCAGCTCTGGTCTACACGCTGCAGATGTCAGAGGAGGTTCTGGATGAGTTGGACCTGTGGAAGTACAACACATCAGAGGAGGGACGCCTGAGACTGATTCCAGCTATGAGGAACTGCAGGAAGGCTGTGTGAGTCAAGATGTGATTATCAACATTATAAATCAGTGTAGATTAGCAGTTTAATTCTTCAGATATACAAACTATAAAATAATTTATTTTGAAATAGCGCCTACATTTTTAAATACAATTGTGATTATTTTTAAAAAATGTTTCACTTACCATGAGTGCAACAATGTAGATTTTTCAGTTGGATGCGTTTATAGCTGCCAGGTTGTTGAACTCAGTTATTCCATTTATTTCTAATGATCATTAAATTTGACAGTTTTTCTTCTATTAATCTTTCTTTGGGTGATAGAAGAAAACCCTGGTGAAACTAATGAAAGAGGTTTTTTTTAACCACTATACTGAAAAGTTTAAAATAAGATCTGTATCATTTTTCATGTGATGTTTCTAAAATCATTGAGAATTTCTTTCATGCAGTTATTGTTATCATTATGTCGGTTTAGAGACATTTCACAGTGAGCAAATGGACCAAAAAGTTCCAGCTCAAATTAAAGGTTCTACTTTACCTTTTATACATGACATGAGATTTTTTTCTGAATTGACTCGTATTTAGTTTGAATCTTGTACATATTTTTGTTCTGTAGAATCAGAATCAGTGGACATACAAGGAATTTGACTGCAGTTTATCATTGCTCTCAGTGTAGTTACACAGAAGAGACATACAGCTGGAAAGGAATACACCAAAACTGAACAAACAAATAGATGAAACGTGAAGAATAAAGAGTTGTGAATGGTCAGGACTGCAATGTACAATAGCATTTGAAAAGACAGTAGGTGTATAAATCAAAATCACCAATGGCAACACCAAAAAAGTGTAAATCATATAAGTCTTTATAGAAGTCAACTGTTCTGAATCACGTCTGTATTAGCTGGCAAAATATTAATCACTTAAATGTAAATTTCTAAGATGGTTTTTCAAACTTCAAACTCATCCATGTTGAATTCGGGAGGTGCACGATCATTCAGCACCATGATTTGTGGAGCCCACATTCTCGACACAAGACATGTAATGATGTTAATTTTGGCACTCTCACCCTCATGCTAACACTGTGTTGGGCATAAACTTATTTAACTTTTTGGAAAAAGACATAGGATCAGATCACACTGACACTGTGGACATTATGGAAACCCAAATGTAACTACATTTTCTCTTCCTTCATCTGCAATATTAAAATAAAACAAAGATTTAAAGTCTGCAGGTTTAGAGAGTGATGAGAATAACTGTTTCATGTCAAACACAGATAAGATGAAGGTTTGCTGAACCACTGATGTAAATAGCAAATGTTAATCAGAACAGAATGTTTCAAACTCTTTTGACATCAAATGCATGAAGTAAATATAAAGTGTCCTCTTTCAAAATAACATTTTTGTAATATCTGTGTCATGACAGACTTTCTGGCTGTGGACTCTCAGAGACTCACTGTGAAGTTGTGGTCTCAGCTCTGAAGTCCAAGTCCTCCCATCTGAGAGAGCTGGACCTGAGTCACAACAGCCTGAAGGATTCAGGAGTGAAGCTACTGTCTGTTGGACTGGAGAGTCAAAACTGTGCACTAGAGAGTCTGAGGTCAGTTCATTGTCTTGTTTTTCCATATATTCAATACAAACCCTTCACTGAGACTTAAACAGTTTAGTTAATTCTTTGAGACATTTTCTGTGTATCTAAATGGCTCCATCCTGTGGTGTTCAGAGGATGCTACACTTAAGGACTCTATTCAGTGTTTTTTATATATATATACATATACATATGTACATACACATATATATACATATATATATATATATATATATATATATATATATATATATATATATATAGAACAAAAATATAAACGCAACACTTTTGTTTTTGCTCCCATTTTTCATGAGCTGAACTCAAAGATCTAAAACATTTTCTATATACACAAAAGACCATTTCTCTCAAATATTGTTCACAAATCTGTCTAAATCTGTGTTAGTGAGCACTTCTCCTTTGCCGAGAAAATCCATCCCACCTCACAGGTGTGGCATATCAAGATGCTGATTAGACAGCATGAATATTGCACAGGTGTGCCTTAGGCTGGCCACAATAAAAGGCCACTCTGAAATGTGCAGTTTTGCTTTATTGGGGGAGTCTGGGGGAGTCAGAAAACCAGTCAGTATCTGGTGTGACCACCATTTGCCTCACGCAGTGCAACACATCTCCTTCGCATAGAGTTGATCAGGTTGTTGATTGTGGCCTGTGGAATGTTGGTCCACTCCTCTTCAATGACTGTGCGAAGTTGCTGGATATTGGCAGGAACTGGAACACGGTGTCGTATACGACGATCCAGAGCATCCCAAACATGCTCAGTGGGTGACATGTCCGGTGAGTATGCTGGCCATGCAAAAACTGGGATGTTTTCAGCTTCCAGGAATTGTGTACAGATCCTTGCAACATGGGGCCGTGCATTATCATGCTGCAACATGAGGTGATTGTCATGGATGAATGGTACAACAATGGGCTTCAGGATTAGGGATGCACCGATCCGACTTTTTCAGTCCCGATACCGATACCGATGCCTGGGCTTTGTGTATCTGTCGATACCCGATACCGATCTGATTCTGTTGTTGAATTAATAATAAACTGTATACCTTCCACCTTATACCTTCCTTCCACCATGTGGAACTAAACATTACTTTCCTAACTGTACAGTTTTATTAAACCAACTACCTTGATCTAATAACTCCCACCGTATAGGGTGCTTTAACTGATGAAACAGTGTCACACTCAAGCTCGGACATCCGATTACTGTCTTTCACGTTTATTTTCGCATAAGCATTCCTGTTTCACACATGCTATGCTAACTAGCACCTGAACAGTAACCGTGCCGTTTGCCAGGTAATCAACTGAAATGACACAAAATAAAACAAAACCACAATATTAATGACACGGACATATTATCCACTGTATAATCCGCATACATGAACATATTTATAGTATTCAACATAAGTTGTAATCACATTGTATACATCTCTTAACTCACCAGCTCAGCTTCACCAGTCAAAACAATGGCATCCATATAAAAGAAGATCCGGCAGGTTAATACATCCGCCCCAAATAACCTACAGGGGGAATTGCTACCACAAGAGGTCGCTATGAAATTAACAGATGTGGGACAACTTCACACTAACTAAGACAAAATAATCAAACAGTTACCAAACATTGTAAACATGTAAAAAAAAAAAAAAAAAGAATTCTTATTTATTTGTTATTAAAAAAACAATTGTACATTCAAATCTAAAACAGAATGTAATCAGACTTAAATAAAATGTAGCCGCAGAAACAAAACAGTATATTGGTTGAACATACAATAGTAACCAAACATTATAAACATGTAAAAAATATATTAAGTGCAAAGTCCTGCAAACAGGAATTCAAAATAAAACATAGCAGCTGAACCTGAGAATAAACTAATAAAAAGTTGGTCAAACAACAACTTGGTCACACATACAAATAATAACCAAACATTGTAAACATGTAGTGCAGTGTCACACCACTCATGACCTGTGAATGCTCACTTAACCTGTGAATGCTCACTTAATCAGCAACAGCAAATTCTTTCTCATGAAGACAAGCATTTCTGCTCTCTCTGCTGTAAGTCTATTTCTCTTTTCATCCACAATGTTGGAAACTGTGCTGAATACTCTCTCGCTTTCTACACTAGTGCAGGGGGCACAGAGTTACTTTGTGGCAGTGGCAGCAAGACAAGGTAATCGGAATTTGTTGACTCCCCAGTACTGGTATGGGTTGTCTGAGGCAGCGATGATTTTCTCTGTAAGATATCCATGTAGTTCTTCCTTCACAATTTGGTCAAACTCTTGCAAAAAGCTGCTCTTACTTGGTCCCGCTGCTGCTTCCACCCGAGGGGCCTTGTGGCTCTGCAGCCTCTGATGCTCCAGCTGTGCTGCTCCTCAAGTCTTCCTCTAGTTCCCCTGTCAGTGCATCTTTTGCACGCTTTGCAGATTGTGCACTTGTAAAGTATCTGAAACAGAAATAAAACATACGTTAGGCTAAATATGAAAAACCTGGTGACACTAAAACTTGAGGCTGATTAAAGTAATATACAAATTAATATATATATATTAATTTGTATAAACTATATAAAGAATGTAGGTCTATATAATTTATGTTCTACATGTTTTAAAAATGTACAGCATGGCATCTCATCAATAACAGTAGTAGTACCTATAATATAGACCTAATGTAATTAGTTAGTTTACAATCTTACCTGTCTTTATATCTCGGGTCCAGCAGGGTGGCAATTGCATATAGGGGTTCATCTTCCACAGTGTCAAAGCGCTTGTCGACAGCTTGAAGCAGGTTTTTTTTCATTGTTTTGATGCCAGTATCTGCATCGCCTTCTTTAGCCAGGATGCGTTGGAGGACGGTGACAGCTGGAATGACGTTGGCGGTGGAGGCAGTCGATGAGCTTACTTTCCTTGTAGCTCTTCAAATGGTGCTAGAACAATGCTCGTTTTTTCTAGCAAAGCCCACTGGTTAGTGGTCAGTGTACTGGGCAGGTCATGGTCAGCAATGTAAGCTCAGAGGACTCGCTTCTGTTCCAGAAGACTCTGTATCATCAAGTAGGTACTATTCCACCTTGTTTTGACATCTTGTTGCAGGCGGTTAGGTTGCGTTTGCATCTGGAGCTGGATATCTTGCAGCCGTGAATATGCAAGTGGAGAATGTTTAAAATGTCCCACAATTTGTCTACCGATTGCAATGGCATCGCTCACACTCCGTTGTGACAGTAGTCCCTCATTGGCTACAAGCTGCGATGTGTGAGCAAAGCAGCCTAAGCTCCGCACCCCCATGTTGTCCATGGCCTTTTTCATGTTACTTGCATTGTCCCTGAGTATGACATGCACTTTATTCAAAGGAATGTGCCACTGGTCAAGCATGTCCTTAATTGCAGCCGAAATGGTATCGCTGGTGTGTGAACCATGGAAGTTTTTAGCTTGAAGCATTGCACTGTGCGGTGTACAGCTCGTGTCCAACCAGTGGACAGTTAAACTTAAAAGCGACATTGGACACACAGCAGAGCTCCATATATCTGTAGTGAAGCTCATTGCCTTTATATCTTTAATCTCTTTTGAGATGTGTTCGCACACTTTTTTGTAAAGTTCTGGCAGTGCGGTCTCAGAAAAAAACTTGCATGATGGAAGAGAGTACCTTGGCTCGAAGTATTCCAGTAGGCGACGGAAGCCCTCATCTTCAACAACTGACATTGGTTGAGCATCTAAAACAATGAATTCCAAAACTTTCTGTGTTATTGCAGATGCTTTCAAGCTTTCCATTGGAAACTTTTCGCGTCGTTGAAGTGCATCTGCCAAAGTTAGTTGCTGGGCTGTACTGTCTCCTGCTCCTGGTTTTGTTGAGCTGCAGGAATTCAGCGTGCTCCTTAGCATGGTGCTTTTGGATGTGCTTGATTAAATTGGTAGTATTGTACTTTGCAGTACTACCACCACCCCTCGAAACAATTACTTTGCAGACATTGCAAATAGCCGTCGAACTAGTTGGCCTGGCAAGCGTGAAATATCTCCACACAGCCGACTCCTTGGCTCGCTCCATGTTGCTTAGCGGTTAACTCAACTCTTCCAGCATGCGACACACGTGCTGCTGGCAAATGACGTAGGATGTGCGGCGACGGAGGGAAAAAAACAAACTGGATCGGCCCGTGGATCTGTTATTTTTTTCCGATCCCCGATTCAGCTATTTTGTCAATATCGGGGTCGATATCCGATCTTAATATCGGATCGGTGCACCCCTACTCAGGATCTCGTCATGGTATCTCTGTGCATTCAAAATGCCATTAATAAAATGCACCTGTGTTCGTTGTCCATAACATACGCTTGCCCATACCATAACCCCACCGCCACCATGGGCCACTCGATCCAAAACGTTGACATCAGCAAACCGCTCACCCACACGACGCCACACACGCTGTCTGCCATCTGCCTGAACAGTGAAAACCGGGATTCATCCGTGAAGAGAAAACCTCTCCAACGTGCCAGATGCCATCGAATGTGAGCATTTGCCCACTCAAGTTGGTTACGACGACGAACTGCAGTCAGGTCAAGACCCCGATGAGGACGACGAGCATGCAGATGAGCTTCCCTGAGACGGTTTCTGACAGTTTGTGCAGAAATTCTTTGGTTATGCAAACCGATTGTTACAGCAGCTGTCCGGGTGGCTGGTCTCAGACGATCTTGGAGGTGAACATGCTGGATGTGGAGGTCCTGGGCTGGTATGGTTACACGTGGTCTGCGGTTGTGAGGCCGGTTGGATGTACTGCCAAATTGCCTGAAACGCCTTTGGAGACGGCTTATGGTAGAGAAATGAACATTCAGTTCCTGCAGTCAGCATGCCAATTGCATGCTCCCTCAAAACTTGCGACATCTGTGGCATTGTGCTGTGTGATAAAACTGAACATTTTAGAGTGGCCTTTTATTGTGGCCAGCCTAAGGCACACCTGTGCAATAATCATCCTGTCTAATCAGCATCTTGATATGCCACACCTGTGAGGTGGGATGGATCGGCAAAGGAGAAGTGCTCACTAACACAGATTTAGACAGATTTGTGAACAATATTTAAGAGAAATAGTCTTTTGTGTATATAGAAAATGTTTTAGATCTTTGAGTTCAGCTCATGAAAAATGGGAGCAAAAACAAAAGTGTTGCATTTATATTTTTGTTCAATATATATATATATGTATGTATGTATATATGTATATATGTGTATGTATATATATATATATATATATATATATATATATATATATATATATATATAAATATATATATAAAAAACACTGAATAGAGTCCTTAAGTGTAGCATCCTCTGAACACCACAGGATGGAGCCATTTAGATACACAGAAAATGTCTCAAAGAATTAACTAAACTATTTAAGTCTCAGTGAAGGGTTTGTATTGAATATATATGTATATATATATATATATATATATATATATATATATATATATATATATATATATAGATATATATATATATAGATATATATATATATATATATATATATAGATATATATATATAGATATATAGATATATATATAGATATATAGATATATATAGATATACATATATACATTGCTTCCAAAATTCACATAACTTTGTGTGAAACTTTCCCCTTTATTGATAATTGTCTCCTCTCTCACTTGTGTGGGACACGCAGGAGGCTGACCTGCTGTGAAGTGCTACCTACTTGTTTTGGGTGTCCAACTGGGCTGTTCAGACAGACCGCCTCGGCTGTGGTCCTCCATGGCCAGCTTATGATTTCTACTGATCCTTTTATGGAGCCAGATGAAAAAATAAGACCTCAAATATGAAATGATATAAGTGAAAATTGAAAATAAATAATTTATTCAAAAGACTATCAGAATTAAATCCAAATCATATTTAAATTGAAATGAACCTTTTCCTTCACTTATTTTTATTTTGAAAATGTTTTTGATTTTTTTATGATTCACGATCAAAACTTGAACTTTCAAGCTCAAATTTTATTTTCTTCAATACATTTATTTTTTACAAATGAACAAACCTTTTGGCCTTGATCTGGCTCCATATCCTTTCACCATTTCTCCTATTTTGGCAGGATTCTGTGAGTCAATCTGACAAAACACTGGTAATTTACTAGAAATAGTGTCACTGCTGTTTGTGATTGTGTTTTTCTGTATTTGTTCCTCAGAGTGTAGCAAACACACACAGGCACAGGCCACAGGCTTAAGAAAACCCCTCCCCACATGTAATCACACAAGTCTATGGTCCTTTTAACTTGTTACAATTGTTACAGAAGAAGCAGCGTCCTGCTTATCACATGAAAGGCTTCATGTTATCAATTCATGATCTTTATTATAAAGATGCTCTTCGTGTACGTCTAATTTAGAAAAGAGCCGAAGAGCAGAATTTAAGTGAAAAACGTTTCATGTGCTTGAAATGTTACATGTTGACTTTTGATCACTTTTGTGGACTTAGTTTTACTTTTTTGACTTGAAGACTTACATGAAGTCTTTTTACTCACTCTGACATGTCAGGATATAACCTTTTTGATTAAAACAGCATTAAAATATCATGTGATCTGCTACTTCAGTGCACGCTAACAACAAATATTACTGGGACCATAATACAATTTTTTTTTTCAGCTTTTTTAATATCCAAGAATTCAAATCATAAACTCCAACACTGACTTCCTCAGTAATGAACTGGACACATTTAGGCACCTTAAGGAACCGTATACTTGTTTTGTCACTTTTTATATTTGACAGTGTTGAACCTGCATCCTGTTGGGTTCAGGTGTTTGGAGTTTCCATTTTCTAAACTTCTTCATTCTAAACCTTCTTCAGCTCTGAACAGATTACTAAACACTGAATGATTTCAAGCAGGAACACTGTCTACTAAACTTACATCATTTATTCTTTATTCAGATTGTGGAACTGCAGTTTGTCAGAGATCAGCTGTGCTTCTCTGGCCTCAGCTCTGAAGTCCAACCCCTCCCATCTGAGAGAGCTGGACCTGGGCTTCAACAAGCTGCAGGATTCAGGAGTGGAGCTGCTGTGTGATTTTCTACAGAGTCCGAACTGTAGACTGGAGACTCTGAGGTCAGTTCACTGACTGTTACTGCTAACTAATATTTGAGTTTACATTCATACATAACTTACATTGATAAAGTTATAGATTTCCTTTGGTTCATATTTTTAATTTTCTTGAACTAAATTTCTTCTTCAGTCACAAAAGACTTCTGTTTCTTCAAGAAACTGTAGAAAATGTTCAGTTAGTTGTTAAAGTTAATTAATGTCTATAATTTAATCTGGTAACAGAAGAACTGAACTAACATTTGATTTAAATTGATGAAGTTGAGAAGCTGAAGTAGAAATATTTTGATTTCTGTTGATGTCAATGTGTTTTCACAAATAATGTCTGATCATTGATATTGATCCTACAGAACACACACAGATCAAAGCATATTTTCAAAAGAAGATGTTTAAAAGAAAATTCAGTTTGTTCTCCTCTAATAACAGACCTGGCTGAGATCAGCAGCATGTTATTAATCTTTGTTGACATGAACAGCTGCATGAATGTTGTGCTTACATGTGGATGATTTCGGTAGAAGGCTGATGATGATCCACATTAACACAATGACAAAGTTACTCTACTCATTTTAGAGAAAAGCTCATTGATGAGGACACAGTAATGTTGAGCTACACATTTAACACCTGAACATATCTGATTGGATTATCAATGGATTTTTATCTCCGTCATTTATTCTTTCTTCAGTTTGATAGACTGCGATTTGTCAGATATCAGCTGTGCTTCTTTGGCCTCAGCTCTGAGGTCCAACCCCTCCCATCTGAGAGAGCTGGACCTGAGGAGCAACTACGTGAGGGGTTCAGGATTGGATCTGCTGTTTTATTTTCTACAGAGTCCAAACTGTAGACTGAAGATTCTGAGGTCAGTTCACTGACTCTGTTACTTCTGTAAAGGACTTCAACATAGGGCATGTTTGTTTTTATTTACTATGTATTAGTTTAGATATTTTATTTTGACACTTCCTGTTAAACATTTGTATTTTATTTTGAAAGGGTTTGGTAAACGGAAAAGGAGCTAATTGAAGGTAAACTGATAGAGAAAGGTAAACAAGCATGAAATGGATATAAGGAAATTCACAGATAGGGGAAAATAACTACAGTGTTGAACTAAACTACAAGAGTGATTTATTAGCCTGGTTGAAAGTGGCAACAAGGTAAAGGCTTATGGTACATTTATGTTTATGTTGAAATTTAAGTTAATTTTATGTAAAGTAAAGCTAAATGCCACAAGCTCATTATAGATGTATGGACTAATGGCTTTTTATTTGTTTTTATTTTAGCTCTTACGTTGTTGTTGTTCTTGTTGTTGTTCTTGTTGTTGGTCAGATTGTAAGACAAGGTCATAAAGAATTGCCGAAAGGGATAAAATACTTCAGACCACCACCAGTAAAAGCTTCATTAATTTCAACTGGTGCTACAACTGCTAACTAATATTTGAGTTTACATTCATACATAACTTACATTGATAAAGTTATAGATTTCCTTTGGTTCATATTTTTAATTTTCTTGAACTAAATTTCTTCTTCAGTCACAAAAGACTTCTGTTTCTTCAAGAAACTGTAGAAAATGTTCAGTTAGTTGTTAAAGTTAATTAATGTCTATAATTTAATCTGGTAACAGAAGAACTGAACTAACATTTGATTTAAATTGATGAAGTTGAGAAGCTGAAGTAGAAATATTTTGATTTCTGTTGATGTCAATGTGTTTTCACAAATAATGTCTGATCATTGGTATTGATCCTACAGAACACACACAGATCAAAGCATATTTTCAAAAGAAGATGTTTAAAAGAAAATTCAGTTTGTTCTCCTCTAATAACAGACCTGACAGAGATCAGCAGCACGTTATTAATCTGTGTTGACATGAACAGCTGCATGAATGTTGTGCTGACATGTGGATGATGTCTGTAGAAGGCTGATGATGATCCACATTAACAAAATGACAATTAACACAAGTTACTCTACTCATTTTAGAGAAAAGCTCATTGATGAGGACACAGTTACTGTTGAGCTACACATTTAACACCTGAACATATCTGATTGGATTATAAATTGATTTTTGTCTCCATCATTTGTTCTTTATTCAGATTTTGGTGGGGCATTATGACAGCGGGCAGCTGTAATTCTCTGGCCTCAGCTCTGGGGTGCGACCCCTCCCTTCTGAGAGAGCTGGAGCAGAGGCACAACAATCTGCAGGACTCAGACATGGAGCTGCTGTGTGATCTGAACGGGAGTCCAGACTGGAGACTGCCGATTTCGAGGTCAGTAGAGGGTTGGAGTCAGTTCATGCTGGTTTCAGCAGTATTGTACTAAACACAGTATCAAAGTAAAGATCCAGTATTTCCTGCTTTCCTCAGTGAAGCTGTGAGAGGAGAACGGTGACAAGCTTCATGATTGGACAGAAAGACAGAGAGAACAGTCAGCCAATCAGACGAGCCAGAAGCTTGTTGTGATCATGTGTTTGAGTTGATGTGAAGACGATTGTTGTTGTTGTGTTCATGTCTACAGGAGATTAAGCTGGATCACAGCTGACAGCATCACAGGATGTATAGAGACAATGTCCTCATTCATCAAACTGTCGGAGCATCAAATCTGATCTCAAAGTGTTTGTTCTCTCATTTCAACACTGAACAACTGATCAGTTCATCTTTGTCACAGCTCTCAGATCAGTCTGACTGAAGCCTGCAAATCACTGGCTCTTATTTCAGAGAACCATCATTACATTTAGTAACCATGTGGTCTGTATACAGACCAGAACCTCTGCTGATGTTTTACTGTTCAGTGTAGGACCTTTAACGTTATTTTTATATCTGCCCATGTGTCATTTGATTTGTCCAAATATTTTTATAACAGACTCCATATTTACATATTTGTCATGTAATGTTTCCAAAGTAGATGAAATATTTAAATGTGAGTGAGACTCTGGTTTTTGACAGCAGTGAACCATCATTAAAGTGAGCTGTGAGTATCTCTGTTTCTGCAGTAATGATGCGTTCAGGGACTGTCAGCAGTTTATTTCCACTGTGTCCTTCAGAGAAACCTGCAGAGTAAACACACTTGATGTCCAAAGTGTCTGCAGGTCTGTGAGCTTCACTCCAACACGTTAACATTAGAGCTGAAAGGAAGCTGGCTACGCTACCCAGCCGCTCCACTTGTGGTCTGAACAGGACTGAAGTCCTGCTGGTCTTTATATCACTGACTGACAGCTGATGGAGGGAGTCTCTGTAAACACTCATTTATCACTTTACTGTCTCTCTGCTCCTCTCATCAGAAGGAGATTTCCGAAATCTCTGTGAGAGTGGTGAGAAAGGTGGAGCTGTTGAGAGGATCAGCTGTGTCCTGATGATCCAGAGAGGTTGAAGCAGCACCATCAGCTGGTGGGTGGAGAGGCTCTGACTGGGCCGTGTTACTGGGAGGTGGAGTGGAGAGGAGAGCTTCATCCAGCAGTGACTGACAGACCAATCACAACAAGTGGAGATGACTGTCAGTGCTGCAGTGTGAACTGCTCTGAGATCAGCTCCACTGTCACACACAATGTCCAGTCCAGCATCATCCCTGTGTTCCTCTGGATGTGACAGAGTATCATCAGTGTATCCAGACTGCTCTGCTGCTGCTCTGTCCTTCTACACAGTCTCTGCAGACACACTGACACTCCTCCACTCCTTCTGCTCCACACCCAAACACCTCCTCCACCTGGAACCTGGATCTTTAATATTTTATTCACTCACATCTTCTCAACACAAAGCGTCTCAACAGATTAATCTATCGAGGCGTGTTTATCACCACATAATCGTACATTGACACTTTTAATTGGATATTTCCTTAGTGCAGTTAATCACCACATATTCCTGAATAACAGTGGAGATTAATGCAGTACTCTGTGTATACTGCCACTGAATAAGACATCAGTGATGTTGTAGATGTTAACTGACATTCATTTTAATGTAAAATCAACATTTTAACAGATGAATTTATGATGTAATATATGATGTAATAAATGATGGCATTGTTTTGTTGCTGTAACTGATGACCATGAATGGAAGAACGTTGATTTCACTGAAGTTATTTAGTATTTTTATAGTTTTGTAACACAGTCTTTTCATATGATGGAAATGTTGTAAAACAAACAATGCACAAATATTAAACACCAGAGTCACATATTTTGGTGGTAATGTCTTTTATTAATGCTTTAATTTGAGACGGAAAGGAAATTGCATTTAAATTAGTTAGATGTAATTTGTAAATAGGAGGAACTCCTATAATAACAACTGCCGTTTTCCTGAGATAACGGGATAATTTTCTCGATATCTTGAGAAAACAAAACGATAGTGTAGTATATTAAATCATTGCAGGAAACATCATTCAGTGTAGCAATGTCAGAGGAGCAGGAGCATATCGATCACCGCGTCACATATCTTTTCAATCAAGGCCTGACACAGGCTGACAGCATTATGCCCTTCACTGAGACTTAAACAGTTTAGTTAATTAACTGTGAAGATTAGCAGCAGCATAAATCTGAAGAAATGTCAATTCTTTGAGACATTTTCTGTGTAGATCCATCCTGTGGTGTTCAGAGGATGCTGCACTGCACTCTTTTCAGTGTTTTTATTTATTTATTTTTTTCATTTAGTTCATTTCTTACTTTTAAGTGTTAGCATCCAGCTGATGCCAGTCCCACTCATTTTAGAAACAGGATCATTAATTTAGAACAGACAGTTTCACTGGAACTACTCGAGTACTTCCAGAGGTGTTGGTATACCAAAAGTTTATGGACAGCCTGCAGCCAATCAGAATCCAGTTTTCACCCAGACCATGATATGAAAATATATTTTTTCCTCTTACCTGTGGTGGTATTTATCCATCTGCTGTAGATTAGCTGGACCACTGATGTTAATAGCAAATGTTAATCAGAACAGAATGTTTCAAACTGTTTTGACTTCATCATTTAACAAACGTTTTCAGTATTATACTCATAGTTTGACCAAAGCAATAGAAAAGTTTATAAAATGACATTCAATAACACTTTACAACATGAGAGTAGTTACTACTATATTTAATAGATAATGAGTTTCTGAAGAACAGACTATATTAATAAAAATTGATGTCATGATTAGTTCATAAATATCCATGAATCAACACACTGACCACTTTCTTCATGAGTCGTTCCTGATACACCAGCTGCTTAGAGGACAAACACTAGTGATGATTCATTCGTACTAATTACTTAATGCTAAGTTACTTTCTGAGTTCCCCAACAAGTGAAGTGAAACATCAAACTGACATCAGTCACCGTCTGTTCAGTGAGTGTTGAGGAGTTTTGAGTGTGTAGGGAGGGTCCAGCTCGTTCTCATGCATATATTTAAATACTCATAAAAACACACAAAATCCACAGTCCAGACAAAATCCACAAAACAAAGGACATTTCTTTCACGTTTCTTTTTTTTGTTTAGTCGAAGTAATTGTTTTCATACAGACTTGAGTGAATGTTGACCTCTCCTTTAATTACAGTCTATACAGCCCTACATGTCTTATTTAATGATGATCCTCTAGTTCCAGACCTGACTGAGATCAGCAGCATGTTATTAATCTGTGTTGACATGAACAGCTGTATGAATGTTGTGCTTACATGTGGATGATGTCTGTAGAAGGCTGATGATGATCCACAATAACACAATGACAAAGTTACTCTACTCATTTTAGAGAAAAGCTCATTAATGAGGATAAAGTAATGTTGAGCTACACATTTAAAACCTGAACACATCTGATTGGATTATCAATGGATTTTTATCATCATTTGTTCTTTATTCATGAATCCGAAAACTACCTATAGAAAAGAAAAGAAACAAAAAGACAAGTGCTGAACCTAGCTCCCTACCCTAGTCAAAAAACAGGAAAAAACAGAAGTAAAGAAAAAGGCAGCTCACCCCTACTGCTTCCCTAAATGCAAACACCCTTGCTCTGGTTTTACCCAGAGTACACGCACACTCACAAACACTCTAGCACTCAGGCTAACAAACACACTCTTACGGAGGCAAAAACAATATTTCAAAGCACAATTCTCTAATCTAGGTAGATGCGTTCACAGGTAGCGATCCACACCGTCCTCTGGCAGCACCGGCTCTTGTAGTTCCCAGGGATGCGGAGCCAATGAGGCGCAGGAGCTACACGATCTTAGGAGAAAAAAAGGAGCACTCACTCTGCCAAAGAAAACACACACACTCTAATACGAAAAGAGGGCAGGAGCCGTAACAGTAGGGATCAGCTGTTGGCCCTCAGTACTACTGCTAACTAATATTTGAGTTTACATTCATACATAACTTACATTGATAAAGTTATAGATTTCCTTTGGTTCATATTTTCAATTTTCTACAAAAATTACTACAAGGAGCTCTAATTGCCTAATCTTTGGCTGTGCTATAAGTCATGAAGTCAATCATTGATCGATTGAAGATTGTTTGTTAATGATCAGATCATATCCAGGGAGGAAACAAACGTTTTACTAATTTTTGACTCACTGGTTACACATGGCTGCTTCCAATGCTGGACTACTTCCTCGGGGTCCAGGGCCCAAACACAACTCTTAAACTGCCAATGATGTTTAAATATCTTCAGAAACCCCTCCCCCCACACCTGTCTGATGTCAGACTGGGTTGGGGCTGTGTCCGACTATTTCTGTAATTTTCTGAAACCAGCAATCCAGCGTTTGAACCTCTCTCTCAGCTCTCATATTAATTATTGGTACAAATATTTCCATCACTTTTCTTGTGCAACAATATGAACATCTGTCAGTCGAGACTGTCAGAAGACGAGTGACCTCATCACAATATTTCAACAATAACTGTGTCTCGTTTCTCTCATGATGACTGACGTCTCATCCCAGCTTTCAATGAAGACATTTGGACCATTATTTAAAAACTTTTGCCTCCAGCAGAATTTCAATTGCATGCTTTATACTTCTCCTCCATTACAAATCTGAGGGAAATATTGTCTTTTACTCAATCGAATTTGTCTGACTGCTGCAGTTACTAGTTATTTTACCGGTTACAATTTTACAAACAAAACATAAGATTTGTTTGGGGGGTTTTTTGTGTGTTTTTATTTATTTATTTACTTATTTATTTATTTATCACCAAAAAGCGAGCTAAAAGATGAGCACTTCTTCCACCACTGCAGTCTTTGAGGGCCCCTGTGTTATAATTTAGTTTAAAGACATTCCTTATTTCGGTTCTGTGCTTACATGGTTCATTTTCCTGATTTAACATGTTTTAATCAAAATTACACAAACAAAATAAAACAAAAACTGTACATACTGCACAGAGAGTATATCAGCAGCTCATTCACCCCAGAGCAGTTAAATCCCACCATGGTTCAGTTTGTTGTGCGTGTGATGTTGTGCTGTCCATGGGCGTAGGTTTCTATATAGATGGTCGTGACATGTCACAACCAATGTTCGAGGATTGCAAAATAGTCACTACCAATATTTGTCAATTTAATTTTATATAGGAAAAATCTACATTCATTGACAATGTTGAAATACTATTTCAAATTTTCAATATAGTACACATATGGTAGCATTAATAAAAACTATTTTACATTTGTTCACGTTTTGTTTTTTTGCCACGTTCTGACATTGATTCCGTGCTATGATGACCCATATCCGCTGTTTTTATTGGCTGCGACAGAGTGATGGTTAGTGGGCCACTGCTGATCTGGTGTCAGTCAGGTAACCCCGCGGCCCCACATGCGACTCAGAAGAACAACAAACGTCCATGTGCTGAAATTAAAACGCCCCGCATCTGTCAATCGGGACTGGGGACTCCTACTTCAATGCAGTAGGCTAAGCTCCGGAGACAATGCCACCTCCAAAAAAGAAAAGGGACATTCGAACGTATTTCACTGCCGCGGCTGTAAGTATAGTGTGCACAGAATCACGTAAAAAAACGAATAGCATTCAGAGTGCGATGTTTAGCTAAGTGTGTCTTCCCCGTTTCCCACCCTCGTGTAAAGGCTCTTTTATACCCTCCGTTAATAACCCGGATTTAGTAATAGCTCAAGGTAAGCATGGACATAGTGTTTGTACTAGGCCTACTGTGTTTTAACTCAATAACACCAACAGCCTTCACATCATTATTTTCCCCCCTCCAGCATACATTGTGCAGTTATTTGGCTTTTAAAAATGTCTCAGATGATCAGATCAGACTTAAATTCTCAAAATGACTTAACATAATGTTGTCAAATGAGCCCATTGAATTGACAGTTTCTCATCTCTTTGAACTACATGCATTGCCATGAGTCTCTGGATATTTTAATGCGTAGTCATTTTGTTTGTAGTACTGGGGCTGCTGTGCTGGTCTAAATATCCATAGGCCTATCCATTATGATCTTGGATACCGTTAATGTTTTGCCTGTTATTTGCGGTGCACAGTCGCCATCTACTGACCACTTAGTGGTAATGAAATGCGTGGTATTACCGTTTCGACTTCCTATTCAAGAAGCGGGTGGGGTGAGGTTGGTAATGTCACTACCAAAGCTGAGACCAAACCTACGCCCTTGGTGCTGTCCTACGGCCACTTTCACAGTTTAATGACAGACTTTTTTTAAAACTTGACAAAAACTTTCTTAAATTTCTTGAATCTCAATCACAGTGACTTTGTTTCCCTGTTTGAAATATTTTTTCAGCTGTTTATTTTTACAGCTCAGATTTGTAAGAAAGCTGATTTCCCAACTCGTCACACACTGACACTTTGGGTTGGTAGGTCGTGCCGGTCACCAACCCAAAGCATCAGCATGTGTCGAGTTGGGAAGAAGAGTCAGACGTTATCTTTCTTACAAATAGGACCTTTGAAGTTTAAAAGCAAAACAAAATTTGGACAATTAAATGATATTTTCTTATGACTGAAAACTGCAAATCTCATCGTATGCATAAAACGCACACAGACACAAGTTGGGGAAATCCCTGCTAGTTTCCCAGACTGTTTACTAGCCTAAATAAAGCAGCAGGGGTCAAAGGTCACCTGATCTAAAAATAGATTCTCTAGAAGTCTCCAAAGATAATCCTAAAAACACACACACCACAGACTGCAGTGGATGTCGCGTCTGTGACGTCACTCTGTGGTTCAGCTTAATTTGCCCGCCAGATGTTTCTAATGAACAAGACATTTTCATAACATAATATTAATCTCTCTTCATGATGTTTTGGGTTTTTCTGAGTAAAAGATTCTCTGTAAATATGTACAATCTCTAATTATTATTTTTCATAATCTGATGAATTTAGGAAGAAGTTGAACAGTGACAGAAGATGAGAAAAAGATTGAAAACAGCCCTTTTTTCTTCCTTCTTCCGTTGTTTTATTTCCTCACATTTCTTTTTGTTTCTCAGTTTGACTTTCTTTCTCTTTATCCCTCCATCTCTCGTTTCCTCTCCTCTCTTTTCTCCTTTCTCTTCTTATATAACAGTGAGCGGAGGGCGATCAGCAGACAGCAGCAGCTCTGTGTGTGTGTGTGTGTGTGTGTGTGTGTGTGTGGGTTCGTGCGTGTGCGTGCGTGCGCCCCGGGGTGTTGGCAGTGTCTTGGGAATGGGGTGATCAGGACGTGGGAGCAGATGTATGAACACACACACACACACACACACATACACAGGCCCAGACGAGGCTGAGAAATGGGTCACTGTTGGCCAAAAGAGATGTAATTACACACACCCCTGTCTGCTATTTGGACTCATGCATGCACACACACACACACACACACACACACACACAGTCTCTCATCATTTTGGGAAATTAATTTATTTGCTCTCTCTCGCTGGTTAGCCTAGCTTAGCATAAAGACTGGAAATAAAGGGAAACAGTTAGCCTTGCTATGTAACAAATTCTACCTACCAGCACCTCTGGAGTTCACTTACGTATCAACACATTATATCATGTTTATTTAATCTGTACAAAAAGTGTGGAAATGACAACTTGCTGTTTAAATGGGGACCTTGTTGCCAGGCAACCAGCAAACACTTCAGGAAGTTAGGCTACAGCTGTTCGTTGCACCAACATATCTGCTTATCTGCGTAAGTTCTGTCTAAAAGTGGCACTCTGTAGTTTTAGGAAAGACAGAGAGATATCCTGATTGATGTTTCCTGCCTAAACAAACTAAATAAACAAACTCTTTTTGTTTTCATGACTGAATAAACTGAATAAACAAAGTGACCATAAAGCTGCAGTCGGTAACTTTGAGGAGAGAGAGGACTTAGCATTAAATTTGAACAAGTACTACTTTCAGATCTCTCCCCCTCCCCAGTAGGCTGGCGTGCACGCGACATGGCGTGCATGCGACGTTAGATATTATTGTGAATAGTCAACATTGCTGGCCAACAAACGAGCAGAAATAAATCATGTTGACATGAAAAGTAATCCACAGCAATATGTATTCAGTAAAAATCCAGCACACACTGATTTCAGTAACTTACTTCAATGTTTTTTTTATAACCGAAACTGTCGTGAATATTGCTAAAGGGCCAGTAAACCACGTATGACAACATTTAGTTGTGAGAGCACAGAAACATTCCACATAATTATGAGGACAAAAACAAAGCCGATAAGACTGCCAGGTCACTTCATAAATATATCTTCTGCTACTTTCTAATAAACAACGCCAACCAGTAACGTTAGCCCTAGCATCGGAAACAAGCTAACGTTAGCCCGACTGCAACATCACAGTAACATCACATGCACTACGGAGTAGTGGCTCCGGCTCTGGCTTCCTCTTTTTACTCGTCTTTGCCGTGTATGCCGTTGTTGGTAATGGAGGTAACGGTAGTTTTTTCCTCGCTGATGGTTGTTGCTGTGCCGTTACTTTCTCTAAGCTCCTGAAGCCGCTCTCGGAGATATGAGCTTGACCGAGCGCTAGCATGAGCTGAGGAGGAAGGGGGAGGGGGCTGTCCGCAGTGTGTGCGTGAGCAGTGATTGACAGCTGTCAGACACTCCATCAGACACCATCCTGGCTCTGATTGGTTCTTTTTGTCCGGTCGTAGTGGATTCTGGCAATTTGCAGTAGGAGCAGTAGGTGGGGCTAAATGAGCCTGGTTTTTTTTTTACAGATTACTAGTTTCATGTAATGCTGTCTTTACATAGTGACAGTTTTAGCAAATATGACAAAAAGTTACTTATATAAGACTTACCAACTGCACCTTTAAAGGACAACACAATTTCATACTGTTTTACTTTGTTTATTTGTGGCGGACCCTGCCACCCTTCTATCTTCAAACAGCGTTCTGGTACCTTATTTTCCTCTGAGAACAGCTTGTTTATTCACTTATGGACAAAAAGTTTGTATCATTACCTCATTAATATTGTAAGTTTTAAACTTCTGAGTCTGAATCTACATAGTGCCCCTTTAAACGAGAGTGTAAAGTCCACACTAAACAATACGTTGAAACTAGTTAGTTTGATACTAAAACTGTACCGTTGTTTGGTTGCAGCACAGAGACATGAGGTTCATCTTTGCAACTCTGGTGTAACATCCAAACAAACCAAAATACTGTCGCAGAAAATGACGTTTTCACTTCCTGTGAAAATAAAAAATTCTTGTAACTATCGTTAATCAACAAACAATAACAGGTATGTGGACAAAGCATTATGATAAGGTAATAACTATCCTCCAACCATCAGCTACAGCTAGTTTAAAAAAACAAATGCAGATATTTGCTTGCCAACACTATAACATTTGTGTCTACTGTCAAATTTTGACACAAAACAGCCGGTAAAATCCCCTCAGTGTTGTGCAATGCCATATTGCTCTATTTTACAGCGGACTTTACACCTACTGAGGGGCAGGTGTAAGATTTAGGTGTAACTTACATTCAGGCTGAGTTTGAACTTACGTGGAGCTGGTGCAACCCAATGCTCCAGCTTCAAATCTTTGTCATAAAGCAAATTAGCAGATTTCCTATTTATTTTTTTAATCACAGATCTATAAAATAAAAAAGTCGACTGTAGCATTAAAACATGCTTTAATGATTAAAAAAGTCAGCTAAATGACCACAAAATCAGCAGTGAGGAAGAAATCGTGGAAATGTTGTTACCTTAATCAAAAGAGTTTGACGATGGCCAACAAACCTAGCTCTGAATTTACTCTAGTGTTTCACACACACATACACACACATGCAGGGTGACATGTCCACTGTAAACTGTCACCTGCCACATTTTCAGCGTTCCTGACGTTCTCTCCTGGTAATCTTTATGAGACACCTTACACTGTGTGTGTGTGTGTGTGTGTGTGTGTGTGTGTGTGTGTGTGTGTGTGTGTGTGTGTGTGTGTGTGTCACATGTGTCTCATGTGCTCCTGACTGTATGAATGTGCATGCTTGTCGGCCTGTGTGTGTCCTGACTTGTCTTTCATGTGCATTTTAGTGTCTTTCATTAACTCAGAGGCCTTCGTTACATAACAGGATCTCACACCAGTACTGCACACACACACACACACACACACACACACACACACAAACTGATGCTGGTATCCATTTTAGTTTAAGCCTGAAGCTGATTTGGTAGAAAATCAAAGGGAGTTCTGTCCACTCAGCCTGTCTGATCTCTATCTGGAAGAAAAAGTTTCCTGCACTTTCTCTCGACTGGAGCAAACACTGCGGATTATTGGCACCGTGCCAACCTTCACACAGTTCCAGGACTTTGAGAAAAGACACAGAAGGCAGAATTTATGTTCAATTTTACATTAAAGTTGTAAATTGGTGCTTTGTTTATCATTTTCACTGACAGACCAGAGGTTTAGTCATATGAGCTCATGTGGTGCGTTGATTTCAGTTGCTCAAATCCAGCCTTGACCTCATCAAAATACATCCATATAGGCTGACTCTGAAAGCAGCTTGTTATGACCCATATTTACATTTGTTGTTAGGCAGCGATCTCTAGTGGTCGTAGTAATTATTACAGCAGCAAAGGAGGACGTAAGGTGAAGTAGAAAAGTCCACATAAGGAGACGGATTTTCAATAAAATGTTGTCTTCTTTCATAAATTGAGTGCAAATGGTGAAATCGGTGTAAACTGTGTGTTCAAACAGCTACTAAATGTTGGCAGGTAAGACTTTAGCACTTCAGACACAGAAGCAGACAGGCTGGTACAGCCATGCTGCCACAAACTGACACCTTTTACCAGGAAACAGACAACTTCATGTTTTGATTTAATGCTGAATTTACAAGAAGGCACCAGTGATTTAGAATTTGTCGTAGCCATTTCACTTAACAGTTTGTTAAGTTTCTCCTCACGCAACAACTTTTAAAATTGTGGAACCTTTAAAGGGAGTTTGGTGATATTGTGGTTACTAGTTAAACGGTTGGATCATTTGAAATCGGACAGTGTGTAATCCATTCTGCCTGTCGTTGTGTCTTCTTCTTCTGAATGTGGTCACATGCGGCCCAGACCACCTCTGAATGTGATTTCAGTGATCGGATCTCAAATGTGACCTCATTCACACCTGTACTTAGAGCTGTCAGATTCTAAGGACGGATGTTGATACCAGGTCTGAACAGCGCTGTAGGGTCAGAATAAAGATTTTACTCTTCAACTGTGGACTACATCGAGGTTAGATGGTCGTCTGTGATGTAATCCAGTCAGTAAACCAGTCGGTCAGAGGAGCTGTTCTGGACTCAGAGTCTGAGAATCTGACTTCACGGACTGAAACCAAACAATTGCTGTCGTGCCACTTGCTGCCTGAGTCAACAAACACACACTGACAGCTACACACACACACTCCAGCCGCCGTGCACTACTTCCTTGCTTTCTGCCTCTCCAACATCCTAACGCTGCTCTCACCCACAGCTCTCTTTTCTTTCTCCTGCTCTCTCTGATTAATTACCACTAAATCACCAGCAGTCACGACACGACGGGCAGCTTGCCTTTCTCCGAGTCCTTCACTCTCTTCCTCCTTTTCTCCAACTTCCCTCCCTCTTCTGGGGTATTTTGGATGGTCCTCCTCGCTCATTGTTCTGGAGTAAACTGGAGGATTGCTCATTCACTGGCGCTCAAGTTGTTTTTCTCCAAATTTTATTTATCCAGGGCAGGAACGACCTCCTCTCTCTCTCTCCGCACATTCATGCTGTTTCACACATTCACACCTGGGAGTCGCAGGACAAACAGTACTCTAATACAGCCAACTGAACAAGGACAAAGTTACTGAGATAGCAGAGCTGAGGCTGATGGGAATGTCATTAGTTCTGCAGGTATTTGGGCATAAAATAAAATCCAGTCATTATCTCCTCACCTCCATGCTGATGGAAAGTCAGGTGAAGTTTCATTGTTTTGAAATGTAAAAAAATAACCAAATTAAAAAATGATTTCAATTTATGAAACATTCAGCTGTGCAGTAACAAACAAGCAGTTACACTCCAGGAAAAAGACAAGGGACAAAATGATAAAACAAAAAAATCATGTTTTCCTGTTTACTGTGATGGGAGGAGCTGGAATAAGTGGGGAAAAGAGTGTACAGAGCTAATATTTAAAACTGGGTGGTGCCTGTTATATCACCTGCATGACTGGTGAAACATCATAGCCGAACTGTTTCCCACCAAAAATCTGTTGTAGTGTATTTCATATACTAATCAATTTATTTTACAGTTTCTGGTGAATGTGCGCATACCTCAGTGTTGTTATGTCATGTTCTTATGTTATTTTTCTACACATCAAATCCATGTTTACTGCTCTTACTTTGATTATTAATTTATATAAAAACAGAAATGACAGTTACAAGAGGATTTTATTAAACACAGCACAAAAACATGGAAAAGCATAAGTATTAGTAACAGTATCATTTAAAAAATGGAATCAATGATGATGAACTCCTCTGCAGGTCAAGTCCCAGAAATGTTTTGTGGCTACGAAACTTCACATGACTTTCCATCAGAGAGAACGGATCAGTACAGTCATTACTGTTCATCCTGAGGGGGACATGAATGTCTGAACCACATTTCATCACAGTCAATGCAATAAATAAATGAACATTAAGAAAAAGAGTGGTGCAACAGGAAAATTAAAAGGATGACCAAGTTTAAGATTTAGATTCTTCCTCTTGGGACCATGAACTGATCAAAATGTTATTCTCCCTGAACTGACAAACAACTGTCACTGAGTTGAGGCTGAATGTGTCAAAACAAATATTGAATACTGTCCTTTGTTTCAGACGATACACCGGGCAGAAGAGGAGTATGAATGCATGTGTGTGTGTTTGTGTGTGTGTGTCTGTGTGTGTGTGTGTGTGTGTGACTCTGTTCAGCTGGTTTTCCCCCTCAGTCACCAAAGAGGCACGAGAGGAAGGGTGTGTGTGTGTGTGTGTGTGTGTGTGTGGGTGTGGGTGTGGGTGTATGTTTGTGTTTGTGTAGTGGTCTTATATCGTCGTGGCGATCGCTTTCAACAACAGAGGGAAGTGGTTCATTGTATCTCTAATGTGTGTGTGTGTGTGTGTGTGTGTGTGCGTGTGCGTGTGTGTGTGTTACAAGTAGGGGTGTATCAGTACATTTGTCCCGAACTGTCACAGTTCAGCTCATGCAGTCATATGAATTACGTCTGACTGTACACATTTGTCAGTGGACGACATTATAACAGTTGTGATCTAATCCAGTGAGTGGTGGTAACGCACCTAGACCCTGTTTTCAGACTCAATTAACAACCCAATCACCAGAATAAATGTTAGCTCAGTACATTTCTGCAAAATCACAATTAACGTAAAAAAAATTAAAACGTAATGTTTCTTTATGTTGCAACTTTACATCTGTTTAAGCTGAATTTTCTATTTCTCTCTTGTCACAACACTGTGCTTCTGCTCTGGCAAGGTTTAGGCATACCAACTACTTGGTTAGGTTTAGGAAAACATCATGTTTTGGATTAAAACAGCTTAAAAACCTGTTTTGGTCAGCTCGATCACAGACAGGAGACTTCCCGTGAGAAATAGCTGGTTTTGTCACCACAAAAACAACTGGAAATGTCTCCAGGTGTCCTTGAGAATATCCAGCGGTGTGACTCGAACTGCAGTTGTCCGTTTGGCAGCCTTGTTGTTTGTGATAACACCTTCTCCTCCACCACCTCCTGCTGTGAAAGTCATCTAATAAATATATAATGACACATTTGTTACCAATGTCAAGCTCGGACGTACATTCGTACATTTGCAGAAATGTTAACTGCTAACATTATATCCTGGAGACTGGGCTGCAACTAAACAATAGAAGAAGAAGATGCTGTGACGCTGGGCAGGTTAAAATGTTTGATATTATTGGAGCGTACTCTAATTGACTAATTAAAGTAGACTTTGTGTGTTAATGTCTGTGTATGTACGTGCATTTCTTTTATCCATGTGTATGTGTGTGTGCACTCATTTGTATTGATGTGCATATTTTTCGTGTGTGTGTGTGTGTGTGTGTGTGTGTGTGTGTGTGTGTGTGTGTGTGTGACAGGCGTAGGCTCTGCTACAATAAGAGCCTGTGTAGCTGCAGCAGGGGGCAGGAAGCACCGAGAGGGGCAGAAAGAGGGCAGCGAGGGGCATGAAGTCGGGTCAAACACCCTGGGAGAGCAGGCCTGGGAAAACCATGGGAACAGAGGGGAGGGAGGGGGTGAGGAGGAGAGGAGAGGAGAGGAGAGGAGAGGAGAGGAGAGGAGAGGAGAGGAGAGGCACAAATCAATGTACAGATTTTCATTTGTTCTGGAATTGTTCCCACCTTCCCACAAACACCTGAACACACCATGAACAAGCTAATTGACTGTCATGGCAGGATTTAAGTCTTTAGAGTTAGATTTAGCCCAATGAAATGAATGGACTGGATTCATACACATGATGAATACTTACTGCTCTTCTGTTTCACAACTTTTAATTGTTGTTTTCTGTGGACAGTGATGAACGAGGAATAAAAACTATGATTCTTTTGGGAAACTCATTTTCATTGGTTTCAGTTTATAACGTGAGTTAACATGCATGAATTTACCATGAATCATATGCAGAATAACCTGCTCTCCTGTGACAGCCACGTCTCCATAAAGTGCATCTAGTGCACTGTTAAAGAAGAAACATCAACACTTTAACTATGACCCAACTAGCTTAGCATTAGCCTGAAGCATCACTTCCAGACTCGTGATGAAGACGATCAAGTGACTGATACCAGAGGAAACTCTGGCAGTGTCGGAGATGGTTCTCTTTTTCAGAGATCCTTTATTGATTAGTTTGTGAAGAGGGTTCACTCTGGTTCACTTGGGTATTTTTTGTTGAACTCTGGAATCTTTTTTTTTTTTTTTTTAAGACTGGCTTGTTTGTTCTTTGGTCACTTTTGCACTTCGGTAAATTAGAACATATGAAGGTTTGAACATGCATCTGTGATCTTCATCAATCTTTTGTTTATCATTAATAATAATAATAATAATAATAATAATAATTCGTTTTTGTATAGTACTCAAAACCAGCATTACAAAGTGCTTCACAACAAACACAACAATAAGAGACAGAGTAATAAAAGAGAAATAAAACCAATAACAATGTAAGATTGGTACCATAGAAATACTAAGATAAAAGTTATAAATATAGAATAAAGTACAGTGTAATTAAATATAAAAAAAACTTCAATTTTACATTTTAATCACCTTTATATGAAGACCTTTCAATAATAATTAAAAAAACATGTTAAAAGTGATTTCATCTCTGTCATATTTCCTCAGAACTTGTTCAGGCAGAGTTTCTGAACTTCACATCCTTCTCATCAAAATCGTCTTGCCACTTTTTACATTTCTATTTAAGTTTTCATTTCTCTTTATCCACTTTCTTTTGACCTATGTAATTGTCATGTCTCTCTCTGGAAATGGGCCTAAAAACAGACAACGATCAAATGCAACCACTGACCATTTTTATCAACATTTTCTGCGATATCACACACAATGCACAAACAACAAAGATGGTACTGATTTCCCAGTGCTGCGGCTGACAGTCGACACAGTTTCACGTCGAATCGGGGAGATAATCTTGAGTAAGCCTCCTCCGGCAGGTCTGAGGGCGACTATCAGGATGTGTGATCTCAGATGACCGGTCCCACTGGTAAACTCCCCACAACAATGACTGCCTCTCAGCAGCACCAAAGAATAACACTCTTTCACTGCAGAAACATACAATTATCCTTTTCTCTCTTCATCCACTGCCCTCTCTCCCTCTAACTCCTTCCTTTCCTCCATCGGTCAAGATGTTAATTCACTTAAAGTATGATTTTACACACAAAGAAATCCCCTTCATCCTCTTCTGAAGTGTCCATCAAAGCTCATTTCGTGCTCTGTATTTATAGAAATTGATGGGAATCAAAGCAACGGGACTTTTATGCGGTTGATGTGTCAGTAGCAGCTTTCTTCAAAGGCACATTCAAGAAAAAATTCTTCACTTTCACACTCAAATAATCGGACTGAAAAAAACATTTTTGAGGTTTCCCAACCAACAGACATGATTCAAAACAACCATCTAAAAATACATCTCAAGTATGTTTTTTAGGTCAACAGGAAACAAACATTCTGTTTATCAACAGGCGTGGAGATCACGGAGTGCTCTGAACACATCTCTTTCTTTCTTTCATTAATGTCCCGGATATTTGTTGCTGTCTGTCCCAAAAGTGGCAAAATAACATTTTTATATAGATGCGTGGATAAATCAGAAATCTTTTGGAAATCAGTGATGTAAAGAGGGCAGTGTGCTTGCTCAGCTTGTCAGATAATCGAACAGCTTTGGAACCCCCTGGCTCACACACATTTTTCAGTCTGTTGGTTGGTTGGTTGGTTAGTTGGTTGGTTGGTTGGTTGGTTGGTTTGTCTGTTGATTGGTTGGTCCGTAAGTTTGTTGGTTGGTTGGTTGGACTTTGATAAATTAGAACTTATGAAAACAATGGTTTCTTATGACATCACTTCACTTTTTACATGCATTCCCATTCAAGAAGTGGTAAAGATGGTGAAGAAATGCCAGCTACAGCAGTTCCTGTGAAGGTAATCAATTACCTTCAATTACCTGTGAAGATAATCAAGGCTCTACAGCACTTAGAATTACCATGATCTGGATGACTGTGAAACTTCAACATGTCTATCACTGGCTTATTTCAACCAATCAGATCAACAGTAGCATACTGCTACCACCATTGTAGCCAGTTGGTAAATCAAAAGTCAAAACGTGTTTTTTTCATGGAAAAGCCTTCAGTGTCGTTCTTTGCTCTTTTCTCAATGGAATAAACTCTCCAGTTCTGATAGAACTCACTCTATAGCAGCTACGCTAACCTCTGGTCACTGGTCGTCACATCTAAAACACTTGCTGCCTATAGTTCCTCAAAAAACGCTGATTGAACGTCTGTGTGTTCTGATAGAGGCACATAGCTTGGAGCCTGATGAGATGGATTTGCAAGAATCTTGTGAATCCAGCAGCTTTACTTTATAATCTTCTTACCACTTTTATCTTATCTTCTGCACTGTGCAGCTCAGAGAGATGCTTCTCTGTTTCGTTGTTTTACACACTAACAAAAACTTGAATCTTGAATCCTGAGTACATTAATGGTCGCTGCAGTGAGTGATGTTTCTGAGAATCTGAGGTCTGCTCACAAGCTGAGGGGACTTTCCCAATGCACACATACACACACACACACACACAAAAAACACACATATATGAAGATAAAGTGCTGGGAGAGTTGGGGGAGTTGGATATCAGTTGACTGTCTGCGTGTGTGAGAGTGTGTGTCGTGGAGAGTCTGAGATGGGCGAGCAGGTCATTCCCACACCCACTTTCTCTCTTTAGAATGTGCCACAAATGTCAACACACACACACGCACACACACACACACACACACACACACAGAGACACACACACAGACTGCAGCCCCCTTTCAGTGGAACGTGTGGGGTCAGGAGGCCACAAAGACCAGGTCACGTTTCTGAAGAGGAGGCAGCCAGTAGAACCAGGAGACTGATCCGAGGTCAGCAGTTACACCACGATAAAAATCGTTCTCATGTTTTCATTGTTGAGAAAACTGAGACCACAATCAGACTAACGACAACACTCAGCCTCCTCATTTCAATGAGATCACAGCGTCGTTGCTTGGTTGCTTGGTTTGTTGGTTGCTTTGTCAGTTGGTTGGTTGGTTGATTGGTTGGTTGGCTGGTTGGTTGGTTGGTTGGTAGGTCTGTTGGTTTCTTGGTTTCTTGGTTGGTTGGTTGGTTGGTTGGTTGGTAGGTCTGTTGGTTTGTAGGTCGGTTGGTTTGTTGGCTGGTTTTTCGATTGGTTGGTTGGCTGGTTGGTTGGTTGGTTGGTTGGTAGGTCTGTTGGTTTCTTGGTTTCTTGGTCGGTTGGTTTGCTGGTTGGTTGGTTGGTTGGTTGGTTGGTTGGTTGGTTGGTTGGTCGGTCGCTCTTTTGATTGGTCAGTCGGTCGATCAGTCGGCCGGTTTGTCAGCAGGATTATGTTTTACACTTGTTAATAGTGACTTTAAGCAGTGAGGGTAGAGGGACAGTTACAGTGTCTGCCATACATTACAACAGGTTGCTCTGATAGTGGAAAATGAATATCACTAAGCAACATTTAACTCTTACAACGGCTACATCTATAACTACCTTCTAACACTTTTTGACGTGCTCTTGAGTACAGCAAACCAGGCCTTCTCCCATAGTAGGCTTTTTTTTAGGGAGTGTCGAGATAGAATAATGCGTGTGCAGCATGGAGCTTTTTTTCCTCAAATGCTGCAGCTGTCCCTTCAACCATCACTGCTTAAAGTCCCTATTAGCAGCCTCCAGAAACTTATACAGTGCAAAGCTCAGCTAATCCTTCCATCCTGGAAAAAAATATCAGATGAGAAACAGAAAAGAAACTGATATGGACTCTCATATAACTGTGTCGAACAAATAAACAAACCCTTCCATAAAAGTTGGAGTGCCTTTAAGATGTGAGATTTTGAAAAAAAAGCAGTCAGCCATTGTCTTTTTGTCTTTATAAAAAAATTCTCAGATTTTAGTCATGTAGTTGATGTTTCCAGCCACACTGACTGATAGTAATGGTAATTATTAGAGCCATATAGGCTTTGTTAACAAAATCAGTAACATCACAACATTGAAGAGGTCACAGCACCATCAGACAGAAAGAAAAACAAAACTTCACCATCAGAAAAGTGACGCCACAGTATACATCATGATAATAGTGGTCACTGGTCGACACTACAGGGTGTAAAGGAGGTCTGTATGTGTGTGTGTGTGTGTGTGTGTGTGTGTGTGTGTGTGTGTGTGTGTGCAGGTGGATGAAGAGAAATTTATCACCAGCCTTTAATTCACTCCCACAGACTGTATGAATGTCTGTTGTTTGGGGATATAATGGTCTATTGTTGTTGTGAAGGAAACGTAGACACGTCCTCTGGGAGCGTCGTACTACCAACCTGCAGGTGCTGCTCTACTCCACTTCCTTCCTGTCAGCTGACCTGTGTTTCCCATCAGGACACAACGATGTGGAGAAAACAACGGAGTGTGTATGTCTAAGTGCAACATGATGAGATCCAGACGCTCTACGTCTCTCAGACGGTGGATTTATGTTGATCGTGAAAACCTGCCAGGAAGTAGATAAAAACTGAAAAAGGTCAACTATATTTAGTGGTTTTTAAAAATATATATTTTACCAAATCATCCTTTAACATTACGAAGAGACTTTAAAAGAGTACAGAGAGAGTTTGAAGGCTGATCCAGAGACTAAAAAGTGAAGTTATCGTTATCATTCAAATGTGTTGAGAGTCAATTCACTGCTCATTGACCTCTGACCTCTCTCCCACCTCTCCTCTATATAAAGGTCAAGTCTTACAGCAGTTGTCAGATACTGAAGACAGAAACACTGTTAAGAATAATGATTTCATACGAGACCAGACAATGGTTCTTTTACAGAGCAGAACTAAAAGAAAATAATTTTGCTGTGTGTGAAACTAACATTTTGTCCAGTGGTTTCACACTCACAAATGTTGAAATGTTGTCTCGAACAGTGTACTCGAACAGTGGTCTCTGGCTTGGCGGTGGTCTCACTTGTTTTGGCTTGATATACCTGGTTTAACTGTCACAAACACAGCTGGAGATTGTCCTGAGGAATTCTTAAAAATGTCCAGTGGTTTCACACTGACAAATGTTTAAACACTGTCTCAAATAGTGGTCTTCGGCTTGGCAGTATCCCACCTGTTATGACTTGAAATACATGTTTTATTGTCACAAACAGGACTGAAAATTTTCCCAAGGTCTTCTTAAAAAATATACAGTGGTTTCACGCTTACAAATGCTGAAACACAGCCTCAAGCGGTGGTATCTGGCTTGGTGGTGCTCTGAACTGTTTTGGCATGAGGTACCTGGTTTTATTGTCACAAACATGGCTGGAAATTGTCCCGAAGGTCTCATTAAAAAATATCCAGTGGTTTCAGGCTTACAAATGTTGAAACCTCGAATGGACGCCTATACGAGACACAGAATGTGGATATGAAATTTACAAATTTGTAAAGTTCCAACATTTAATTCTGGTTTACTGAGTTGCACAGACACATTGTGACAGAAACTTGTTCACATTTAAACAAATCAGAGGGTTCTGTTGACATATCATTGTATTAAACAGAACCAGTAACCTGAAGAACCCTTAAGAACCCTTTATTTTATCAGAGGTCAAGGAGAGAAGAAGAAGAAGAGTTCCCAGCAGTGAAGAAGGTTGTGGAGTGTCGAAGAGAACCTCTAATCTGCAAACAGCAAACACGTCAACACACACTCGACAGCATACGGGAACCCTCAGGACTCTGTTGTGTGTGTGTGTGTGTGTGTGTGTGTGTGTGTGTGTGTGTGTGTGTGTGTGTGTGTGTGTGTGTGTGTGAAAGTTAAAATTGTAGAACACATACCTGTCATTATCAAACAACACCGCCCATCACACCCACACACACAGAGGCTTCGTCACTGTTATTGTTTGTTAATTTTAAACACAGTGTGGTGAAATCGTTGTTGTTTGTTTACTGTTTTGTGTATTTAAGAAAGAGAGAGAGGTGTCGTACATTTTTTCCAGCGGTTTCTTATCTCTCTCCCCCACAGTCGTCCTCTGGTTTGAACTTATCAGAGGCAACACCCAGTCTGAAAATTCAGCCACTGAGAGTGCGTGTGCTCTTGTGTGTTCATCCAAACACACATACAAAAACTCTGCAACAGAACATTTAAACCAGTGTTTTCATCTCTTCTCCCTGCCTGAGACACACATTCATTTTAAAGTATTTTATTATATTGTAATCAATCTGTCTCAGCTGCCCTCGTTATTCTTCATTTTCTTGTTTTATGCTGGAACAAAACAGAGATGTGGACTTGAATCAACTCAAGTCACTGTTTTGATGACTTGTAACTTGACTTGACAGAAAATAAATTAATTTGGACTTGGACTTGCAGTGTTTTAAGATAAGTTACTTTTTGAACCGGTTTCATAAATTGGCCAATAATAATGAGTATTAGGCACTGATACCTTTTCTTTTCTGAGAAAAATGTCTCTCCTGAACTAGTGAGTAACTTTGGATGCTTAAAGATGACGCAGAGGCAGGTAGACAATAACAAGTCCTTCAAATGTTCTGATCTGATGTCAGTGTGGTTAAAGTTTGGTTAAGTTTTAGGCAGAAAAAAATGACATGTTTAAGGTCTGAGAAAGATCTTGATTTGGGTTCAAATAACTACTTGATTAAAGAAACCAACGCTGACTGTCGGAGGCAGGAAGCAAACATCTGTCTGCTGTGGACTGTGTGGCTCTATGACACCATCACACTGTTAGTTTAAAGTGTTAGCATGCTAACATTTGCTAATTAGGATAAAACACAGTCTATAATATAGACTCTATATGATCCATGTACATGTTAAGAAGTGTAAGTGGCATGCAGCACTAATTTAAAATGTAAAATTTGTGGCAGGAGGAAGGTTTGATGATTTGATGATTTTTTTTTTCCTTGACTAATATCCTTTAGGACTTGTATGTGATAACGAGCTGAACAAATATTTGAGTTGACTCAAACCAGCGTGTTCCTCATCATCTTCACCACCCGTCACTGAAAGAACTAATCTCCTCCCTTCATGTCAGTATGTGTGAGAGTCGGTGTTTGTAGTGAGAGCGCTGCTGTTCTTCCAGACGTTCTGGTCAGCATTAGTTTCACCTCAGGAGGCTGAAGCACTTAAATCAGATCGACATGACACACACATTCCTGCTACTATAAAACACACACACACACATTTGCCAACTCAACAATAATATAATGTCATATAAAAAGTTGTGAAGATGGTCTCTTTAGGAAAATTGAATCCCCTCCCCAAAGAAATCAGTTAGAGTGGCGGCGAAGTCTGACTGAAATTTTTTTTTAGGAATTTTAGTTTATCCATCCTGGGAATAACATGACAAGAAATGTGTGTGTGTGTTTGTGCTGGACGTCCTGTGGGAACGAGGGGTCGAGCGGTGTGAGGTCCAAGGCGTCGTAGCGACGGACGGGCGGCGAGTAGCGTCTAACTGAGAATAATACACCACTTCCTCCCATTCTCTCTCTCCAAACACACACACACACAGCTTCCAGAGTCATGTTCTCTTGTTCCAAAAGGATTTCCGACTCACGGCCTGGAGCTCTGGCCCAGCGTTCTCCGAAATATTAACCTCCTCACACACACACACACACACACACAGATATTCCTCCCTCGACACTCAGTGTTTCCTGCTATAGGATGGCCCTGCTTGTCCTCCGTGACCCCTGACACTAATAAACCTCTGATATCATCAACACACACACTCAGAAACACACACTCTGGGTTTTATACAAACTGTGATCTTGTTGGCAGCTTCAGACTCTCAACATAATAACATAATAAATATGATTATTTTTTTATTGCAAACACTTGAATGTGACTTTGCTCCACTATTGTACTTCAGGACAGTAAGAAGTTCTGGTACTTTCCAGAAACCCTTTGGTTTACCTCATTATTGTGGAGACGGAGGATAAAATAAATGCTGTTGTGATCTTCATTTTAAAATCCTGTGTTTTGCATCTCATTAACCCTCTAACTCATGAATATGTGACTTCTAACTGGACCCCCTTTAACATATGACCCTCCATAATGTTAGCAGTTAATGTTTCTGCAAACCACAGATACGTCCAAGGTTGACATTTGTACCAAACTTGGCATATCATGTTAAGATTAGATGCTTATTAGCCACCTATCACATCAGGAGGTGTAGGGGAAGGTGGTGGTGTTACCGCAGCCAGCAAGGCTGACAAGAGGGCGACCGCAGTTCAAGTCACACCACTGGATATTTTTAAGAACATCTGTGGACATTTCCAGCCGTTTTTGTGGGGACAAATCCAGGTATTTGTCACAGGAAGTTGGACCATCTCCATCTTCATCGTGGCGAACAAAACAGGTATTTTAATCCAAACCATGATGTTTTCCAAATCCTAACCAAGCGGTTTTTGTGCCTAGACCTAACCAGAGCATGAGCACAGCGTTGTGACAAGAGAGAAATAGAGAATTCAACAAACCAGTATGAACTTATCTGCAAACGTATGTAGCTAACATTTATTGTGGTGATTGGGTTGTTCAAATGGTGTATTTAACGATGATGGGAATGATGTATTCAGAGAAGTTTACCCTGATTGTCCCTCTGCTGCAAGTCAGGAAGTCTGCTGGCTTATGGTAAAATGGTGGTCATTAAAGGCTGCTTAAAAAGAAATATACAGTATTTGACTGTAATAATAAACAATAACTCAAATTTCTTTATCTAAACCTATGAAGTGGACCACATTATATATTGTTGAGAAGGGCTCAGTTCTGAGCATTGACTTTTAGTTATTTGCAGACGTCAATGAGATTTTGAATGAAGTTTTCAGACCTGGAAATTACAGTTTCACCTCAGCTCTCTGCATGTCTTCATCAAAGCGGCCATTTCGACTAGTCCTAGAAGGACAGACACATTATAGGAGCTATTCGTAAGAAAAACATTTTTTGAGTCTCTCTCCCTACTTGTCAAAAACGTACGCTTTGGGATGGCAGACGACCCATCCTACAATCCCGAAGCGTCAGTTTTTGACGAGTTCGGAAACCGAGAGCATCATAATTTGCCGAGTTGGGAATGAGACTCAAAAATCAACTTTTCTGAGATATAGCACCTTTAAAGTCTCCCAGTCAGCCATACCAGTAAAACAATAACTAGTACTGTAAAAACAAAAGGTTTCTTGAACAAAGTGAAACCCGACACTGAGAGTTTAGATCAGCAAGCTTTAAAGTTTCAGTGAAGCTCATGTCGTGTGGACGGACTCACTGTAGTGTCATAGCAACAATCTGAGACGAAGAAGAATTGAGCCAATTAGAGGGTGCTGACAAATCAGTGTGTGTGTGTGTGTGTGTGTGTGTGTGTGTGTGTGTGTGTGTGTGTGTGTGTGTGTGTGTGTGTGTGTGTGTAGCTAAACTGTAATTCCTACATTAAATCCTTGTTGTATTGCAAAAAGATTAGCAGGTGTGAAAAGATAGCCGCCTCAGTGCATGTGTGTTTGAGTGTGTGTGTGTGTCTGTCTGACCTCTCTCACACGATGATTGGGTTTCAGTGTGGGAACGTCTGACACACACACACACACACACACTGTGTTACTCTTTCTTTCTATTTTTGTCTCTCTCTGTTTCTCCAGACTCTGGACACACAAACCGGCAGCAGTTTGACTGCTGTCAGTCCCTCGAATAAGTATTGGCAGCGTACGTTTCTGCAAACCACATATATGTTGAAACTTTACATTTCTTCGTGTTCCATTATCAATATTATGTTGTGACAATGCTGTGCTTATGCTCTGGTTAGGTTTAGACACAAAGTCACTTGGCTCGGGTTAGGAAAACATCATGTTTTGGATTCAAATGTTTGAACATTTGAGCGTGAAACCAGTGGATATTTTTAACAAGACATCGGGACATTTTTCTGCTGTGTCTGTGGCGACAGAACCGGGTATTTTAAGCCTGGTCTTTAATTAAGGTTTCAACATTTCGTGGTCTGCAGAAACGTACACTGCAAACATTAATTCTGGTGACTGGGTTGAACATTGAGAAGAAAAAGAGGAATGAGGTTTTATTTCATGTGTGTGAACCTGTTAACACTCTCATCTTCACTTTATCTCCTTCATCCTGTTGCTCAGTGTTTGGTTCAAAAGGTGTCAAAAGTCCACACATTCTTTCTTCCAGTAGAAGTACAGATACTTGTGTAAAAACAGACTCTGGTAAAGGTAGAATTACTGATTCAGCTTCTTTACTCCAGTAAAAGTAATAAAGTACAGGCTCTGAAATGTACTCAGATTATCAAAGTAAAAAGTCTCCCTCTGAAGAACATTTCTAGCGGCCATTTCTGGTCAATGCTAACTGAAGCACACGTCATATTAATATAATTCAAAGACTATTAAACTTAAAGGTAGAATCAGTAGGATTTGTCCCAGCTGTTCCTAAACGCACCACAAAGACAGTTGCGTCTGAGCAGCAACAAAGTGAGAAAATAAAAAAATCCAGGCAGAGGGCTGCAGGGTCTCTGCAGTGACCAAAATAAATGTAGATTTGATGTTGTTATAAAAGCATGTTTCCAGTCTCTCCAAGTGGATTTTCATGACAGAAATCCAACAAATGTAAGGGTTTTTTTAAATAACCTTGAAAAACAGTACTTTTACTTACAGAAACGTGTTCCACTACAGTTTGGGATCTCGGGGCTTCTGGAGACTTGGATTACACCAGACAAGCTGTATGGAGCTATTTGATGTTTTTTTGGTTGTTTTTACTTTGTAAAACAAGTCTCCAGCTACTTCAGTTGTATAGGATAATGCTGCAACGCTATTTTGCCGTGAAGCTCCAGAAATGTTTTGTGGACTACAAAACTTCACCTGACTTTCCATCAGTGGGGAGGAGTTAATGACTTAATTTACATGTTTGGTTGAACTGTTCCTTTAATAACTTTTTCTTTAATAATCGGCTTTGTGCAGTTTCTGCATCTCAGTGTGCAATAGTGTAAATATCTTTAGGGTTTTTGTTTCTTATTTCTATTGTTTATACTGTTTCTGCTGCTTTTTTACTTATATTTTCTATATTTTTTACTTATTTATTACTGTTGTTAATGGATGTTCTTTATTTTTGCTGTCCCCTTTGCTGCTGTAATATTGCAAATTTCCCCGTTATGGGACTAATAAAGGATTATCTTATTTTATCTTTAACCGTGATCGAATCGGTCATCTGAGAGCGTTAAAAACTTATTTAATTTTTTCTGTGTTATGCTTCCCTTTCAATGACAATGATGAGTTTTCCATTTAATCTTCATTTTGGGTGAACTGTACCTTTAATGAGTTTATCGTGGTGTGTTATGCACCAAAACAAATTCATCTTTAGTGAAAAACTGTTCGGCAATAAACGATTGTGATTGTGAGGTCAGGGGCTTTTAACGGACTTTATTGGCCTACCTGTAGGTGTGACGTCACCCTCTGTGTGCAGAGTGTTAATACACCTGAGAAATGTTGTTAAAAAAGACTTAAAAACCGATCAATGTATCGGTTAATCACAAGTTTCAACCAATCTCGGACAGATTCATCCTGGACGTGTTCAGCTTCACTGCAGCAGTCTGAAACCTGGTGCCTTATATAATGACTATTTTTTGACTATCAGAAGTGGCCTCATTCCCATGCGCGCGCGCACACACACACACACACACACACATACACACACGCTCCGTCTGAAGCAGACAGGCGGTGGTATTATCAGGAGAGAAGGTCCAGCTCTGCCGAGACTGCACAAATCTCCCATCCCAGAGTTGTGTTTGAGTGCACGTGGGCGGTTCTACTGTGTGTGTGTGTGTGTGTGTGTGTGTGTGTGTGTGTGTGTGTGTGTCCCAGCCTCCGTGGGAAAGCTCGAGCAGAGGAGGAGGAGCAGGAGGAGGAGGACACACCGGTCATCAGCCCAGTCTGCAGCCGACACACGGGCCACCTGCCCCGGACTATTTACCGAACACACACCGCTGGAAAATGAACTCCTGGAAGCTCTGGACAGATGTTTTCTTTTCTTGACTTTTTCAAACTTTAAGCAGTTTGACTGGAAGATCTGCGTCGTGTTCACCAGTTTCTGCTGATATTTTTCTGTCGGCAGGGATAATTTAATTCATAATTGCGCAGGAAGGAAATTAACCTGGAATTAACCAACTTTAAAAATCACTCCAATTCTCCTTTAATATTCCTGTAAGAGCTCATCAGTGACTTTACGTTGGTTTACAGTAGTTTGATTTCACTTCAGGGCCTCTGAAACATTCCTGTAGTCCACCTGTGTCCAGTCACACTGAGTATTTCACTCCTGTAGTGGCATTTATCTCTTCATTTTCTCGATATAAGCATAAATCAGGGGTCGGCAAGTGTTGGGGCGTTATTTGTTCAGAGGTGAAGAAACTTTGTTCCGGACTTTAACAAACCTCCACGTCTCCTCCCGGGGAGAGAGCTCTCCCCGCCGTCCAGGCACCATGAAGCGGCCTTATGAGGACAGCAGCTCGGCAGAAAGTGACCTGGAGGAGCCGATCGATGTGGGCAGAGAGAGCGTTTATCCAGAGTGAGTCAGGAGCAGCGTTACACTGCGTTACACTGCGTTACACTGGTACTCATCATGATTCAGTGTTTCTACAAGAACGTACATACAGGGCTGGGAAGTAACTAAGTAGCTACTCAAGTACTGCACTTAGGGACAATATTTCCGCTTTTTGATCATTTAAACTTTTACTCCACTACATTTACTTTAGAGCCTTAAGCACTAGTTACTTTGCAGATTCATTGAAAGTGATGACCACATTAATGCATCGAAAATTACATGTAATCCATTACTACATATCATGAAATGATTAATTGATTATGATACTGTGATTACATTTTAATGCTAATTTATTTAAGTAAAAAAAATGAATGCAGGACTTACTTATAGTGTAGTATGTCTTCACTGTGACACTGATGGAATGTAACTAAGTACATTTACTCAAGTACTGTACTTCAGTACAATTATGAGCTGCTTGTACTTTGCTTGAGTGCTTTTACTCCACTGCATCCCTTCAGATTCACTTACAAAATATAATTAACAAGTAAATGATTTACATTATTGTTATTATAGATTAATCTTTTTAAGTTATTTAAAATTAGCTTTATGATGGCATCAATAATTACATGTAATCCATTACTATATATTATGAAATGATTCATTACTTTTGATACTTTAAGTATATTTTAATGCTAATATTTTTGTACTTTTACTTTAGTTAAAAATATTATGAATGCAGGACTTTCACTTGTAGTGTAGTATTTCTTCACTGTAGAATGTGGAATGTAACTAAGTACATTAACTCAAGTACTGTTCTTAAGTGCAATTTTTGAAGTACTTTCCATTTTATGCTACTTCATACTTCCACTCCACTACATTTTGGACACACATATTGTACATTTTTTTACTCGCCTACATTTTTTTCTTTAGTTACTAGTTACTTTGTAGACATCAGAGCCAAAGTAGTGTATTTTTCTAATTAATTTATTGTTAAAATCAAACAGATTAAAATAAACAAAACAAAACTTTTATTTCAGTGCTCAGAAAAATGCTGAATATTGGATCGGGCTCACAGTATATGTAAATGTATGTATATAACTTACTTTTACTCGTACTTTTGATATTTAACTACATATCTTGCCAGAAAAATACTTTTTATACTTAAGTACATTTAATTTCAGATACTTTAAGACTTTAACTCAACTTCTTTTAAAATCATACATTTACTTTTTCTCAAGTATGACTTCTGGATACTGCTTTTACTCAACTACATTAATTTCAAAGCTTTAGTTACTAGTTACTTTGCAGATTCAGATACAAAATGTAAATAAAAAATAAAACATGTACAGTATTATTAAAGATTAAATCGTGTAAACAATTTAAAATGAGCTCCTATTTGATCCGCTGCAACAGTAAAGTGATGAACACAATGAATAAATCTGCTAATAACGTTTAATCCAATATAACAGGATTTATTACATTTGATACTTTACTGTATATTTTGATGCTAATCCTTTTGTACTTTTACCTAATTAAAAAAATGAATGCAGGACTTTCACTTGTAGTATTGTAGTATTTCTACACTGTAGTAATGGTACTTTTACTTGAGTTAAAAGATCTGAGTAGCTCTTCCACCATTGCCTAAATATAACTTCAAAAGTATTGATTACATTTATTTTATTTAATGAAGTCTGGTGTGGTTTCACTTCATAATATTCAGATTATAACTCATGTCTGCAGCCTTATTATTAAAATGAAGCTGTCAAGATGATTAAATTGAGTCATTCCAACATTTAAAGTTAACAACGTCCTTTGAAAGTACCATTTTGATTCATTGATGTTCTGTCAGAAATCGATCGAACCCTGAAGAACATCTGCCTGCTTCATCAAAACATATTCGACAACAAAAAGAAATAGAAATAGAAAGACAGATCAACATGGGTAAAGAATATGACGCTGTATCTGTAGAATCCAACACACATGTTGTCATCTTGTTCCCCAACATCATTTAAAACCCTCCAAATGCTGTTAACTACAGTTTACTTCTGTTAAGTTTGGCTAAAAGATGATGTAGACTAGATGTTCTGTGCTGCTTGTTACTGATTAATGAAATAATCAATCAGAAGGAATCAAAACTGTTGATTAAAAAGAAACAAATCAAAGTGAGACGTCGACAGTTTTTAGACTTTCTTGATGCTGTTCGATATCCTCAGTCTGGAGTTATTTTGTGAAGAAGAAGTTTCTCAAATATCCTCTTTGGCTCTTATTATTTACTCTCTACGTGTCCTACGTTTCCCACAATCCCTATGAAACATGGGCTTTTTCAGCAGATGCAAGTGGGAAGCAGCGGTGGGAGAAGTATTCACATATTTGACTTAAATCAAAGACAAAAACCAGAGTGTGTTAATTCTTCATTACAGGTTAAAGTCCTGCACTGAAGATTATACGTGCAGTACAGTCAGCAAAGTACCAACAATTAAAGTACTCATAATGAAGAGAAATGGCTGCATGTTATAATAAATATTACAAAGATTATTATTATGAGTGATGAATGAATATATCAGCAGCATTTTCCTGCTGCAGCCGGTCGAGGTGGAGCTGATTTTATTAATAAAGTCTTTTATATACTGTTGGTATAGTTTGAAATATAACAAAGTATATAGCGGTCTATTTTATAAACTAATTATCAGAGTTCTTCATAAAATTAAAAAGCAATAATCATATGTGTTCAGTACTAGCAGCTGTTAAAAAATACAAAGTAAAAAGTACAATATTTGCCTCTTAGTTGGAGTAGAAATAAGAAGCATAAAGCAGAAATATTTGAGTAAATGCAGCTCCTGCTGCAGTGAAACTCTCCTACAGCTTCAGGAAACATCTGGATGTGATGTCTGAATAACAAAAAACACATTAATAAGAGACAAAGATATTATCCAGAAATTCATTTTCACTTTTTGTTCCTACAAATCCTGAGAGAAAGAAAAACTCACACCCACTCATGTTCTGATACTAACAACTAAATAACATGTTTGTCTTTTTGTACCAACTGCAGGTTTTAGTTGTTTTATGTCTGATTTGTTCTTTTTGCAGCAGCCAGGATCTTTTTCTCTCAGTCTCTGTCTGAGATGGAAATCAGTTAACTCCACATTTCTTCTGGATTAATCCTCTGATAAACCACCGCTGCTCAGCTGTGGGTCAAACATGATTATTTAACATATTTATTTGATTATCATTTTGTCTTCAGGCACGTGAAGACGTCCTATATAACATGTGGATCACCGACCACGACCACTCAAGTGATGGCGAGGAAGAAACGCAGAGGGGTAAATTAAACTGTGCTAATAAAGGAGTATTTGCACTGGTTTTACTGTTCAGAGACAGTTTGAAGTTTTTATTATTTTCTTTTATTTGTCAGATTATCGAGAAGAGACGCAGAGACAGAATCAACAACAGTCTGTCGGAGTTACGGAGGCTCGTCCCCACAGCGTTCGAGAAGCAGGTGAGAATCTGTTTCTGAAGAAAGACCGTGAAGGTTCACCACGAGAGCCAATAAATAGACTCCTTACTGCTCAGAATTCACTTTCTGTTTTCTGTCTATCTTCTTGGTTTAAGACCCAGTCAGACCAGAAGGTAGCAGATGAGGTGAAGTCAAACCAGCTAACTGACAGGGAGCTAACACGCTCACTAGCTCAGTTGCTAACAGACAATGATGACATTGGTTTGTTACCAGAGACTTCTATAAACCATTCCTCCAAACTGGATGGTACAAATCACCTCATAAGCTACGACAAAGTCTCCATTTTGGGTTGTTTGTCCCTCAAAGGTCAGCAAGAAACTTTGTTTATATGTGGCGGACCCTGCCACCTTTCTAGCTTCAAACAGTGTTCTTGGGCCTTATTTTCCTCTGAGAACAGCTTGGTTATTCACTTATGGAAGAAATAAATATCTCTGAGTTTGTATTATTTCCTCATTAATATTGTAAATACTAAAATTCTGAGTTGGAATTTCTTCTCCAAAACTACATTGTGCTCCTTTAATGTTTACTTTCGTCCGCCATGTTTCAGTGTCATATGACATCAACTCTGCAACTCGTGTAACATAAATTTTGTTGTTCAGGAAACAAGAGTTTTCCATCACCACATGAACCCACAGTCAATCCTCTGCAATATGAATCCTGCTTTAACTGTTGGTTTGTTCCATCAGGGGTCAGCTAAGCTGGAGAAAGCAGAGATCCTGCAGATGACTGTGGACCATCTGAAGGTGCTGCAGGCCACAGGAGGGAAAGGTAACCAGAACATATCTGCTGCCTGGAAATGAAAAGTGGAGCCATCTTTTTTTGTAGTCTGGAGTGAAGGACAATAAAGTTGCCAGAAGAAGAGAGAGATTTAAAAAGTTGGATCTCTTTTAAACACAGCAGAGCAACATCGGAACACAAATAAAAGCTTTATCAAAAGATTTGAAAGTTTCCAGTGTTTGCTCAGTTTGCTCATAGGTCTACTCCGTCTCATTCACACAGGCTCACCTTCTGTGCAAAGCACAAGTCTAACCATCAGCTCTACCTGCTGAGCCAAAGCTGCCTGAAACTTAGACAAAGTGTGTCTCAGACCAGTAGACCACTGGGACAACACAAAGACTTCTCTGTGATGTTCTTTGCAGCAAAAGTACAAAATACAGGTTGTTCTTCAGTCGTCCATTGTGTTTATGATGCGTTCAAGAGCAACTTTTGACAGATGACGTGAGGTGACGTGTCAGTCACTCGTTTATTGAAGTCCGTTCAGTTTGAGCGTCAGTGTGGACGTGATGTCAGTCAAACAGCCTGTCAGTGTGTGTGTGTGTGTGTGTGTGTGTGTGTGTGTGTGTGTGTGTGTGTGTGTGTGTGTGTCTGAGAGACAGAGGGAGGTGGTGAGTCCATGGGAAAACGCTGCAGGGATAAAAGCACCACTTGACCCTGAGCAGCGCTGTTTGCTTTCATAAAGCCAGCGGGGTGGGGGGGTGAGGTGGGTGGGTGGGGGTGGGGGGACGTGTTAGGGAGGGGGAGAGGGGCTGAGGGTCAGTGTGGGCTGCATTCACAGGCCGTCTCTCTGCAGTGTTTGTTTGGGTTTACCAGAAGCAGCAGCATGTTTTTCATCAGTTTGTCTTTAATGAATCCATATAATTAAACATATCTCTCTCTCTGTCTCTGTCTCTCTCTGTTCCTCTCTCTCTCTCTCTCTCTGTCTCTCTCCTTCTCTCTGTCTCTGTCTCTCTCTGTCCCTCTCTCTCTCTCTCTGTCTCTCTCTCTGTAGGTTATTTGGACGCCCACGCTCTGGCCCTGGACTTCCTGTCTCTGGGTTTCAGGGAGTGTGTGACGGAGGTTTCCCGCTACCTGAGTGCCGTGGAGGGCCTGGACTCCAGTGACCCCCTGCGTTCCCGCCTCCTCTCCCACCTCACCTCCTGTGTCTCCCAACGCGAAGCCGCTGCCCTCACCATGACCTCCCACCTGCCTCATCACCACCACCAGCAGCCTCACCCTTTACCTCACCCCTTCCACCCGCATCACTGGGCCGCAGCAGCTGCCGCCGTCGCCACCGCGGCTGCATTTCGCCCAATGCCAGCCGCGTCGTACGGACTGAGCGCGATTCCTGTTTCTCCTGATGCTGGAGGAGGTGGAGCCCCCCAGAGGTTGGTGGAGTTATCACAGCGTAGCATAGCCGCCTCTTTTTCCTCCTACGCTGACTCCACCACCTCCTCCTCTCCTTCCTCCTCTTCCTCTTCTTCCTCATCTCTCGTGCTCCCCTGCACCCCCGCCCCTCTCTCCGCCTCCCTCCTCTCCCTCTCAGCGTCGTTTCCCATCAGCCTCCATGGAGGTTTCCCCATCGTCCCTCCTTCCTCTTTCACCACCACTGCCACCACCAGTCCTCCCATCTCCTCCTCCTCCTCCTCTTCCTCCTCCTCCCAGACTCCTCACAGCAGCAGCAGCAGTAAACCCTACAGACCGTGGGGAACTGAGGTCGGAGCTTTCTGACGGTTCGACCGACTGACTTCACTGCAGACTAACTCCTGACCTGTTGACCAACTGACAGTTTTAACAGCCTGGAAATACGTTAACCACGTTTGAACAAACTACCTACTATTGTCTCACTGACACAAACAACTGATTTATTAACTCGTTAACCTTTGGGGTGTTTTTGACTGCTACCCGCCTGATTTCACAAAGTCACAAGAACTTCTGAAGCTTCTGCCCAAAGAACATAAATGTAAGTCTTCAATTGTCACCTGACCTCTTTCTATTCAAACTGACTGACCTGTTTTACTGAGTTCAACTGATGTTTCAATACAAAAAATTTTAACAAACTACGGTGAAGAACCTTTAACCCCTGTAGACTTGACCTCCAAGAATCTCCCAAAGAGACCACCTGTGACCTGTTTGTCCACATTTATTGTTCTCTAACCGTGTGATGTTCTTATCTCATCACAAACGCAACCAATGAAAAGAAGCCAAACCATCGACAAATATTGCTCCTAACAAGCACTGTGTGTTTATCAAAAGCAGAGGTGGCAAAAGTCCACACTCAAGTACAGATGCTCAAGTAAAAGTAATAAAGTTCAACCGTACAACCTCCGTATTCCTACGCACAAGCGCAGCTGTGCCTGCCGCGCACTGTATTACGCCTCAAATCAGCGGTCTGGGTCGGAGTTTTAGCACCAAAAATGTTCAAAATGTAGCATACACTTAAACAGATATATATTCTTTTTGGCTAAAATACGTCTAGCTGTCTGTACCGTTTAGCAGTACAATGCTCTGCTTCTCCACACAGGGGGAGAGCTGACGGTCAGCTAGTACCTCATACAACCCCACATCACAAGACCCCAACCATCACTTTAAGGCCACTGACCAAGCTGCCAGATCTGATGGGTGGAGAGTGAGAACGTGTTGATGCTGCAGCGACAGGCTCAAGATAATTTCCTGTTCTCTTTCTGTTTCTCTTGGCGTGCACTGATTCGCTGAGCTGAACATCCAATCAGAGTGATTTCTCTCACCGACTGGCTCCACTGCAGATCCAACATGCCCACACTACCACACTATTTACAGTAGTATGCCAGAAAAACATTTCGTATATGATTACGAAGGATGTTAAGTGCAGTATGCCAAAATTACCAGGATGTCCTACTACCGGTCGTATTTTGCAGAATGCGAGCCAGCATGCTTTTCTGGCTGTTCTGACCCATAATCCTCTGCGCAGCGGAAGATACGTCACCTACGTCACAGTGTGTTACACAAACACAGCCAAGAAAGCACAAACATTTGACAAAATGTCAGACACTGCAATGACAGATGAAAGCACATTTAACCACCCAGCCAATGTTCTGATCTCTCTAGTTTACTTTACTCCAAAATAGTGATTATAACGGCAGAGAAGAAGTTTTTCAAAACATGTGTCTGACAGTCAGTTCCTCTTGGAGGTAAGGACAAGACTTCCAAGGCTAAAAAGCTTCTCCACGGGCGCACTGGATGGCAGCAATTTTTTACCAGTAAGGGATTACTTTTATGAAAAACTAACTAAATAACAGATTACTTGAATTGCAGAACTAACGCGTTACTCTATATTTACATTACAAAAAAGTAGGGTCAAAGTTCAAGGCGCACTGTCATGATGAAGTAGTATGTCCCAATTGTATACATACTGCAGGCAACAGTATGTACTTTGTAAGGGCAGCTGCGATTCAGAACGCACCCATGCTCAGTGGGCCGTAAAGCCACCGACAAGGCCGACTAGAGCCAATGGAGGGAGAAACATGGCTAAAAAAAGGGCTGCAGACATTCACCTACAGCCGACTGTCGGCCTGGTGTGTCGAGGTTAGTTTGGATTCTTTTCATGGATTTCGTGACAATAACAAAAAGTAGAATTAGACCGGATTTATCCAACTTAAACACTATGTGACTATGCGAACCAAAGTTTGCCTCTGAGAGAATCGACTCACTGATGTTTAACCCAGCTAACAAGAATGGACAACTTTGACCCGCTACATCTGCTGAAACCAGTATAATCCCAGACAGCTGTATGTTCAGACTGGTGCAGACTGGGATGAAGATTAACACCATAAAACTCATGAAACCTTTTCCACTTGTTTTGTTATCTGTGTTTACATGTAAACCGTCACTGAAATCTGACTGCTGTGTGCCTTTTTACAAATAAAGATGAAGTAACAATAACGCTGCTGTCATGAAACATGCAGCTGTTAATGTTTCTTTCTTTTATGCCTGTGGGTCTATTTGATATCATTAGTTTTGCTTTTAAGTTTCAGTCTGGAAGACAGTTCCACATCTTAAAGCAGCAATGTGGAACTGGTCGTTAGTTTATGTTAGCGGACTCAAGTCCTTCACACATACATCCACAGTCCAGCAGCATTAGAAAACTTCAACAAGTCATCCACAGGCTTGTATCAACAGCCAAGAGAGACGGGAAGGTCTCACACTTTCACATCACATTAATCCACTCACATATGGCCACTAAAAGAGGGTGGAATACATGTAAGTTGCTAATTACCAGTGTGTTTATAAGTTTAATCTACTTAAAGGAATAGTTCAACACTTTGGATAATGCACTTACCAGCTGAGATGAGAAGATCAATACCAATCTAAGGTCTGTGCGCCAAGTGTGGAGTTAGAGGAGGTGATTAGCTTAGCATAAAAATGGGAAACAGGGTCAAACAGCTCGCCTATCTCAGTACTAAAGTGAACATGCTGTTGTTCAGTAGGCACGTGTGGACCGATGAGGAGACCAGACAATTCCTCGGCCTCATCCATAAAAGGAGCAACTGAACAGCAAACTACACATTGTACAGAGCCAGAAACAGGAGATCACTGAAAGTGGAAAAAGTTTAAAAATTGGGAGATATACTGGAGAATTGTGACCCTAGGTCTCTTGGAAAACATGATCGAAAAGCTCCAGAACTGCTAAATGGACCTTTTGGTGAGACTGTTGTCTACATGATTCAATTCATCTGCAAAACAAAATAATTTCCCCCTTAAATTCTTTAACTTCATGCGAGTAACCACACTGCTGCCTCAACACACACACACACACACACACACACACACACACACACAGACACACACACACGTTAATCCACTCCTTCTTTGCCTTCATCTTGCAGTTGATTTACACACTGAAATCACGGCTGCAGCCGTTAAATCCTCCCAGAGAAGAAAACGGCGTCACTTCCAGCTGAATGGAGGATTAAAGGCTGACAGGCCTGGGAACAGCTCCGCAGGCCGTAAATCCGCCCCGGTCAGCCGACACGGTTCTCACGCCGGGACGCCGCTTTGAAGTGACCGGCGGTAAATTTAGTGACATGAGCCGGTCAGCACTTTACATACAGACACACAGAGAGGCAGACAAAACAGACAGAAAGCGTATGAAGAGACACTAGAGGAAGAGGCTTTAACTGGCCGCTAAATGCCAGAAGAGGTTAACACTTGGTTTCTTCAGTAGATTGTCTTTTCATGATTTACAGTTACTCACAGGTTATGTTATTTCTCTTAGTTTTAAAGGATACTATTACTGTACAGTACTGTTATAGTAACATTTCCACCAATTTAGAATTGCACTTCACATTAGCCATGTTTCCATAAAATGTCAGGTGAATTTTATGAAAACTTTTGAAAGTTCGCAAAATATACACAAAATCATAATGTGAATATGGTGCGTTGATGAATTGTTTTGAGCCAATGAAGTCGCTACATAACACGGAATTCCATCAGAGGATGACTCGGTGTAGGCTACGTGGCTACGTCGCGCATGGATGTGGAAGTAAACAGAGGCTAGAGGTCAACAAACCAGGAGACAAAATGGAGAGAGGTCTTCAGGAATTACTTTGTATAGGGCAATTTGTATTAATTAACCAACATTAATGTTAGCTGTTAAAAGACATCACAGTCAGCCTCGGCTTTATGTTTAGTGCCAGTCAGCAAATGTTAGCATGCTAAAGCGCTACACCAGGATGGTGAATATGGTAAACAATACACCTGATGAGCAGCATGAGCAATATCACTGTGATGATGTAAGCACACTGACGAGAAGGATGATATCATATCAATGTTGGAGCAGGGTTTGTAATATTTAAATATTTCAACTTTTAATAAAAAAGTTCAACACTTCAACAGGCTCAATAAAAGAAACAGTGAACACTTCCTCTCTCTTTTTTTGGAAAAGGTTACAAAAAGCAGAGCAATATAACAGAAAACAAAATTAATAATGTCAGCACTCTTATCCAACCATGATGCCCTGAATATTTCCCTGAGTGTCGCTGCTTTAAGATGTCATTAAGGAGACCATGTTGTTCGGACTTAAGATCTCAATCCAGTAGCCGTCAGGATCCTGAATGAAGGCCAGATCCTTCATTTTACCTGTGAGGAGGGAAACATGTGATGGTGAGCACACACACGAACAGGTTTCTTTCTGGGAGGTGAGTCTCATAATGTGACTGCAGTGTGAACACATTTGATGTCACAACAACAAAATACAAAAAGTAAACAAAGTCGACCATCAATTCTATCACTTTTACCTTTAATTTTAACTTATATCAACCAACAACATCTGGGTGATGTAGAGACATTTCTTAAGTATCATCATGATTTAGTGTTTTTACTGTGGTACAAATTAAACTACTCAACAAGTACAGCTGACAGGAAATTATTTTTTTTTTACAAAAAAAAACATTTAACGTTTAACATAACAAATTTAAAGATTTGCTGCTTTTCCTTTGAATTATTTGAGTAATTTGAAAGCATTTGTAAAGATTTTGAGGCGTGGACTGTTTGGACAAAACAAGCCTTGTGAAGGTGTCACTTTGAGCTCTAGTTTTACAATGGAGAAAACAACACAGTCTCACATCAAAATGTAGAAAAGCTCCATTGGTCCACAGTACAAAAAGTATTAGTTTCACAAGAATGTATCTAAAATTGAAGTATACCAAATATTGAGGCCAATTTGAGCTCTAAAATCCTTATTTTTAATGAAAGAACATCATCAAGCAAGTTCATAACGGCTCAGATAACTACACAATGCCAAGACAAGGATTCAAACGTGTATGCTACATGTTTTCAGCGATGGCAGAGTCCATAGCAACCACCATAACAACAATAGAACATTTTTAATTGCATCTGTAAAATCTGTAAAATTAGTAATAACTAGAAAACTAAAAACCATAAACATCTGCAGAAAAAGATGAATGTACTGTGATGAAAATAAAACATAGGCCCACATTTCTCACTAGAAATACTGACCATGAACAAACAGATCTCATTACGTCTTAACAATGTTATGTGTTGAAAACTGGACATAGAGCAGAAACAAGTGACAGAGACACCGTTCACCCTGTTACAAGACACTGTACCATCGACATGATTCTGAAGCTGTTATTTTAAGGGGGAAAAATACATAATGTTGCTTTGATGCATGAGTCAGAATCATCTAATGATGTAATATTTAAAAGTTGAACGGTCACAGGCAGGGCCGTAGCCAGGATTTTAGAAATGCTGATGTCATGCCCCCCACCCATCCACTGAGAAAACATTTTGAAGACCATAGTATAAATCTGTGCATTCCTCTGCATTTTGACAGGACTGATAATCGCTTAGGAAATAATATCAATAACAGCAAATAGATGAAAATTGGACCCAAAGACTGACACAGGACGAAGAAGATAAGTAACAAATATGGCCAATTTTGACTTGGATTAAACACTTATTTCTTTGGTAAAAAGAACTTACTTACTGACATGAAGCTTAAACATAAAAATAAACATCATTAATAAATAGTAAATATATAGTTTATTAGATTTAGTTCAGTAATTCCACTGTTGACAATGAAATGGTTCATAAATCAATCGTAAAGGTTAAAAACATCAGTTGCAGCTCTCTAACGGCCATCCAAATCATTTTCATAAATGAACTACAAAGTATTTATTAACCATCTACAAAATATTATGATCATCAATTGCAACTTTCCAATAAACAGTTGCTAATAAATAATGTATAAAGCATTTCATTGCTTGTTAACAGTGAAATAACTACTAACTCAAGTTTAATGAACTATAAATCAGCATTTTTATCATAAATTATTGTTTATTTTAATGATATGACAGATATTATGAAGTGTTACCAAATATATATATATTAAGATATCAAAGACATAGAAAAAAATACAGAGGACATGACCTCAGTGTCCTCAGTGGTAGCTACGGCCCCCACTTTTACTTTACTTATTAGTATTTTTACAGTGTAGTATTAGTTCTTTGACTTAAGTAAAGGGTCTAATTTGCAGAGAGTCTCTTGGTAATTGTTCTTCTGAATTTGTGCTTTATTCAGTTGCATAAGTTGTTAATAAGCGTCGCTGCACATGAAACATGAAGCTATAGTTATGAGCTGAGACTGAAATGGGATTTTTTTTCTCAGTAAGAAAACTGACTTCTGACTCTTCCAACAATAATGAAGTACTGACCTGCTTCTGGTTTCTTGACAAACGTCACTCCTTGCTTCTTAAACATGTCACAGGCTGTGTAAACATCAGGAACAGCGATACCAATATGACCTGCAGGAAGACATCAGGTGACAAATTACACCCACACGCAAAGAATACAAAGTGTAGGGTCCACCCACTTCACCTTTTCTCTCAGCTCATCTTGAACAGAAACAACACAACTTAAATCAGGAGCAATAGTGACAGTGGAAATGTAAACAGTAATTCAAGATAGTAAAATAATACGAGGATCACCTTATGTATGTACAGTATGTGCCTAATGTAATTACTTTGTGTTTACTACAAGTAAAAACTACATGAACTTGAACTTCTCACCAAATCCTCGTGGTTCGTTGTTCCCATTGTGGTACGACAGACTATCATCCAACTCTGAACCCCAGTTACTGACAGACAGAGGAGCAAAATTCATTAAAACACTCATTCATCATCATAAAGTGCATGAAATGTGCTCATCAGGTGTTTCAGGGTCTACGTAGTGGTCATCACTCGTACTGTGTGAGCTCTATGGTGGCTCGACGGGAGAAAGTCCACGCCGTCCTCTCTTTGATGTCGGCCGGAATGTCCGACTTTTCCTCGTAACCAAGGAAGTAGAGGGTGAAACGCATCGAAGGGAAGTCGATTTTCTGGAGCAAGCTGGAAACCACAGAGGAGCCCAGTGGTTAATGGAGGACTGTTTCCACATTTTATTTGCATGTTCAAATATTAGTTCACGTGTGAAAATAACCAATCACCATTGAAAATGTTTTAAATATGTGGAATTTTCAATGTAGATAAACAAATGTTATGTGCTCTCATGTGCCATAATTTGCTTCCACATGTAGAAATTTTCATACACATGTGAAAAAAGCATTAGAAAATGTCTAGTTCATGTGACATTATCTATTTTCACTGTTAAAATTGTAGTTCACATGTGAAAATGTGGAATTCACATGTAAACAAGCACATTTCATTTTTATCTTATGCCATGTTTTGTTTCCACATGGACATTTTCATTTAAATGTAAAAAGAAAGCATGTCACATAAAAATGAATGTAATTCACATGTGAAAATGTCAATTTCTTATGTGGTTTTTCTCATTTTAGCATTTTATATTTTATTATCATCATCTTATATTTATTACACTTGATTTTTTATGTGAATTAAAATTAAAATATGTGAAATAAAATAATGTCACAGGGGAACTGGGCAAGCAAATTTAATGTCAATTAATTTGCCATGTTTTGTTTCCGTGTGGAAATTTTCATTTCTATCTTTAAAAAAAAGCAAGTCATTCAGATGTGATAAATAAAAAAAAGTGGAATTTTTCATTCATGCATGAAAAAAAGTGGTCTCATGTGAAAATTTTCATTTAACAAAGCACATTCATGTGATTTCATGTGATGGCAAATCACATATGAATAATCAAAGTATTAATGTTAATTTGTTACATGTAAAATTTGTATTCTTATGTGAAATAAGCCGATCACTTGTAAAAATGTCCAATGTTACATTATCCTTTTGTCACATAAGGGTGACAGTCATACAGGATCTTCCTAACACAGAAGAAAAACAGTTTGACATCACATTTGCTTGCAGAGCTTCAGGATCAGCCTGAGGACTCACGTCATGCCCAGGATTCCAGTGTAGAATTTTAGAGATCTTGCTGGATCTTTGACCCTCAGCATAGTCTGCTGCATCATGTAGTCCTGCAAAGACCAAGAGAATATAAATGTTGATCAAATACATCTTTGAATAGTTTTATATCAGCAGTGGCTGTTTGTAATTTGTGCTGCTTTTCATACAGTATATTGTTAAAATATAACCATGCATGGATATGCAAAAACGTTTTAAGTAATACTATGTGCTGTATCATAGGCAACTGGACTTTCACCTCTCATCCCAGAGGCTCCTTCAGTTCTAACTAACTGGAGGAGCTGCAGGCTTTTAAACTCTGTGTGGGAGTGTCCTCACAGTCGTTAAGGTCACGTGTGAGCTCTGAGTTTCAGAGTCGTTAGGGCCACTTGTAGGTCGTTGGTCAAACCGGCCTTCATGTGAGTTGCTAAGGCTAGGTTAGCCCAGGTATGAATGGCTGTTAAGCCGGGGAGAGAACTCACTTAGGCCACCTCCTCTGTTCAAAGGTGGTCGTTCCAGTTTGACATAGATGGATTCCTTTACTCCTCTTTCAAACTATCTGTCTTCTCTGGTCAAGATGTTTGCATTGTTGTCCTCAAAGGAATGATTTTTCTCCTTCAGATGTAAGTGGACAGCAGAGTCTTGACCTGAGGAGTTGGCCCTCCTGTGTGGTGCCATTCGTTTATGGAGAGGTTGTTTTGTCTCCCCAATGTGCAAATCTGTGCAGCCCTGGCTGCATTGAACAGTATAAACTACATTACTCTGCTTATGCCTGGGTGTTTTGTCCTTAGGATGGACAAGTTTCTGCCTCAGTGTGTTGGTAGGTCTAAAGTGAACCGGGATATGATGTTTATTAAAGATCCTCCTGAGTTTCTCAGATGTTCCTGCGACATAAGGAATGACGATGTTGTCACGTTTTCTTGTCTCCTCCTCTCTGTCTGCTCTGGATCTTTAAAAGGTTGTGACAAAGGTCCAGTTTGGGTAGCCAAACCCCCGGCTTGTGCTCCAGTGGGCGATGAGAGGTAACAGCAATTACTGATCTGTGTGTGTAGGTTTTCTGTAAACCTCAATGTTGAGGCTTCTGTCTTCTTTAATGTGTACTGCACAGTCCAAGAAGGGTAGACTGTCTCCTCTGACGTCTTCCCGTATGAACCTAATGTTATTGTCCACAGCATTTATATGTTCTGTGAAGGCTTCCACTTCCCTTGCTCTGATTTTGACCCAGGTGTCGTCCACATACCTCAACTAGTGGCTAGGAGCAGTTCCTGTGAAGGTAATCAAGGCTCTGCTCTCAACTTCTTCCATGTAGAGGCTGGCCACTATTGGGGACACCAGTGAGCCCTCTACACTGAAGAAGTGTAGAGGGTTTCACCTCTCATCTCTTGGATGAGAGGTGAAACATCTTCAAGAAACTGAAACAAGTCCAGTTGCCTACGATACAGCACCTAGATTTACCATGACCTAGATGACTGAAAACCTAAGTCTATTACCTTAAGTAATAGATTTTTAAACACATATCAATATATATTACCAATGTTTTATCAAAATGTAAATTAACTCTATGTCTCTATGTATGGCGAAATATATGTGGACTCCTTCCATATATTGAAAAGTATATTTGACATATTACAATATATGTCAATATATTCTTGTTCTGTAAGGGATTCTACACTGTTGTAGTGTACTTTTACTTAAATATAAGGTCTGAGTACTTATTTCACCCCGGTCAGAGATTTTTGTCTCCGAAAGTTTTTCTGACACATTATAACTGAGGTGAATGGAATTCAATGTGTGGTCCTTCAAAAATAACAATAGGTATATTTAAAAATTTCAACATCAACGATTTTTTACAGAAGCTGTGTTTCTCTGGATCATCTCCAAACCTCAGTGTAAAGGGTTGGTCTTTAGCTTTCACGTGTAAAGGTCAGGCTGTGTTTACAGGATTATCCAGTAATAATTACTCTGCTCTGGTAAGACAACTTGTTTAGTTTTGTAAATGTCACCTGAGCTTTCAGCACCATGAATCAAACTGCATTCACTGCCTTCCCACTGAGGTGGAAGCAGAAATCTCTGAAACCAAAACTATCTCCATGAGAACACTGGAGTTATTACATGTTTTATGTAATCTGGGTCTCTGACGCTGACTCTGCTCTGTTTTTAGCCTGTGTGCAACTTTAAATCCTGTTGTGTATTTAAAGTAAGCGCTCCTGAGAGTGGAGGCTTCTGCAGCTCAAAAGACGTCTTGTACAAACTGTCACTGTGGCCTGCAGGCATCTGCAGCTCTGAAGTCACAGACAAATAACTGCCAACAGGTTGGACTGCATTACAGCCTGGATCTCCTGCCACAGCAGAGAGAAACATTAAACTAAATCCATTTAAAATAAAGTAGATAACATAAACCAAATGGTCACCTTGGTAATGGGTTCTCCTTCTTTACAGGCAGCACTCACAGCCTCGTCAGACAGTCCTCTGTTCGCCATGGCTCTCAAATCAGACTGAATGAACATTCAGGTTTCTCAACACACCTCTGTGCTGCCTTCAAGTGCTCCTTGTAAATGTCAAATGAATGCTAAGGCTTTTGAGTAAAACAGAGTTAGTCAAATCATCCATGCCTTCATCTCATGTAGCCAAATATGTTATTGGCATTTTTTAGTCTCACATGTTTTGTCTTCATTATGTACTTCAGATATTTTATTTAAAGACATAATATGTAAGATTTCTGCAATTTTTGAGTTGTGTTCGTACAGAGAAATCCATAAGTTTACTGAAGGTAACGGTGCGTTTCATTTGGTCGCCTGTCTCTGTAACTTCCAGGAGAGAGTCAGAGAGTGAGGAAGGAAGTCGGAGAATGAGACTAAACATAATGTGAAGAAATCTTTATAACATTACTTTGTCTGAGTCATGTCAGATAGATTTTCATCAGTAGTGGTGGTTGTTTGATGGTGTGTCCTTGTGTTATTCGCATGAGTTTGATTGGCAGGATCGTTTGTGTTCATTCACCCCAAACAGCAAGATTACTTTACTGTAAATTAGCATTAAGATACAAAGCAACAGCACACACCAAGGGTGTGTGTCTGTTTGAATCCAGGTGAACCTCTGATTGAACTCAGCACTCAGCAGGGACTCTGGTTCTCTCTTTTTTTCCCTTCTCCTCTCTGTAACGTTACGTTCATGAAGTAAAGTACATTTCCCCTCCAGCTCCAGTCAGCAGTCAACATTACAGAACATAAACACCTGACAATGGAGGTCACCTCCACGGATCACTGCTGCAGTCAGGTTGATAAACAGGAGTGAAGATAAATCCACTCTTGATTTGTGTTTATTCCTCCAGAAGGTCTGGATCTGCCAGCTACAGCCAACATAACAAAAATGTGCTTAGTTTCTTGTTTTGATGGTTTTCATGTCAAACAAAAAGATTTGCATAATCTTTTATAACAACTTGTGTTGTCATGAGAAGTTTATAGTGTGATTTTTTATTAGTTAAATTGTAATGTTGCTATTACAACAAATGTTTTAAGAGTTGTGTTTTGTTACAACATAAATGTTAACAATGTTTAGCATTTGTGATGATGTAATTAATAAGACAGGTTTCCTGTTAGATGGGGGAAAAAAGAAGAAAAATATCATGATGATAAATAAATTGCTGTAATATTTTCTTGCTTTCCAACAAAAGAAAATGATCTTTTTCTAAGGAGAAGCTGGGCACAATTATTTTAATCAACTGTGAGCTGAGAGGAAATGTATTTAAACCTTGAGCGTTAAATTCACTTTTTAACACTTTCATTCTTCTGCATTTCTTACTATTATAATGTGTTTTTATTTCATTGCTGTTTGAGACATGGTAGCGAAGTCAGATATTCCTGGTGTAGACATTTCCGACAGAACCTGAAGGCAGCAAGGTTTTTATTGCCCAGGTGTTTCTGTTGAGGGGAGTGGTAACAGCACAGCTGCTGCCTTCAAAGCAACACCCACAGAATTCATGAGAAGTGCCACCAGAGATCAGGACTGCAAATAAGATTCCAGTGAACAGTTGAGTCTGTGCTGATATCACACAGATATTTAACCTGCTGCACAGAGCTTTAACAAACTGAGGAAATAATCTCAGGAAAATCAAACAACAGTGAAAATCTGTTGTCAACAGCAGTTTTTATTGTCTGAGAAGATTATTATGATTAATAATCTGAGTCAAACACCCTGGAGATAATGTAATAACCACCTTGTCTGTCAACATTAATTTGAAGGTTAAGATGAGCCGACGCCCATCATGTTTGCTTGTTGTTGTAAACCCTGAGGTGGAACGCTCAGGTAGAAAAATGCAGTTAACATGAGCTGCAGGTCTGAACAGGTACAGAGACATCTGGGGTGAGGGAGGATGAGCGAGACTGGAGACTCGTCCCAGTTCTGGATCAGATTTAGAGCCACTAAACCCCCTCACACCCTCACAGTGAACACACACAGGTTCAGGAAGCACGCAGCGTGAGAAACACATTATATTTGGACTCTTTGGTGTGTTGGTGTGTTGTCTTCCTGTTCTCTCAGCGCAGACAGTCAAGATCCAGATCTGGTGAAGGTGCTTTTAGCTACTCTCAGGGTCAGATACCTTTGAAATCTAGTCAGTTACTGGATACAAATTAACATGGCAGTCCGATTACTCAGTATTGTAAGAGGTATCCATAAGTCATGCTTGAGTAAAAGTAAATTAATTTGAAAATAAGCTACTTTGGCTCTGATGCAGCATGTTATCTGCAAAGTAACTAGTTACTAAGGTTTAAATAACTCTGTAATAGAGTAAAAAGAATAATATTTGCCTCCAAAATGTAGTGGAGTGGAAGTATAAAGTAGCAGAAAATAGAAGTAAATTACGAGTACCTGAAAATTGTACTTAGTGTACTTGAGTAAATGTACTTAGTTACATTCCATCACTACGTTGTAAGAAGTATTCATGAACCACGAGTCGCTTCAGATTGCCATGAGCACTGTTTATGGATTAGTGTAATAACCTTGAGCCTCAGTTTAGGTGAAACACACGCAGGTCAAATCCCTGCCTCCACACCTCCAAGTGCTCAGCGCACTCTGAGTTTTGGCCCCAGGATCATTCCAGAGAGAGACAGGAGACCAGCCAGGCTTTTCACAGTCCTCTTTGAGCCTGAAAGCGATAATATCATTCATGCCCCAGTACATATCGGTCTCGTACACTGCTAACCAGCAGGTACAGATTAAGAGTGCTTTGTTTTTTTGCCCTAGCGCCAAATATCAGTGGTGCTGTTACCTCAACATTTTCCATCACTGTGAATACTTCTGTATTACTTTTACATCTTTAAACAGTTTCAGTGCAAAGCATTTTTCATATTCTACCTTTACAGTTCAGGTAATCAAATCACCCTCACACAAACAATTCTGGCTCAAACTACAGGTCTACTGCCTGTATTCTACATGTGGTATGCTGTCAAAAAATTGATAATTGAATCTAATTACACGTTTTGGTGGTGACTTCACCAATTTTAAACATTAAAGTGTGTTTACAGGTCTTGGGGAGTACAACTGTATATGTGAAAAAAGTAGCATATCCACAAAATCTTCTTTCTTTTCAAAGCCTGGCGCCTACGTTACCCCCAATGCAACTTAGCCACAGAGTGAAGTCACTGGAGGCAGTTTATCAGATTACATGCAGCTTCCTCTGGAGCCACAAAAGGCTTTATAGTACTTTATTCACACATGCAGGAGTACTCCCCGAGGCCTGTAAACACACTCTAATGTGTAAACTTAACCTTCAGAGCACCTTTAATAACACACAGTCATTGAGTCTGTCTTTAATAGAAATATTAAAAATATTGAGTTTGAGGGTTTCCTTTTTTTTAATAGGTGTATGACTTTGGTGCCATCTAGTGGTCATATCGAGATTGATTCGCAAGCCAAAAGCTATTTAGGCATAGACTTGTGATGTGCACTTTCCCATTTGACTGAAGTCGTACCATCACCGTGTCAATGTTAAGATCAACTCTAGTTATTCCTGTGTATTAACAACATTTAAAGTGTTTCAACATAAGAAGGAATAAATGTCAAAATCATCTGCTCAGTTTCATTTTCATAGAAGGTAAAAAAAAAAAAAGTACTCATTAAATACATTTTGCATGTCATGGAGGCAAATTGTTGCCAAATCAAACTCAAAAACTTGAAAAAAAAAACCTGAAATAAAATTAAAGGAATCATTTCAAAATGATACATCATATCCCAGTGACACAGATGCTGATACTTCACCGCATCGCAGAAGACACACTAGACCATCTTTTCCAAAAGAAAATGAGATAACACCCTCCCAGAATTCTTTGCAACACAGGAGCAGCTAAGCAACTAAATAGCTGAACAAGATTACAAACATAGAACGTTTACATATACTGATATTTCATATAACTAAAGTCTTTAAATATATTTCACTGCTCTTATACTCTGTGTAAAATATAGAACCTATGAATCTTTTCTAGGCTAAAATAACCTGTGACAGAATGTTAGATTTTAGAGATGATTTAGTCTACAGACCAACACTTAATAGTCCACTGGCACTGTTTAGTAATAACCCTTGTTCATATCAATACTCTCACTACCCCTGAACAAGTCAAGACGATGATCTCAAAACACTGCACCTCAGTGTGCGATTAGTATTTTTCTTTTCAAAAGATTTAAACTTAGTCAAAATGAGGAACACCTCAGTTATCTGAGGCTTAAATAAAGGTTTGATTTGAACTGAAATGCTATTTTCCTTCCTGCATAATAAAAACTGCTGAAACATATTTATGTTGGTGTCACAGGGCAGGACTCCACCTGTGTCCCTGGCAGTCCTGAGAGAGGATGTCAACCAAAGCACACAAAGGCAGCAGCACAGCAGTCCACTGAACTCACTTTGTCACCATACTATCTCAATACAACTGGGTTAGTGTCACAATCAATAAAACACTCAGACATCTGAAGTGACACAGTCTGCTGTGAGATGTGTTTTTAACCTCGGCGATGTTCATGTGAATCAGGTGCATTGTTGTTAAACTGCTCCCAAAACAACTGTGTCACCAGGAGGCTCTTTGAACAAGCAGGTACACTGATGGTCTGGATTCATCTGTAGAATGCAGAACAGATCTTTTAAAATTCCCACATATCCAACAGATCTGGTGAAACCATCAATGATCTGGGGAGTAAGAAGATGAGCACATTGGACAGGTTGTAAGCACTTCACAAAGGAGAGAAGTCTGTGAAAACTCACACACAACTCCTTCCTATCAACACAAATTTATGAAGGAATAAGTCAAGGGCAGAGGTGGAAGAAGTACACTGATCTTGTATTTAAGTAAAAGTAGCAATACCACAGTGTAAAAATAATGTCAAATGAAATATGGGACCACTTTAATACTGCTAGAATCTGGAGTTCATGTCATCCTGGATCCTAAAGATAAATATGCATCATATTCAGAAATGGACAGTGGTCATATCTGCAGAAGATTCATTGGTCATGTCCAATGTCAGGATATATCTGCTGTCGGGATATTTCAAAATATCTGAAGTCAGATCTTATGATATGTGACAGTCACATCCGATGTCAGTAAAGACTAGTATGTCACCATGTGTCATATTTCAACAGGATTAACGGGTCTTGTCTGTTAACTATAGAAAAAATATAATAGGAAAATAACAGAAATGACATAGAAAACCACTTGAGTGCATATAACTCACTTTTATTACACCAAATAAAGGCACCAAACAGAAAAGTTCCTTCCTGCTGTTTTTGTAAAGGGCCTTTTTGCAAGTGGACATGTTCCTAGTTAGCTGCGCTGCTTCACTTTTGGATGGAAACTACACCATAATTATTATTAATCTTAATAGTACACAAACAGTACAATGTTTAGACGCTCTGTTCGACATGTTTATAATAATAATTTGACTTTTGATCGTATAATTATGATTTTTTTTAGTTTTCATCGTTTTTTTCTTTACCTGGTGGAAACATGCTTCCATAGGATGTGGCAGGCAGGTGCGTCCAAAAGCCTCTCTCCCTCTCTCTCTCTCTCTCTCTCTCTCCCTCTGTCTCTCTCTCTCTCTCCTTCTCTCTCTCGTTTATTATGTATTTATTAATCTCTGGCCTAACGTTCATTACTTTAGACCCACACACAGTGAAGATTATAAGTGGAGCTCTTGTAGAAACACCTGCTGCACACACACAAATCCCACAGTTTACATCTGTCAATTCAAATAAACTTTATTGGCATGAGTGAAGTTACATTATTGACACATTTAAATGACATATTATTGAATGAGGAGATTTTACACAAGAAAACTAAATAAATCACTTGATCACGCACACGCACGCACGTACGCACGCGCGTCACTGAAGGCCATGGAAACAGAACGTTGACCAAAGCTATAAAAGCTGCAGCCCTGCCTCCATTTCTCTGTTCGCACATTAAACTTTGACAAGTTGACCTACTGCGGATCTGCTGTTGGAAAGTTGCAATCTGGGAAACCTGATCAACTGGAAAACTTCATCACAAACAAACCTGTTGGATTATATCTGACCACCTGGAAAACTTCTTCTTAAATAAAACTTTGGATTTTACCCGACCACCTGAAAACTTCTTCTTAAATAAACCTTTGGATTTTACCTGAACACCTGAAGACTTTTTTTCTAAAAAACCTTTTGGATTACTTTGCTCGAGGACAACTACCGCAGAGCGTGGACCACCTTTAACTGCTGAGAAGTGGTTTCTGGTGGACCCCCTGTGGCGAAGAACCTGCTGTCCACAGTCTCTGCAGGTGGGACATCTTTAATTATCACATTAAATCCGTAGAAATTGGTTTCAGTTGACAATATACCCTTGGTAAATTGTTGAATTTACAGATAGGATATTGATAGCATTTTAGCTAGCTTTTCATGAAAAGTCAGGTTTGGGTGACACTCGACGTTTTCTCAGTATAAAATTATGTTTAGATGATAAGAATGTGCTGGAAGTCCCGCGACAGGTGAGGAATGTGTTCAAGGTTGTGTAGTGATTTTTAAATACTGTTATTTTTGTGTGAGGTTATCATTTTTACATATTTAATGTGAAAAATGTAGAGGAAAGGATGGAGACCGGGCCTTTTTTTGAAAAATGCCAAAATAAACAAGGTTGTTGTCTCGTGCGCCGCCACGGAGACGATGGAACGTGAGGAGATGAGCTGCAGTGTGACCACACCAGGCCCGTCTCTCTGTGTGCAGCTCAGGTTGCTGCTAGAATTGTTGAAACTGAACTTAAAGTGTAACCGGATATTTTGTTGAGACAGTTCAAGTTCACAGCTGATCATATTTTTGAAGGACCTTTCATGTTGTGTTCAGTCAGCACTCAGACTTGTACTTGACGTGTTGAAGAGATGAGAGTGGCGTCCTGTGTCCACACCACAGTCTCCTCCACCTGCATGACTTGGGACTAAGAAACAACATGTTGGCTTCATTAGTTTCTGTGCTTTTTAATCAAGGCAGCACAGTTTAGCCTGCGTGATGGCGCACGCTGTTCTGTGTACAACAAACGTTTTGGCAGATAAACAGTATATATATAATATAATAATATATTGGTGTTGTGTTGGTGTTCATGTTGTTATTTGAATTTGAATATAAATAGGACAATGGGGAAATGGTTGTGTTCTTGGAGGACAGGCCTACTTACTTTACATGTTAGACTGTTATAATAAATGAATCAACTGGTATTCAAGTCTGTAACACTGCATCATATTTTATGAGCTAATCACAGTAAGAGTATCTGAAATAAAAGGCTCCAACAGCACAAACACAATGAGGTGAAGATCAGTGACTGAATGATCTGAGGTGAGGCAGCACACAGTTCACAGCTACCTGTCACTCAGAGAGACCCCGCCCCTAATTATGCATAACTTTAAACATTAGTATAATTTAAAGCAGTGAGTTATATAAAAGTTCAGATGAAGGGATAAATAATCTACAGAAAGCAGCTGTAAACATGTTTATTTCTGCTGGAAAGATATTTTAACATGGACTCTTATGGGGACTGGCTTCAATCCTCAGAACAGCAGATTGACGCTGGTTTAAAAAACAACCAAAACAACATCAAATGTCTCCGTACAGGTCATCTGGTGTAATCCAAGTCTGCAGAAGCCCTGAGATCACAAACTGTTCTGAAAAGATGTCAATTACACGCTTTATTAACCTCAAATCTTCACTGTAGCTGCTGAGATTAAAGTGTTAGCGTGCACGAGCTCGACCGCACGTCTAGGGTGTAAATAACGTCTTTTCAAATCAACATTTTTAAATGGTTCTCAGGTGTTGTTCCTGTGGTGGACAGACACATTTATTTGAACAAAAACACCACAAACAAATAACTTTTTGAGCATTTATTCTGTCCATATATTAAGTGAATACAGTTCAATACTCTTGATCACATACTGGACAGAATCTTTACAAAAATTCAAAGCTTCAGTGATAAAATAAATTCATACAATATGAAAAGGAATCCTTCACATTCATGTTAATACATGAACTCTGAGTGCAAACTCTAAAGAACATTCAGGAGCTCGTTTCTGCTTTTTGTTTTCAAAAAACACAGACGTCACCAGCGTCATTACAGAAAGTATCAATCACTGAATCAAATCTGAATCACATCGGAGCATCTTGTTTGTCTGAGTTTGTTGTCACAGCTTGGCTCAAAAGGAGGAAAAATGCTCCACTTTGTGTTGTTTTAAAGTCCACAGTGTTGGATTTAGTGCCATCTAGTGGTGAGGTTGCAGATTATAACCAACTGAAGACTCCTCGTCTATCCGTCCTCTAACGGTGGCTGCTAAAAACACTAAAAACATGCAAGTCCCTCTGTAGAGTCAGTGTGTGGTTTGGCTGTTCTGGGCTAATGTAGAAACATGGCGGTGAACATCCACAAGAATTTCATATTTTTAGAGCCGAACATGTTTCCTCAAAATGTTTGGACACGTCCAGAAGATGTTGGAGTGATGTGTCCGCAGTCACACTGCTGTTGTGACTGAGATCATTTACTTGTAATGTGAGACGAATGAAGAAGCCAATCAGACTTTTCCAGACAAACTGTCTACACCTCTTGAAGCATGTGGTTGAGTGCTGTGCTGCCCACATTGAACACCATTCCTCCTGTAATATTTCTGATTTTATACTTTATTTTAATTGTTTTTTGTTTTTGTATGACAACAAACAAATGGACAGAATAAGAAAGAAAATTGCAGACAGACAGACAGACAGACAGACAGAGTGATAGGGTCATCGTGGGTAGAATGAAATGCTTTGCAATAAAAAACTGAAAGGGAAAAAAAAGATGAGGTTACATTACAATGTTCCTGTTTGTCCTTGAAACCCATGAAAGGGATCTTCTGATTCATATGACTTGAGTCGTTTTAAAACGACACTCCTCCAAACAAAATATAAACATAAGAGAGAAATCAGTTATGGCTCAAATAATATTTCCATTTTTTCCAGTATTTCTCACAGTTTTCAGCAGCACGTCTCAGAGAGAAAGTTAACTGTTCCATTATGTACATTTCTTAAACTATTTCTGTCCATTCAAAGATTGTTGGAGACTCTTTACTTCACCATTTTCCATCTCTGTTACTACATCTGTCCAGTAGGCAGAGATATTAGGACACTCCCAAAAACTGTGATAGTGACCTGCAGACATGTTACCACACATTCTCCAGCAATGGCCATATTTGGATTTGTTACTGCAGGATGTTTTTATTCTGAGAGTAATGAAAACCTTAAGGTGTTTTTCCAGGTGAATTCCTTCCAGATGCCTGAGCTTGAGGTGTTTGACTGTGTCTTACAGATATTTATTCATTTTCAGTCATTTGTATGTTAGCTTCCGTCTCCCATCTTGATTTAATATACATTGTGGAAAGGCTCCTAATCAGACTCATCTCTGTCTCTCCAACACTTTTAATATTATTGTCGAAGCCTCCTGTCATATTTCTGTGTCTAGATCTTTTCCCATTTCACTTTAACATATTCGGTATTGTTCCCCTTCTGCCTCTGAAGACCCTGGTGTAGTTTAGACATTGTTTTTTTTGTGTGTGTGTTTATAAGCTTGAATTATCACTGCATTACTCTCCTCAGAGAATTCTGGTTTTATCTGTTTTTCATATATTATTATTATAAATATCTTATTTGTAGATACCTGTAGAAATCATTAACGTTTAGTGGAAATTCCCCTGATTTTGCTCAGACCTCAGACGATCAGATGATCACTGAAAATGTGGAATATGAAATAACTACATGATTGTCTTTGTAAAGACCTGAAGCAGCGGTTTAACATGTTTTGTACATTTAATCGTTGACTGTTGGATGGTAGCAAAAATAAATATACCCAATATCTAGAACATTGTAATGGTCCTTCAAAGGGAATGAAAGTAACTTCTCCTTTTTCTTGTTTTCACCTGTTTTGTTTCAGTATTCTGAGAGACAAAATGGGCTCCAATGTATCCATCGAGTCCACCTCAGCCCAGATGAAACCCGTCCAGCTCCCCAGCGGATATGAGGTCCTGGAAGTTCTGGGAGAGGGCTGCTTCGGAAAGGTGGTGAAATGTTGGAAAGAGGACATCAAGCAGACTGTGGCTGTGAAGATTCCTAAATTCTTCTACGAGGACACCATCAATGAGGTAGGAGGTGTTGATTTTGATGTCCACGGTTGTAAAAGATATTGTATAGTCAGAGGTGCAGTAAGTGCCTCGTGCAAACAAACAAGCTACTTTAAGCTTTCTACAAACGTCACGATGTAAAGATGTAGTGATTATCTGTACACTAAGTTTTAAGCACCACATTATGAAGCCTTCACACGTTAACACATTAACTGACTGTAAAAACTAATCATGTCAAACTTGCCGTGTGTCTCCAGATTTCCATGCTGAGACGGTTCAAGCGCCTCAAACTGGACCGACACAACATCGTCGAGTTCATCGATTGCTTTCAAACCGAACATGGAAGGGCAATCGTGTTTGAGGCGCTGGATATCAGCCTAGGCGACTACCTTAAAAAGACAAGTTTTGCGCCTATGTATCTGACTGACATCAGCACCGTCATCCAGCAGGTATGAACTCAGCACCATCAGATGGAAAGCAAAGCACTGAGCACTCTGTCACTTTTAGGCTTTGGTACATTCTTACCGACCTTGTACTTTCAGATGGCTACAGCATTTGAGGCGCTGAAGGGGATCGGGGTGATCCACGGTGACGTGCACCTCCACAACATCATGATGGTGAATCACCAAACACGACCCTTCAGAGTCAAGCTCATTGACTTCGGTGTTGCCATGTCCAGATCAGAAGCCAGCCAGGGCCTGCCCCTGCAACCACTGTCTTTTAGGTAGGGTTCATTATTTTTATTATTACACTGGAGTGAGTGAGTAGTTTACCATTTATTGCTCCCTTCCCAAGTCTGACAATGTAAATATCCTGTGTAATGTTTCTCTTCCACATTCAGGTCTCCAGAAATCATGTTGGGCTGTCCTTTTTCTGAGGCCATTGACATGTGGTCCCTGGGCTGTCTGATGTTCGTAACGATCTGTGGCAAACTACCGTTCAATGGATTCTCATTGTACAATGGAGAGTATGAAATAGTAAGTCACCTACTATATTCAGACAGTCTGTCAGTTGCTCATACTTGCGTGTCTTCACTCGTGCTTGTGGTTTTGCTCTAATTAGTGATCAGTGTACATCCCACATGTATGATGAGAAATCTGAAGCTGGAAATCAAAAGGAAATTTAAAGAAAATAGGGAATGAGAAACCATCTTGGTGTTTTGTTCAAACAGATGAGAAAATGCTCTAAGTTTACTTTGAGTGTGACAGAAGGAAGTAATCTGATGTTTAGTGGTTCAAAGAACAACCGATGAGAACTGGCCATTCAGATACGGAGAGTCATTACTTTGCCCTCCTGAGAACATTATTTTGCTTCCTCTTGCATATTTTGATGTAATGCTGTGTTTAATCTCCAGCTGCAGAGCATCATTGATCTCCTGGGTCAGCCAGAGGACCGTCTTCTCAGTGCCGGTCTAAAGACAAAGAACTACTTTAACCGGACTGGGTCCAACAGCTGGGAGCTCAAGGTACCACAGTGAACCTTCTCTGACCTTTAATCTTTGATCAGAATATTTTCCTGTTAACATTTCCCAACATTTAACAGTCAATCATTCAGACTGATTTTGAACCACTTTGAACCTTCTCTCAGACATCTATGGAGTATCACGGATATCACCTCATCCGTGCCAACAAGGACCAGCTCCAGTCTCTGGACCATCTCAAAGAAGTAAGCGTGAAGTAACTTTCATCGTCACTATGATTGATTGTCTTTTCATGATGCTGGATTTGACCGTTGTTTCCTCAACTAGATGCGTCTTGAGGAAAATCATGAAGCTGAGGCCGCAGAGCGAGAGCAGTGCATCGAGCTCCTGAAGGCCATGCTGAAGATGGATGCGGATGAGAGGATCACTCCCCGTGAAGTCCTCACTCATCCATTTATTACCAAAGACTACCCAAAGTAAGTGTGTGTGTGAGATGTGAGTCCTGTAGGTGGTGCTTTGTAAGTTAGTGATGATTTATCATTTGATCAGTGTCCTGTCGTGTTTCTGGGACATCAGAGTAACAGTGAGTGTGTCTTTTTGTAGCAATGGGGCTTTGGCAGCAGCATCCCATCCCGGCTGCACTCCATCTCCAGAAATTCCACCAGCAGGTGTGATCCTGGTTCGGCCTGCGGCAACTGAGAACACACTGCTGCTGGAAGGTCAGGGGAGCGAAGTCAGGTGAGATGTCTTCCTCTGGTCATGACAGCCATTTCTCAGATGAGAAAATAGTTCAGATCACCACAAAGAATAGCAGAGAAATGATGTTTGAAGATGTCATGACAATAACAGGACCATTCTGTGTGTGTGTTTTCATGTTCAGTGGCAGGACTTACATTGTCAAGATCTCAGGAAGTTCTGCCTTCACTTCCTCGAGTGAGGACTTTGACTGTGAGCCTGCTGCCACTCCTCTGACGGATGATGACGTCATCAACATACGACCATACTGCTGCACTCCGTATCCCACATTTCCACCATCAGGTGTGATCCTGGTTCGGCCTGCGACAGCCCAGCACACGCTGCTGGAAGACCAGGAGAGTGCAGTCAGGTGAGATGATGAAAAATAGTATCAGAACCTGTTGCCTTTGTCTTTCACTCACTTCCACATCAAATCCACACGATAGCTAGATCAAGATCTTTACTTCAGGAGGTTTTGGTCCACAGGAGCCTCAGAAACAACAAGAATGAACAGTTCCTTGTTGCAGCTTTAAGATGTGATGACAATAACAGGAATAACACTCTAACTAACTTTTTTGTGGTGTTTTCAGTTTTCAGTCTGGCCTGAACGAGACGTCAGGGTCCTCAGTGACCAACACTGAAAGTAGCATGAAGTCCTCAATATGTGAGGACTCAGGCTCATGTGGTAAGTAACAGTCATCTCTACTTGCGTCTCAACTGTTGTGTATTTTGAAGTACGGCTGAGGTCTTTAATGTCCTTTGACTTTCAGAAAACATGGGGTCAAAGAAGAAGTGTCAGAAGAAGAAGAATCGCTTCAGACGCGTCTTCTCCTGGATGAGGAAGACCTTCAGTTCATGTTGTACCTGTGCTGAGGAGGATTAGGGAATCACCAAAAGACTTCCCAAAGTAAGTGTGTGTGTGAGATGTGAGTCCTGTAGGTGGTGCTTTGTTAGTTAGTGATGATTTATCATTTGATCAGTGTTCTGTCGTGTATGTTAAGTAGTTGAATCTGTAACAAATCGTCACTTTTTTCTTACCTAGTCATATATTTTGTCTATATCTGCTGTCATATAAATGCAGTGAAGTACAATTTATCCCTAAGAACCCTGTCACTTTTAGGCTTTGGTACATTCTTACCGACCTTGTACTTTCAGATGGCTACAGCATTTGAGGCGCTGAAGGGGATCGGGGTGATCCACGGTGACGTGCACCTCCACAACATCATGATGGTGAATCACCAAACACGACCCTTCAGAGTCAAGCTCATGGACTTCGGTGTTGCCATGTCCAGATCAGAAGCCAGCCAGGGCCTGCCCCTGCAACCACTGTCTTTTAGGTAGGGTTCATTATTTTCATTATTACACTGGAGTGAGTGAGTAGTTTACCATTTATTGCTCCCTTCCCAAGTCTGACAATGTAAATATCCTGTGTAATGTTTCTCCTCCACATTCAGGCCTCCAGAAATCATGTTGGGCTGTCCTTTTTCTGAGGCCATTGACATGTGGTCCCTGGGCTGTCTGATGTTCGTAACGATCTGTGGCAAACTACCGTTCAATGGATTCTCATTGTACAATGGAGAGTATGAAATAGTAAGTCACCTACTATATTCAGACAGTCTGTCAGTTACTCATACTTGCGTGTCTTCACTCGTGCTTGTGGTTTTGCTCTAATTAGTGATCAGTGTACATCCCACATGTATGATGAGAAATCTAAAGCTGGGAATCAAAAGGAAATTTAAAGAAAATAGGGGATGAGAAACCATCTTGGTGTTTTGTTCAAACAGATGAGAAAATGCTCTAAGTTTACTTTGAGTGTGACAGAAGGAAGTAATCTGATGTTTAGTGGTTCAAAGAACAACCGATGAGAACTGGCCATTCAGATACGGAGAGTCATTACTTTGCCCTCCTGAGAACAATATTTTGCTTCCTCTTGCATATTTTGATTTAATGCTGTGTTTAATCTCCAGCTGCAGAGCATCATTGATCTCCTGGGTCAGCCAGAGGACCGTCTTCTCAGTGCCGGTCTAAAGACAAAGAACTACTTTAACCGGACTGGGTCCAACAGCTGGGAGCTCAAGGTAACACAGTGAACCTTCTCTGACCTTTAATCTTTGATCAGAATATTTTCCTGTTAACATTTCCCAACATTTAACAGTCAATCATTCAGACTGATTTTGAACCACTTTGAACCTTCTCTCAGACATCTATGGAGTATCATGGATATCACCTCATCCGTGCCAACAAGGACCAGCTCCAGTCTCTGGACCATCTCAAAGAAGTAAGTGTGAAGGAACTTTCATCATCACTATGATTGATTGTCTTTTCATGATGTTGGATTTGACCATTGTTTTCTCAACTAGATGCGTCTTGAGGAAAATCATGAAGCTGAGGCCGCAGAGCGAGAGCAGTGCATCGAGCTCCTGAAGGCCATGCTGAAGATGGATGCGGATGAGAGGATCACTCCCCGTGAAGTCCTCACTCATCCATTTATTACCAAAGACTACCCAAAGTAAGTGTGTGTGTGAGATGTGAGTCCTGTAGGTGGTGCTTTGTAAGTTAGTGATGATTTATCATTTGATCAGTGTCCTGTCGTGTTTCTGGGACATCAGAGTAACAGTGAGTTTGTCTTTTTGTAGCAATGGGGCTTTGGCAGCAGCATCCCATCCCGGCTGCACTCCATCTCCAGAAATTCCACCATCAGGTGTGATCCTGGTTCGGCCTGCGGCAACTGAGAACACACTGCTGCTGGAAGGTCAGGGGAGCAAAGTCAGGTGAGATGTCTTCCTCTGGTCACGACAGCCATTTCTCAGATGAGAAAATAGTTCAGATCACCAGAAAGAATAGCAGAGAAATGATGTTTGAAGATGTCATGACAATAACAGGACCATTCTCTGTGTGTGTTTTCATATTCAGTGGCAGGACTTACATTGTCAAGATCTCAGGAAGTTCTGCCTTCACTTCCTCGAGTGAGGACTTTGACTGTGAGCCTGCTGCCACTCCTCTGACGGATGATGACGTCATCAACATCCAACCATACTGCTGCACTCCGTATCCCACATTTATACCATCAGGTGTGATCCTGGTTCGGCCTGCGACAGCCCAGCACACGCTGCTGGAAGACCAGGAGAGTGCAGTCAGGTGAGATGATGAAAAATAGTATCAGAACCTGTTGCCTTTGTCTTTCACTCACTTCCACATCAAATCCACACGATAGCTAGATCAAGATCTTTATTCAGGAGGTTTTGGTCTGCAGGATCCTCAGAAAAAACAAAAATGTTTGTTGCAGCTTTAAGATGTGATGACAATAACAGGAATAACACTCTAACTAACTTTTTTGTGGTGTTTTCAGTTTTCAGTCTGGCCTGAACGAGACGTCAGGGTCCTCAGTGACCAACACTGAAAGTAGCATGAAGTCCTCAATATGTGAGGACTCAGGCTCATGTGGTAAGTAACAGTCATCTCTACTTGCGTCTCAACTGTTGTGTATTTTGAAGTACGGCTGAGGTCTTTAATGTCCTTTGACTTTCAGAAAACATGGGGTCAAAGAAGAAGTGTCAGAAGAAGAAGAATCGCTTCAGACGCGTCTTCTCCTGGATGAGGAAGACCTTCAGTTCATGTTGTACCTGTGCTGAGGAGGATTAGGGAATCACCAAAAGACTTCCCAAAGTAAGTGTGTGTGTGAGATGTGAGTCCTGTAGGTGGTGCTTTGTTAGTTAGTGATGATTTATCATTTGATCAGTGTTCTGTCGTGTATGTTAAGTAGTTGAATCTGTAACAAATCGTCACTTTTTTCTTACCTAGTCATATATTTTGTCTATATCTGCTGTCATATAAATGCAGTGAAGTACAATATATCCCTAAGTGAATATAATATATGTTAGTCCTGGTACCAGTGTCTCAAAAGCAGCTTCTTTACAATGTGTGTGACCAGAAACTCCACTGACAATCCTGACCTCCTCCTCCCGACCCTGCTGTGCTGGAACTGAACACCCAGCCTGAGCCTGTGCCTGCACACAGAGGATGTGGTGGACGTCTGCAAGACGCTTACATCCAGGCACAGGTGAGATACTAAGAATAGATTAGGCAAAGATGTCATTAGAAGTAGATCAATGTCTGTATTGATACAGATATTTGCCATTGGTCGGTGCTTTGTGGCAAAAGAAGGCAGGAAAAATGTTCATTTTAATTTAAGATGACTTTGTTTTCCTGAATGTAATGTCTGTATTCTTCTGTGTCTTCATGTATGGAGGAAGGGTGCCATGGGGTTTATTAAATGTCTCTCTCTCTCTCTCTCTCTCTCTCTCTCTCTCTCTCTGTCTCCACAGTTCCTGCCGTATCAGTGGCCTGTGTACAGCGTCCTGATACCCGCAGCAGCAACCGTCAGTCACCTTGCTGCTCCTCCACACACAGTAAGACCCTGGTTCACCACACACACTGAACATCTCCACTGTTTGGTTGCAGCAGACAGCAGGTTTAGTGCTGTAGGAGAAGGATATCAGTGCCTGCTTTGTCCTGCAGTTCCAGTTCAAAGGTCCCTTAGAAAAATGGCACATTTTAGAATTATTTAAAGTAAAGTGAAGCTGTGTGCTCTTGAAGCTCAGTTGTGTGTTTTGTGAGGGATTCGGGTGTCAGGCTGAGGCCAAGTACATCTTAACATTAAACAACTCTGCAGGTTAATTACATCAGTAAAACAGTAAAATTAGCCATCATTTCTTAGACAGTCTATCATCCCCACAAATAATTTGTTACATGATAAATCTAAAACCTACAGTTCACAGGTGGATGTTATTTCATTTTTATAGCTAGTCGGGGATGAAGCACAGTTTTAATCAAGTTAGGACACATTCAATGCTGCATTATGGAGGACTGAAACTGCCAAATCTAAATATATTAAGAAATGAATGTGTTTCAATCAACAAAAACATAATATTAAAAATGAATGGAGGCATTAATCAATTAATAAAATAAAAACAAAAATTGATAATTGTATAATGTGCTTCTGTATTTCATTATGTATTTATTCCTGATTTGCATTATGGAGGAAAATGGTGAAGGAAATGTAGAAGAAAATATACTGAAATAAGTAAGTTAGTGGATTTAACTGGGGAGCAAACGCAAAGGGAAAAAAATGCAGAAATAAATGCATTAAAATGGCTTAATAAATAAATGTAATTTAAAATGAATATATGAGAAAGACATTTTGGCACTTTCAGTCCTCCACAGTCCCTCAGCAGAAACAGGCAGACATGTCATGGCTGAATGCTGTTGACTCTCCAGATGTGTTTTAATCCCACAGATGTGACAGCAGCTCATTGAAAGACTTGTTATAATTAATTGTGAGGGTAAATCCTGACACCTGGTGGACACACTGCACCATCGCGGCTCGTCTAAGCACCTGTTCTGTGTGTGTTTGTGTCTCCAGAATATCAACGTACCAGTGGTGAGGCTCCCTGGAGGCTTCGACCACAACCTGCAGTGTGTTGCAATGATGTAAGTAACACACACATGAATGCAAACAAACACACCAGTGCACACAGCTATAGAGCTTCAGTTTTCATCACACATACACACACACACACACACATACACACACTAAAACACACACACACACACACACACTCACTCTTTCTGCTGTCTAATCATGTGTGAATCTGACTTGTTATCTGTGTAGGAATGTAGAGCCGTTGTTTGCTCCTCCAGCTGGAGTTTTCCCTCCTCCTGCTGTCCCTGCTGCTCCTCAGCCGAGCACCTCCAACTCAAAGTAAGTTTGCTGTGGACACTTTTGATCAAAATGTACTTTTCTCTGTATTGTGACTTTCTCATGATCAGTCTTGATCATTTTAAACTGAATTCCATCAGAACTATGGAAGTACACACTGCTCACACACAACTCATATATGTTTACATCACCACATACATCACTGGACAAGAGTCACTGCAAACAGTTTTTATTGGCTGACAAACACTTTGGAGCGCCATTGAACATTTACATGAATACAGAGTTCAGGATCTTTACAGGTGACCAATTGTACATTTTATTAGATTTAATTTGAATGGCGCAAAACAACTTCCCCACTGTGAACAATAACACTGAGGTACAATGGTTCTTGGTACAGGATCTTTAAAGGGGCACTATTTGTAATCAGAAGAGAAAGATCTTCATTGACTGTTTTTTTTTTATTTTAATGCTTAAACAAACTAAATAAACAAACTCTCTTTGTTTTCATGACTGAATAAATAAAGTGACCTTAAAGGACAACACAATTTCATACTGTTTTACTTTGTGTATATGTGGCGGACCCTGCCACCTTTCTAGCTTTAAACAGTGTTCTGGAGACTGAATTGTACATCCATAAAAAGTTGTGACTTTCTCAAATGTATGTCATTTGATCCAATATTAGTATTCAGATGTGGTTTACTGCAGATGTAAGAAGAGGTATCTTATTTTGAAGTGTTTTTAAAGTTTTAGAAGACTGATCTGTGTTTCTGTTTTTTGGTGTTGCAGCGTCTAAGAGGTCATGTGTATCTCCAGTGGCATCCACCTCACGGGCAGCTGTGATGGAGGCCTCGACCTCACAGAGAGCTGTGGAGGAGCCACGTCCCACGCAGACGGACCCTGTCCCAGAGCCACGTCAGCAGACGACCCTGGTGCAGCTGCAGCACACGGACTCCAGTGACCGTGCATGTGAGTGACATATATCACCTGCCACAGGAGTACAATGTACGTACTGCCTCCTGGCTGCATGTTCTAGAAACAGCAGTCACATCTTTGTCCTCCTCTGCAGGACTCACACAGAGTCCAGCCAATCAGAGGATGTGGAGCATCACCCGGTGATGGAGCAACTTGATCCTCCACCAAGTCCATCCAGTGCAGAGCATCAGCTGCCCTCCTCTCCTCCCTATGGACTTCTGTGATGTCATGCAGATGTACAGATAGATGTTAAGATAGATGATAAGATGTATGTATAGATGTATGATAAGATGGATGTATAGATGGATGTGTAGATGGATGTATAGATAGATATTAAGTTTGTATGTATAGATGTATGTATAGATGTTAAGATGTATGTATAGATGTGTGTATAGATAGATATTAAGATGTATGTATAGATGTGTGTATAGATGTTAAGATGCATGTATAGATAGATATTAAGTTTGTATGTATAGATGTATGTATAGATGTTAAGATGTATGTATAGATGTATGTATGTATAGATATGAAGATGTATGTATAGATGTGTGTATAGATGTTAAGATGCATGTATAGATAGATATTAAGTTTGTATGTATAGATGTATGTATAGATGTTAAGATGTATGTATAGATGTATGTATGTATAGATATTAAGTTTGTATGTATAGATGTATGTATAGATGTTAAGATGTATGTATAGATGTATGTATAGATGTTAAGATGTATGTATAGATGTATGTATAGATAGATATTAAGATGTATGTATAGATATATGTATAGATAGATGTTAAGATGTATGTATATAGATATATGTATAGATAGATATTAAGATGTATGTATAGATATATGTATAGATAGATGTTAAGATGTATGTATAGATATATGTATAGATGTTAAGATGTATGTATAGATGTTAAGATGTATATATAGATGTATGTATAGATAGATATTAAGATGTATGTATAGATGTATGTATAGATGTTAAGATGTATGTATAGATGTATGTATAGATGTTAAGATGTATGTATAGATGTATGTATAGATAGATATTAAGATGTATGTATAGATGTATGTATAGATAGATATTAAGATGTATGTATAGATAGATGTATAGATAGATGTTAAGATGTATGAATAGATATATGTATGTATAGATGTTAAGATGTATGTATAGATGTATGTATAGATAGATATTAAGTTTGTATGTATAGAGTTATGTATAGATGTTAAGATGTATGTATAGATGTATGTATAGATAGATATTAAGATGTATGTATAGATGTATGTATAGATGTTAAGATGTATGTATAGATGTATGTATAGATGTTAAGATGTATGTATAGATGTATGTATAGATAGATATTAAGATGTATGTACAGATGTATGTATAGATAGATATTAAGATGTATGTATAGATGTATGTATAGATAGATAGTAAGATGTATGTATATATGTATGTATAGATAGATATTAAGTTTGTATGTATAGATGTATGTATAGATGTTAAGATGTATGTATAGATAGATGTTAAGATGGATGTATAGATGGATGTTAAGATAGATGTATAGATGGATTTTAAGATAATTGTATAGATTGATGTATAGGTAGATAAGATTGTTACCATAATTTCAGTAAATCATTTTACTATAAACTATATTTAATCAGCTCAATATGATTCATTTTCTGCAAGTACATGGTAAATACACTAAAAACTTATGTTGTTCAAAATGATCTTATTTTTTCAGTGTTATCAATTGGCAACTACAGAATACATAAAGCTGTGTTTAATATTATTGCTGTAATTAATAACTTGCTGCAGGCTTGGGGAAAGAGATGATTGCTTCTAGCCGTGTGGTGTTGTCTGTCTCGAATCTTGAAAAAAAGGAGTTGAGGTCGTTGGGGAGGGATGCTGGGCTGCTGCTGGCCACCTGGATTGTCCTGTGGTGGAGGGAGCAGTGTTCACAGCAGTCATGTTCTTAATCCCCTGCCAATCTGAGTGGAGGCTCCCTTGTGTGAAATTTCCCTCCACCTTGTTCTTCTCCTTCAGCTTGGCATTTTTTTGGTACGCTTTACTTATTTACCTCCTGTTTTTCAGATTCGGTGCCAGTAAAGAATACTCTTTTCTTTTTATTGAGAATTGCTTTGGTTATCCAGGGTTTATTGTATGGGAAGATTGTTACCTTTTTGGTGGGAATGATGTTATCCACACAAAAGTGGTAAATGGATTGTGAAGTATACACTGAATGCATATTTATAAACTGAACAAGCCACATTTCCCCTTTTCTCTCCATGAAAACTTCGGTTGAAATTCTTACTACTTCAACACTATGGGAATAACCTGTGACAAGGACTCAGAAGTTGATATTACTTAATTAGGAGCCACAAGCCAAAATGGTTATCTTGATCTAAATACTGTCTCATGGCTTTTATTTGTTCAAAAGTAACAAACTTGACTGAATAAGTGTTATTTGTCTGGGTCAAGAAAGCAGATTAAAATATTTTGAATGTGGGATAATAGACAACTACGTAATACCTGCCTCTATATTGACCCAAGCTAAAAACACAAAATGTGGATTTTATACAGCAATGGACACATCAGACTCTGACAGGAAAGAACCAACACTTGAACATCAATACTTTTAATGACATAACTGCTCTTATTTTAACCTTCTCTGGAATTTACTGAGCACGCACACACAAACACAAACACAAACATACATTCAATAGACAGATCAGGCAGCCAAAAGTTGTCTGTCTGGTTATATTCTGTGAGTTTCTTCATCACAGCAGCTGCAATAAGATGTATGAGACAGAAAACCTGGTTGAGGTTAAACTCTGACAGTTTGTCTGAAGATTTATTGTTTTACACAAACCAGGGCATAAAACAAGACAATCCACCTTACATTCAAGAGCTGGCTCCATTACCCACAAAGCATTTGAGCAAAGAGACAGAACCATTTTTGAGATGCTGAGCATAGCACAGATAGTTCAGGTGTTGGGTTAGGCTTCACACAGCTACACGCAGCTCTGTATCACATCTTTTACGGGGACAATGTAGTGTTGATGTGATTCACCCATTAAATAAAGGTCAGGTCGTCAGAAGTATTGGCTTTCAGTGAACTGCAGCCTGCAGTGCATTACGTGTAAGATGAAACCCCATTACATTCATAAAGGACAGGTTTCAATCATCAGAACAATGACAGAGAGACCCTTCGGGGACAAGGCACCTGTTTTGTCCTTATAAAGTCATTTATGGTGGAAAAAAGAAAAATGAAAAAGAATAAAATTGATGGTAAAAAGTGTAAGTTTGATTGTTTCTATTGGTTTCACATGAGGCAGAGGGTGGAATCTGAACTGTGAAAAAAGCGAAACAAGTGTTGGTGCAACAGTGACACCTAACAGAGAACATTACTGTTGTCAAAACAAACTCACTTATAAAACAATTTACCAGTAAAAGCACAAATACGTCTAGTCCTAAATATTCAACAACATCTTTCAACATGTCTAAAAATATATTTTCAAACTTGAGATTCTTTGTAGGAATTTGTGAATTAAATGGATAAAATAGCAAAGGGGAAACTTGGATGGTCAATATAGGTTCTTACAGTAAGCTCCTTCTACACTTCAATCAGATTTTATTTCAGATCATTTGATTTTCTTGAAGTCTTGAGACTGTGGAGGCTGTCGGATCAGAGTTTGCCCTTCTTCTTCTTCCTGTTCTTCTTCTTGGACTTGGAGTCGATGATGAGCTGAGACTGACGCTTCAGCGCGTCCCGTGAGATGACGTCACCTTCGTCCTCTTCACTCTCCTCCTCTGAGACACAAACAGTGACAGTTTGAGACAACGACAGATTTAGACTGTGTGCTTGTATTAGTGTGTGTTTGGCTCCCGGCTCACCGTCATTGAAGGATTCTGGTCTTTGGTCCCCGGGCAGCTTGACACGGGTGTTGGAAGCCGGCAGTTTCCCCTCAATCCTGACAAAGAACTGCTCAGAGAAGCAAAAAGACACGTCGTAGAACACCAGTAAAAGATTAATTTCTATTTTTGCCAATGTCGATTTTCAATATTTAATATTCATCCTCAAATTTCCCTTGTTACTTGGAAATCTGACTTTATTTCTGACTTTGACTTTTCATGCTGACAACCAACCAAAATGTGATTCTGAAATCTTACACAACCAATAAATAATATTCTTTGTCAATCCTTAATGCCAGTGTTATTTTGTTTTTCATGTGTCGGTGACTTATCTTATTCTAATTATTCATGAGAAAATAAAATTACTGCACATTCATGTGGTGTCAAAATAATCTGAAGAATTTGTTCCCCGTTGGGACAATTCATATAAGAAGCTCCCATAAGACAGAACAACAACTCGCAAGGTTGGCAAAGATTTTCTATAGGCCACTTGTTAACTTTGATGTGCAAAAACGTGGTGGACGAAAGTAAATGTTAAGTTGATGGTAAGAACATTTTTACTAATTCATCATTTTTTGCCCGTATGTAATTTGTAATATGGTATTAGGTTGTAACAGTGTCCAAGTAGAGTGACCTAGATTAGATGTTCTCTTTGTAGCGTCCATGTTGTTTCCACATTAAGACTTACATTTCCTAACTCAGGGAACAGGACCACCTGAGGAGCATGTGAACACACCGTTAGCATTAGGACACTTTGGAAACAAAAACTTGAAAGTTGTTTGTACAAAACTGAACTGAACTGAATGTATGTATCTTGAGATATATAACACAAACCACTAACTGTTATGGTATATGATTAGTGTTAATATTGAGTCCTACAGTGATGTTTCTGTCTGTGTCCTCATGTAACAGGTATGGTGATGAGCTGGTCCAATTCTCTTAGACTTATTTATGGTCCAGCTGCCAGTTGTGCGGCTAGGACAGCCGAGCAGTTTCTAATAGTCCCAGTCAAGCAAACAAGGCTGCACTGATTTTGAAATTATCATCTCAGATGTACATCAATCCCAAAGATTACGCCTTCTAAAAATGGATCTGAGAATAAAATAATAATAAATAAAATGTCATTAGTAAATGGCCTACAGAGTGTTATGTGTTTCCTATGGTACACTCTGATATCTGATGTCCTCAAACAGAAGGTGCTGCAAGCGTTAGTAATCATGAACAAACACTTCAGATGGCTTTAATGGCCTTTCCATTCAGATAAGTTATGCCAGCACAGTGGCACACTTACCTACATGCTCTGCCATGCTGTGTTCATTTGTGGCAAGAGACCCGACATGCCCTTTGCCAGAACTGGATTTATCATTGAAAGATCAAGGCTCCCTGACAGAGGCAACTGTTACTTATTTAATTTTTCTTTTGAAATTACACAAATTATTTTTTAATGATCAAAGAATGTAAGGGTAGGAGCACTTTAATCAAGTTTTTTAGAGGTGCTAAGGATGTATGAAGACATAAAAATGACAATAAACCCCCCCAAGCACTCTCTTTTTATACAATTAATTAGACCTTAAAACAAAAGGCCATTTTATAGAAGTATTCCACCAATAGGAAGTTCACACTTAGACATGGTGTTGTGGTCTTGAGAGGGTCTTTGGCCACAACAACATGTGAGCTTCCTATTGGTGGAATACTACTGTAAAAGGGCCTTTTGTTCCATGAGATCTGTTTGACTCCCCAATGAAGGGTTGATGCCGAAACGTGTTGAAGTCACTAAAACTGGAGACAAGCCTTCTGAGTCGGTTTACGAGGACTACCTCTGCAAAGTCTATCCAAAATCCCAACCTGTGCTTCAACCCGCTGCGATACTGGATGAGTGTTGTGGAGCTTCCACTCACCTCCTCCTCCTCCATCTCTTTCATAAGAGCCGTCAGATCCTTTCCCTGCAGTTCCTCGTGCAGCGTCTGCAACTTCAGCTCGCACTGAGTCATCAGCTCCAGCACGTACTCATCGGAGTCTGGAGACACCTCAGACGCTGTGTCCTCACTCTGGAGAGAAATGGAAGAATTTTGAGAGAAAGAAGATTGACACATATTAAGAATAATTAATGTCAATTGTCATACAGTTGGACAAATCATGATGGTTGAGGTTGTATTTACCATTGTGATGTGTTGAAGTTTGTCGGCAAGGTGCTCCACCCCGGCTCGGACAGTACTGATGGCTTTAACAAGAAAATCGTAGCGCTCTTTAGCAGCGTCACACCTCTCCTGCTGAGCCTGCAGTTGCTGCTCACACTCCTCCAGAATCTGTCTGTCACTGATAAAACCTCAGAGCATTACAGAACATTACATAACAAAGCATTACTCAGCTGCATATACGAGACTTCTGTTGTCTGAGTGTCTCACCTGGATAGTTTAGCTTCCCCCGAATATTTCATATCCTGGAGCTGTTGGCTGAGGAGCTCCTTCTGCTCCTTTAGCTCCTCTAGCACCTTCTCGTTCTCCCCCCTCAGCTTCTCCAGATGTTGGTGCCAGTCCTTCTGCGAAGTAAAGCGCTCCACTATCTCCTACACGCAACAAATGAATCAAAACCTACACGTAAACACCAATAGTAACCACACAAACATCCAAGTACGGTGTGTGTACAGCGACTCCTCCTCTTTCCTGTATATCTGTGACTCCCGTGGCGTCCTTGATGCGTCTGAAGGCCTCCTCGAAAGTGGAGATGGCTTTCTCCTCTTCACCTGCCATCCTGGAGGTGCTGCGCTGGGCCTCACTGCTCAGCTCATCTGGCTGCATAGCTGTTCTCTGAGCCTGAGAACGATGCAAAACATATGTTATTCAAGGTACTCTACAGAATTTCTCTGTTTTGAAGTAAACTATATTTGCACCAAAAATGTGATTGGCTGCTTTTGGACTGATAGTCATAGGTCCGATAATGGTCATGTTTCCTCATGTCATTTGCATGTTTAAGGGCACACGGCTAGTAAGAAAGTAGTCGATCAAGAGAGGGAACAACATCAAAATAAAAGCATACATCAAATAATATCCCAAAATTGTACATACACCACCATGTGTTTCTCACCCTTCTATCAGCTTTTTCAGCCTGGGCCTTGCGCTCCTCAACCTCTCTCCTGAGGATGGATATATTGCGCTCTCTCTCCTTGCGCTCTTTGTAGAGCAGTTCCTCCAGTTGCTGTAACTCAGCCTGGCAGGAAGAAGAGAGGGAAGGAGTGATGGAAATGGAGGGAGGAAAGGTAGGAAACAAGGGAGATAACACAGTGAGACAAACTACATTTTAGTATGACGACAGTGAATTTGTAATGACTGTATGCCATCATGATATTCACCTGTACATTTATTTTGAAGAGAGAAAAAGATGAAAAAAATGTTGTTCGCACATTGTATCTGAATCTGTACTTGCAAGTTGTATGTATGCATCAAAATGAAAAGAACACAGGTGAATAAACACCTAAAAGCCGTTGTAGCTGCTTTACTTGTGACTCATTTATCTTGTATCATTAGTGATAGCAGCAGCGGTGAGTGAATCATCCTTCTGACGCCTTCACAGGAGACATGCATGTCGTGAACTCAAAGTGGAGGAGGTCCAGTTCACCTTAGCAGCTTCTTTAGAGAGCTGGGCGTCGTTGTACATGGCCTGCATGTTGTGGCGCTCCTGTCTGGCCTTCAGGATTTCTGCCTCCAAACTGTCCAACTGGCCCTCGTAGGTCAGACTCTCCTCCTAAAGAAAAGCAAGAGATAGAAAGAGGAAGGACAGGAAATGTGGATATAAACTGAGAGAGCTGCTGCAAGTGTTTCAAAAAGGATACGATTTTACGAGGACTATTGCAACACTTTGACCTGGACCACATGTCTCTCTTTCTTTCATATTTTTTAATTCATACAAATAAAAAGGGCCAGATACATTGCAAAATAATCTCTAAAACTGGCAAATCAGCACCAATCAGTGCATTTTTAGTCAGAAATCATTCCGGGGGTGGCGTCACCAATACTCCTGCAACATGTCCAGTAGGATGAGTGCAGACATTTTTTTTGAGGAAAACAATGTGTATGCTGGACCAACCTGCAGGTGACTTTTGACTTTATGATAGTTAATCATGATTTTCTTAGCCTCCTCGCACTTAAACTGGGTCTTCTCCAGCCTGTTCTCCAGCGCCCGCAGTTCCTGAGAAACACACATTGTTTACAGAAGGTGTAAACGTGTGCTATTGAACACCATACCAAAAAAAAAAGACAAATTCTAGAGGAGTTTGAGACGTAACTACCATGGTATCTTCCTCTTTTTTCAAGGTGCGAGCATCAGCAGACTGTGCTCCACCGCTGCCCTCTGGTTTCATCCTCTGGTATTCCATCTTCAGCTCTTCCAGGCGGCGCTGTTTGGTCTGGGTGGTGTGTTTTAGGGCATTGAGACGCTTCTTCTTAGACAGCACACTCTGTTCTAGCTTTGTCAGGGCTGCCTGAAAGAAGGGTAATGACAGGGAGAGGGTGTGGGACACAAGAGAGACAGAAATATGCTTGCAAGTAGTTCTATTATTTATGTAATTTAAATGGTTTGACACTGGACTGAGAACTCTTCCATTTCAAAGTGTGGGGGATATTTTGGGGAAAAAAAGTCCATCAATATTACATTAATTGTTAACTGTGAACCTTAATAACACACAGTATTTAGGCACCATCCTCTCACCTTCCCTGACATGTTGCGGTAAGCATCCTTCTCCAAGCCTTTGTTATGAAAGGCCGTTTCATTGCCCTGGGAGGCGTGACACCAAAGGGAACAAGATTGTAAAAGAAAGTCAGTTATGATCTCTTTGACTGTGCAAGTGAGGACAAAAAAACCAACCCAACACAGCTGAGAAAGTTGCCTGTATTTCATGGGGACTCACAGCATTAGCTTCAGCCTGTTCTCTGTACAGCCTCTTGTTCTCCTGCCTCAGCTGCTGGATTGTGTCTTTGTTCTTCTGGATGGTGGCCTGGGAATTCTCATGGAATGCTGCTCTTTCTCTCTCTGGTGGACACATTTAAGGATTATACTAATGAAATAAATGGCAAAAGCGTCTCATTATTCACTAATAATACAGCTGATAATAATAATAATAATAATAATAATAATAATAATGATAATAAATGTTTTTTCTGTCGGATATCGACAGCAAGTATTGTCGTTGTAGTAAAATGTCCCTGTCTCTGTTTTCCTATTATATCTGATGATTTTGGATTAATATCACTGCTACATTTACTGCTGTAATGTTGAGCTCATTTTCACTACTTTATTTACTGTTTGCTAGTTTAATCCATAGAAATGCATCAAATTGTATACGATTATGTTCAGCTTTGAGATGATGCATTTTCCATCTTATCCAAGAAGGTTTTTAAAGAGTTTATTTAGCTGAAGAAAGAGGAGAATGTTCTCAACGTATGAAGGAACATTTTATTCTTCAGTTTATCACAAACATTCAACATCAACACATCTGCAGATACATGGTTGTCATAGGAAACTGATCTGAAGAGTAACTGAAGCTGTCAGACAAATGTAGCGGAGTAAAAGTGCAATTGTATGCTTCTAAGATGTAATGAAGTAGAAGTATAAAGTTTCACGAAATAAAGACTACTCAAGTCAAGTATAAGTAACTCAAATGTATACTTTAGTACTTAAATAAATGCACCTACAAATGTACATTCCAACACTGACAAACGGGCACACTGACAGAACCACTACAGTAACGGTAACCTGGATATACGAACTAACTAGCTAAGTGTAGCAAAGCACACTTCCTTAAGCATGAACTGAAATCAACTACTTTTAAACAAACTTACCCAGTAGTTGAATTTTACGCTGCATCTCCGTTATCTGCTCATGTAGCGGAGGTTTAATCGAGCTGGAACTGAACGACATGTTTGTTTTGTTCGTGTTTTTAACAGTTAGCAGAGACCATTATCTGTCCCTTCGTCAGGTTAGCTTGACCCAGACGGACACTTGTTGCCTAGCAACCTGTAAACCTACCCCAAAGCGAGGCTGCAGGTTTCTGAGTAACCCGGATGAAACAGCAGCAACTCAGGGTCATATTCTTATTTACAAAAGATTTCCTTCTTTTACAAATACCACTCAGCCAAATTAAAACAATGTCAGTCTTATCAAACAGTTTCCTCTTAAGAGGGACAACATTGGTAGAAGCAATAATACTCATGTCATTTTACCCAATTATACCTAAAAAGCAGGGTCCTCCTGTTTTCTCCTTTGAACACTGATATGGCAACACAAACTTTTATTAGCTCAGAAAAAAATGAAAGGCAACATTTACAAACTCAAAATATGCACAATATTCATGGATATGTTTTAGTGGAGAGTTTTAACAAAAAAGGTATTAAAAAATAAAGACTGCTAATCCAAGTTAAACCACTTGAGTCATTTGTAATCTCCTAAGGCTTTGATATCATACTGAGCTTTTAATTGCCTGCAGTTTAGTAACTCTGCTTTGGTGAATCAATTTGAACAGTGCAATATGCTAAGTTAGACTGATAAAGCATAGCTTTACTCTAGAAAGCTTTACTATACTGGACCCTTCTAGCTTCCACGTAAACTGCATGACAGAATAATCACAAAAAAGTGACAAAAAGGGAGAAAAGTACAATAAAAAAACAACAAAAAACAATAATTTTTAAGGCAAACCGATGCTTAAATTATCTATGGTCATCAACTGTAACTCACGCTTCCACATTCCTTCTGTAATAAAATCACCTTTGATGAGAAACCTAAGGGAGGGAGGAATAATATCATACAGACAACCTTGGTCCTCGATCCAGGTATTTTCACAGCCGGGAAGTCAAACTTTTTTGGCTTTAAAACACCACTGAGCAGCTTTTATAGGAATGAACAGGGCTCTGTGTCCAGTAATAAAACGTCCATTAATAGACTGCATCCCAAATTCTTTCCTTTTGCAGCCTTGAATCAACTCCTCCCCCAACAAATTCCCTAATCATAGCCAAGCTATAAGGCACCTGTGTGCCATTGTTCTGCCTCTGCTTCCTGCTCTGTCTCTGCTGTGGCTGGCAGTGTTTGGTGTCCCAGCTGTCCATGTGAGGAATCCCTGTTCGCCCCTTACCAGAGTGCTTTCTGTGTTCATGTCTGGTGCACGAGTGGTTCACATTTTTTCAGGTTCACCTGCACAATAACATTTCTGTTTTGCCTTTAGTTTTGTGTTTTGCCTCTAGTTTAGTTTAGTTTTATTAGTGTTGTAGTTTGAACTATTGTTTTCCTTTGTTTAGGTCAATTTTCCTTTGTTATATTTAAGGTTGAATTTGTTAAAACCAACTGGGTTACCTTTACTTTGTTTTTTTGTTACCTTGCTTATATGTCTGCAGTATGGGTGCCCGGCAGGGAACAGTCCTGGCCCCTTTCCTGTTCACCCTGTACACCGCAGACTTCTCCCACCAATCACCCCACCACCATCTACAAGAGTTCTCTGACGACTCTGCTATCATCTGCCTCATCAGGGACGGGGACGCCGGAGCCTACGAGAACTTATTAAGGACTTCGTGGACTGGTGCCAGCAGAACCACCTCCAGTTCAACGCTGGGAAGGATTTCCGAAGGCACAGACAATCCTGCACATAGGTGAACATCCTGGGAACGGACATTGAGATGGTGACATCTTACAAGTACCTGGGAGTTCACCTGAACAATAAACTGGACTGGACTGATCACACTGTAGCAACATATGAAAGGTCAGAGCAGACTCCATCTGCTGAGGAAGCTCAGGTCCTTTGGAGTGCAGGGGGCACTCCTGACAACTGTCTATGACTCTGTGGTGGCATCAGCCATTTTCTATGGAGTAGTCTGCTTGAGCAGCAGCATCTCGGCAGCAGGATGATGGATAAGCTGTCATCGCTGCTGGTGAAGGAGTCCCTCCCCCTGCAGGTCACTATCACAGCACTGGGCAGCTCCTTCAGCAACAGACTGATACACCCCAAGTGTGCAAAGGAGAGGTATCACAGGTCCTTCCTTCCTGCTGCTGTCAGACTCTACAACTGCTCCCAGTAGACCTCGCTGTGAACTGTGCAATAAAAACTCTACACATAACCCATTTCTCATTTTGGTTTGCACTAACAATTTTTCACACGCATATTTATTTATTAACAATGCACTGCCACACTGTTTATAATTACACTGTTTATATTGTACATACTATGTATATGAGTCTATTTCTATGTCTTACCTTTTTATTATTGTTTATGTTTTACTATTGTTATATTGAATTGTCCTTTGGCTGCTGTGACACAGAAATTTCCCAGTTTGCAGGACAAATAAAGGGATTCTGATTCTGATTAGATTACTTGTGTAGTTATTTTCTTAAGCAGAGTGCCATATTGTTGGGAGGCTAGGCACCTGTGGTGAGGTCCCATCACTTTGTAAGTGAGTAAACACACAGGTATACACTATTGACTGCACCATTTTGCTGTGAGGTTTGCTGTGCTGCACTGAACTTGAGTAGTGGTAGCACCCCTGGACACTGCCTCTGTGTAGTCTGCTCTCCACATATGGCCTCCATTTAGTTTTCCTTTTTCATAGTCGTGGTTGGACCGACTTTTAATATAATTACACTGATCTTTTTGATATTTCATAATGAGGCCTTTTTAAAAAGATAATTGTAATTATATATATTCACCTTACTGATTTTAAGAGTTTCGTTTGCTCATTAACCCTTTCTTTTCCCTCTCAGCAGTTCACACCTCTGTCTGTTTACATTATTATTTTGATTATTGTTTAAAATAAAACCTTTATTTTACTTTATAACTCACGTCTCTGCCTATTCAGTAACGAGCCTGTGTGTCCTTTTCTACCTATTTCCCATCCAATATCCAAGGTTCAAATATTTCTCGGGGTTGCAAATCCCCAAGTGGTGTTGTTTGGCTTCCACCTGAATTTTCCTCCCTCAGTGCCCCTCGCCACATTTACAAGTGTATGTAAACATTTGACTTTGACTGTACATACACAAAAAAAAGGTAAAAACAAGCTGAAAATCTATTTCTACAATAGTATACATGTGTATATATACTATAAATGTATTTTGTATGTATAAATACATTCACAATACTGTCTTTTATAAATAGATCGAAATATAAATACACAAAATATACACAATATTTCTTCCATTTCTCTTAAATAAATGATGTATTATTTGCTAAGACTATTTTGAAACTTTTCATTTTAATGCTTTAGTTCAAATTGAGGACAGTAGGAGGCAACAAGACGTCCTGAGCATGTCAGACTGCCTGGAAATAGAAATGAGTGTTGACGAAGCACTAACACCTCAAAAACAGCTTTTTGTGGAGTTGAAACTACCACGTCCTATTCATATTTACTAGAAGTAACACCGTGACGTGTTGTTTGTTTGTGTTGTTGTCTTGTTTGTTTACCTTGTATATGGAACATTTTCCCACTGATGAACCACTGCAAGTTTTGGCTTAAATAATTATTATTGGTGTATTTACCATGTAATTGCAGAAAATGAATTATATTGAGCTGATTAAATATACTTTAAAATGATTTACTGAAATGATGGTAACAATCTTATCTATCTTTACATACATCTATACATCTATCTCAACATCTATCTGTACATACATCTATATATCTATACATCTATCTTAACATCTATACATACATCTATACATCTATCTTAACATCTATACATCTATCTTAACATCTATACATACATCTATACATCTATCTTAACATCTATACATACATCTATGCATCTATCTTAACATCTATCTATATATCTATACATACATCTATACATCTATCTTAACATCTATCTATACATACATCTATATATCTATACATCTATCTAACATCTATACATACATCTATACATACATCTATATATCTATCTTAACTTCTATACATACATCTATACATACATCTATACATCTATCTTAACATCTATTTATACATACATCTATACATACATCTATATATCTATCTTAACATCTATACATACATCTATACATCTATCTTAACATCTATCTATACATACATCTATACATATATCTATATATCTATACATACATCTATATATCTATACATACATCTATACATCTATACATACATCTATACATACATCTATATATCTATACATACATCTATACATCTATACATACATACATCTATACATACATCTTAACATCTATCTTAACATCTATCTATATATCTATACATACATCTATATATCTATACATACATCTATACATACATACATCTATACATACATCTTAACATCTATACATACATACATCTATACATACATCTATACATCTATACATACATATTATCATCTATCTTAACATCTATCTGTACATCTGCATGACATCACAGAAGTCCACAGGGAGGAGAGGAGGGCAGCTGATGCTCTGCACTGGATGGACTTGGTGGAGGATCAAGTTGCTCCGTCACCGGGTGATGCTCCACATCTTCTGATTGGCTGGACTCTGTGAGAGTCCTGCAGAGGAGGACAAAGATGTGACTGCTGTTTCTAGAACATGCAGCCAGGAGGCAGTCGGTACATTGTACTCCTGTGGCAGGTGATATATGTCACTCACATGCACGGTCACTGGAGTCCGTGTGCTGCAGCTGCACCACGGCCATCTGCTGATGTGGCTCCGGGACAGGGTCCGTCTGCGTGGGACGTGGCTCCTCCACAGCTCTCTGTGAGGTCGAGGCCTCCATCACAGCTGCCCCTGAGGTGGATGCCACTGGAGACACACACGACCTCTTAGACGCTGCAACACCAAAAAACAGAAACACAGATCAGTCTTCTAAAACTTTAAAAACACTTCAAAATAAGATACCTCTTCTTACATCTGCAGTAAACCACATCTGAATACTAATATTGGATCAAATGACATACATTTGAGAAAATCACACCTTTTAAAGATGTACAATTCAGTCTCCAGAACACTGTTTAAAGCTAGAAAGGTGGCAGGGTCCGCCACATATACACAAAGTAAAACAGTATGAAATTGTGTTGTCCTTTAAGGTTTTAAAAAAAACAAATCAGTCAATGAAGATCTTTCTCTTCTGATCACAAATAGTGCCCCTTTAAAGATTCAGCCATTCAAATTAAATATAATAAAATGTACAATTGGTCACCTGTAAAGATCTTGAACTTTGTATTCATGTCAATGTTCAATGGCGCTCCAAAGTGTTTGTCAGCCAATAAAAACTGTTTGCAGTGACTCTTGTCCAGTGATGTATGTGGTGATGTAAACATGTATGAGTTGTGTGTGAGCAGTGTGTACTTCCATAGTTCTGGCTGACAGACCAGCCGGGGGTGTCTCTGGGCGGGGAGCTCTCTCTCTCTGTCGGCCTGTTGGTGGTAAACGGCCTGCTCCTCCGCTGACAGTGACTTCCACTGTGGACAGAGGGACAACACACTGATCGTTAGCACACACACACACACACAGACACACACATACACATACACATACACACACACACACACACACACACACACATAGGTTCTCATTAATGGTGCCAATCACAACAAAACAACAGCTGATGGAATTCAGTTTAAAATGATCAAGACTGATCATGAGAAAGTCACAATACAGAGAAAAGTACATTTTGATCAAAAGTGTCCACAGTAAACTTACTTTGAGTTGGAGGTGCTCGGCTGAGGAGCAGCAGGGACAGCAGGAGGAGGGAAAACTCCAGCTGGAGGAGAGTACAACAGCTCTACATTCCTATACAGATAACAGGTCAGATTCACACATGATTAGACAGCAGAAAGAAAGAGTGAGTGTGCGTGTGTGTATATGTGTGTGTGTGTGTGTGTGTGTGTGTGTGTGTGTGTGTGTGTGTGTGTGTGTGTGTGTGTGTGTGTATGTGTGTGTGTGATGATGAAAACTGAAGCTCTATAGCTGTGTGCACTGGTGTGTTTGTTTGCATTCATGTGTGTGTTACTTACATCATTGCAACACACTGCAGGTTGTGGTCAAAGCCTCCAGGGAGTCTCACCACTGGTACGTTGTTATACTGGAGACACAAACAAACACAGAACAGGTGCTTAGACGAGCTGCGATGGTGCCATGTGTCCACCAGCTGTCAGGATTTACCCTCACAATTAATTATAACAAGTCTTTCAATGAGCTGCTGTCACATCTGTGGGATTAAAACACATCTGGAGAGTCAACAGCATTCAGCCATGACATGTCTGCCTGTTTCTGCTGAGGGACTGTGGAGGACTGAAAGTGCCTAAATGTTTTCTCATTTTCTTTCCCATTTAATTTTCAGGTTTATATATTCATTTTAAATTACATTTATTTATTAAGCCATTTTAATGCATTTATTTCTGCATTTTTTTCCCTTTGCGTTTGCTCCCCAGTTAAATCCACTAACTTACTTATTTCAGTATATTTTCTTCTACATTTCCTTCACCATTTTCCTCCATAATGCAAATCAGGAATAAATACATAATGAAATATAGAAGCACATTATACAATTATCAATTTTTGTTTTTATTTTATTAATTGATTAATGCCTCCATTCATTTTTAATATTATGTTTTTGTTTATTGAAACACATTCATTTCTTAATATATTTAGATTTGGCGGTTTTAGTCCTCCATAATGCAGCATTGAATGTGTCCTAACTTGATTAAAACTGTGCTTCACCTCTGACTACCTATAAAAAATGAAATAAGATCCACCTGTGAACTGTAGGTTTTAGATTTATCATGTAACAAATTATTTGTTGGGATGATAGACTGTCTAAGAAATGATGGCTAATTTTACTGTTTTACTGATGTAATTAACCTGCAGAGTTGTTTAATGTTAAGATGTACTTGGCCTCAGCCTGACACCCGAATCCCTCACAAAACACACAACTGAGCTTCAAGAGCACACATCTTCACTTTACTTTAAATAATTCTAAAATGTGCCGTTTTTCTAAGGGAACTTTGAACTGGAACTGCAGGACAAAGTCAGATTTTACTCGTGTTTGTCCTGTAAAGCTGTAACTGTTCCTGCACTGATATCCTTCTCCTACAGCACTAAACCTCCTGTCTGCTGCAACCAAACAGTGGAGATGTCCAGAGTGTGTGTGGTGAACCAGGGACTTACTGTGTGTGGAGGAGCAGCAGGGTGACTGACGGCTGCTGTTGCGGGTACCAGGACGCCGTACACAGGCCACTGATACAGCAGGACCTGTGGAGACAGAGAGAGAGAAAGAGAGAGAGAGAGAGGAGAGAGAGAGAGAGAGAGAGAGAGAGAGAGAGAGAGAGACATTTAATAAACCCATGGCACCCTTCCTCCATACATGAAGACACAGAAGAATACAGACATTACATTCAGGAAAACAAAGTCATCTTAAATTAAAATGAACATTTTTCCTGCCTTCTTTTGCCACAAAGCACCGACCATTGGCAAATATCTGTATCAATACAGACAGTGATCTACTTCTAATGACATCTTTGCCTAATCTATACTTAGTATCTCACCTGTGCCTGGATGTAAGCGTATTGCAGACGTCCACCACATCCTCTGTGTGCAGGCACAGGCTCAGGCTGGGTGTTCAGTTCCAGCACAGCAGGGTCAGGAGGAGGAGGTCAGGATTGTCAGTGGAGTTTCTGGTCACACACATTGTAAAGAAGCTGCTTTTGAGACACTTGTACCAGGACTAACATATATTATATTCACTTAGGGATATATTGTACTTCACTGCATTTATATGACAGCAGATATAGTTGTTGTTTTTTCTGAGGATCCTGTGGACCAAAACCTCCTGAAGTAAAGATCTTGATCTAGCTATTGTGTGGATTTGATGTGGAAGTGAGTGAAAGACAAAGGCAACAGGTTCTGATACTATTTTTCATCATCTCACCTGACTGCACTCTCCTGGTCTTCCAGCAGCAGTGTGTGCTGGGCTGTCGCAGGCCGAACCAGGATAACACCTGATGGTAGAAATGTGGGATATGGAGTGCAGCAGTGTGGTCAGATGCTGATGACGTCATCATCCGTCAGAGGAGGGGCAGCAGGCTCACAGTCAAAGTCCTCACTCGAGGAAGTGAAGGCAGAACTTCCTGAGATCTTGACAATGTAAGTCCTGCCACTGAATATGAAAACACACACACAGAATGGTCCTGTTATTGTCATGACATCTTCAAACATCATTTCTCTGCTATTCTTTCTGGTGATCTGAACTATTTTCTCATCTGAGAAATGGGTGTCATGACCAGAGGAAGACATCTCACCTGACTTTGCTCCCCTGACCTTCCAGCAGCAGTGTGTTCTCAGTTGCCGCAGGCCGAACCAGGATCACACCTGCTGGTGGAATTTTTGGAGATGGAGTGCAGCCGGGATGGGATGCTGCTGCCAAAGCCCCATTGCTACAAAACGACACACTCACTGTTACTCTGATGTCCCAGAAACATGACAGGACACTGATCAAATGATAAATCATCACTAACTAACAAAGCACCACCTACAGGACTCACATCTCACACACACACTTACTTTGGGTAGTCTTTAGTAATAAATGGATGAGTGAGGACTTCACGGGGAGTGATCCTCTCATCCGCATCCATCTTCAGCATGGCCTTCAGGAGCTCGATGCACTGCTCTCGCTCTGCGGCCTCAGCTTCATGATTTTCCTCAAGATGCATCTAGTTGAGAAAACAACGGTCAAATCCAGCATCATGAAAAGACAATTAATCATAGTGACGATTAAAGTTACTTCACACTTACTTCTTTGAGATCGTCCAGAGACTGGAGCTGGTCCTTGTTGGCACGGATGAGGTGATATCCGTGATACTCCATAGATGTCTGAAAGAAGGTTCAAAGTGGTTCAAAATCAGTCTGAATGACTGACTGTTAAATGTTGGGAAATGTTAAGAAGAAAATATTCTGATCAAAGATTAAAGGTCAGAGAAGGTTCACTGTGGTACCTTGAGCTCCCAGCTGTTGGACCCAGTCCGGTTAAAGTAGTTCTTTGTCTTTAGACCGGCACTGAGAAGACGGTCCTCTGGCTGACCCAGGAGATCAATGATGCTCTGCAGCTGGAGATTAAACACAGCATTAAATCAAAATATGCAAGAGGAAGCAAAATATTGTTCTCAGGAGGGCAAAGTAATGACTCTCCGTATCTGAATGGCCAGTTCTCACCGGTTGTTCTTTGAACCACTAAACATCAGATTACTTCCTTCTGTCACACTCAAAGTAAACTTAGAGCATTTTCTCATCTGTTTGAACAAAACACCAAGATGGTTTCTCATTCCCTATTTTCTTTAAATTTCCTTTTGATTTCCAGCTTCAGATTTCTCATCATACATGTGGGATGTACACTGATCACTAATTAGAGCAAAACCACAAGCACGAGTGAAGACACGCAAGTATGAGTAACTGACAGACTGTCTGAATATAGTAGGTGACTTACTATTTTATACTCTCCATTGAACAATGAGAATCCATTGAACGGTAGTTTGCCACAGATCGTTACGAACATCAGACAGCCCAGGGACCACATGTCAATGGCCTCAGAAAAAGGACAGCCCAACATGATTTCTGGAGACCTGAATGTGGAAGAGAAACATTACACAGGATATTTACATTGTCAGACTTGGGAAGGGAGCAATAAATGGTAAACTACTCACTCACTCCAGTGTAATAATAAAAATAATGAACCCTACCTAAAAGACAGTGGTTGCAGGGGCAGGCCCTGGCTGGCTTCTGATCTGGACATGGCAACACCGAAATCCATGAGCTTGATTCTGAAGGGTCGTGTTTGGTGATTCACCATCATGATGTTGTGGAGGTGCATGTCACCGTGGATCACCCCGATCACCTTCAGCGCCTCAAATGCTGTAGCCATCTGAAAGTACAAGGTCGGTAAGAATGTACCAAAGCCTAAAAGTGACAGGGTTCTTAGGGATAAATTGTACTTCACTGCATTTATATGACAGCAGATATAGACAAAAATATATGACTAGGTAAGAAAAAAGTGACGATTTGTTACAGATTCAACTGCTTAACATACACGACAGAACACTGATCAAATGATAAATCATCACTAACTAACAAAGCACCACCTACAGGACTCACATCTCACGCACACACTTACTTTGGGAAGTCTTTTGGTGATTCCCTAATCCTCCTCAGCACAGGTACAACATGAACTGAAGGTCTTCCTCATCCAGGAGAAGACGCGTCTGAAGCGATTCTTCTTCTTCTGATGCTTCTTCTTTGCCCCCACGTTTTCTGAAAGTCAAAGGACATTAAAGACCTCAGCCGTACTTCAAAGTGCACAACAGTTCAGACGCAAGTAGAGATGACTGTTACTTACCACATGAGCCTGAGTCCTCACATATTGAGGACTTCATGCTACTTTCAGTGTTGGTCACTGAGGACCCTGACGTCTCGTTCAGGCCAGACTGAAAACTGAAAACACCACAAAAAAGTTAGTTAGAGTGTTATTCCTGTTATTGTCATCACATCTTAAAGCTGCAACAAGGAACTGTTCATTTTTGTTTTTTCTGAGGATCCTGCGGACCAAAACCTCCTGAAGTAAAGATCTTGATCTAGCTATCGTGTGGATTTGATGTGGAAGTGAGTGAAAGACAAAGGCAACAGGTTCTGATACTATTTTTCATCATCTCACCTGACTGCACTCTCCTGGTCTTCCAGCAGCGTGTGCTGGGCTGTCGCAGGCCGAACCAGGATCACACCTGATGGTAGAAATGTGGGATACGGAGTGCAGCAGTGTGGTCGGATGCTGATGACGTCATCATCCGTCAGAGGAGTGGCAGCAGGCTCACAGTCAAAGTCCTCACTCGAGGAAGTGAAGGCAGAACTTCCTGAGATCTTGACAATGTAAGTCCTGCCACTGAATATGAAAACACACACACAGAATGGTCCTGTTATTGTCATGACATCTTCAAACATAATTTCTCTGCAATTCTTTGTGGTGATCTGAACTATTTTCTCATCTGAGAAATGGGTGTCGTGACCAGAGGAAGACATCTCACCTGACTTTGCTCCCCTGACCTTCCAGCAGCAGTGTGTTCTCAGTTGCCGCAGGCCGAACCAGGATCACACCTGCTGGTGGAATTTCTGGAGGTGGAGTGCAGCCGGGATGGGATGCTGCTGCCAAAGCCACATTGCTACAAAAAGACACACTCACTGTTACTCTGATGTCCCAGAAACATGACAGGACACTGATTAAATGATAAATCATCACTAACTAACAAAGCACCACCTACAGGACTCACATCTCACACACACACTTACTTTGGGTAGTCTTTGGTAATAAATGGATGAGTGAGGACTTCACGGGGAGTGATCCTCTCATCCGCATCCATCTTCAGCATGGCCTTCAGGAGCTCGATGCACTGCTCTCGCTCTGTGGCCTCAGCTTCATGATTTTCCTCAAGACGCATCTAGTTGAGAAAACAATGGTCAAATCCAGCATCATGAAAAGACAATCGATCATAGTGACGATGAAAGTTACTTCACACTTACTTCTTTGAGATTGTCCAGAGACTGGAGCTGGTCCTTGTTGGCACGGATGAGGTGATATCCGTGATACTCCATAGATGTCTGAGAGAAGGTTCAAAGTGGTTCAAAATCAGTCTGAATGATTGACTGTTAAATGTTGGGAAATGTTAACAAGAAAATATTCTGATCAAAGATTAAAGGTCAGAGAAAGTTCACTGTGGTACCTTGAGCTCCCAGCTGTTGGACCCAGTCCGGTTAAAGTAGTTCTTTGTCTTTAGACCGGCACTGAGAAGACGGTCCTCTGGCTGACCCAGGAGATCAATGATGCTCTGCAGCTGGAGATTAAACACAGTATTAAATCAAAATATGCAAGAGGAAGCAAAATATTGTTCTCAGGAGGGCAAAGTAATGACTCTCCGTATCTGAATGGCCAGTTCTCATCGGTTGTTCTTTGAACCACTAAACATCAGATTACTTCCTTCTGTCACACTCAAAGTAAACTTAAAGCATTTTCTCATCTGTTTGAACAAAACACCAAGATGGTTTCTCATTCCCTATGTTCTTTAAATTTCCTTTTGATTCCCAGCTTTAGATTTCTCATCATACATGTGGGATGTACATTGATCACTAATTAGAGCAAAACCACAAGCACGAGTGAAGACACGCAAGTATGAGTAACTGACAGACTGTCTGAATATAGCAGGTGACTTACTATTTCATACTCTCCATTGAACAATGAGAATCCATTGAACGGTAGTTTGCCACAGGTCATTACAAACATCAGACAGCCCAGGGACCACATGTCAATGGCCTCAGAAAAAGGACAGCCCAACATGATTTCTGGAGACCTGAATGTGGAGGAGAAACATTACACAGGATATTTACATTGTCAGACTTGGGAAGGGAGCAATAAATGGTAAACTACTCACTCACTCCAGTGTAATAATAAAAATAATGAACCCTACCTAAAAGACAGTGGTTGCAGGGGCAGGCCCTGGCTGGCTTCTGATCTGGACATGGCAACACCGAAGTCAATGAGCTTGACTCTGAAGGGTCGTGTTTGGTGATTCACCATCATGATGTTATGGAGGTGCACGTCACCGTGGATCACCCCGATCCCCTTCAGCGCCTCAAATGCTGTAGCCATCTGAAAGTACAAGGTCGGTAAGAATGTACCAAAGCCTAAAAGTGACAGAGTGCTCAGTGCTTTGCTTTCCATCTGATGGTGCTGAGTTCATACCTGCTGGATGACGGTGCTGATGTCAATCAGACGCATAGGCGCAAAACTTGTCTTTTTAAGGTAGTCGCCTAGGCTGATATCCAGCGCCTCAAACACGATTGCCCTTCCATGTTCGGTTTGAAAGCAATCGATGAACTCGACGATGTTGTGTCGGTCGAGTTTGAGGCGCTTGAACCGTCTCAGCATGGAAATCTGGAGACACACGGCAAGTTTGACATGATTAGTTTTTACAGTCAGTTAATGTGTTAACGTGTGAAGGCTTCATAATGTGGTGCTTAAAACTTAGTGTACAGATAATCACTACATCTTTACATCGTGACGTTTGTAGAAAGCTTAAAGTAGCTTGTTTGTTTGCACGAGGCACTTACTGCACCTCTGACTATACAATATCTTTTACAACTGTGAACATCAAAATCAACACCTCCCACCTCATTGATGGTGTCCTCGTAGAAGAATTTAGGAATCTTCACAGCCACAGTCTGCTTGATGTCCTCTTTCCAACATTTCACCACCTTTCCGAAGCAGCCCTCTCCCAGAACTTCCAGGACCTCATATCCGCTGGGGAGCTGGACGGGTTTCATCTGGGAAGATGAGGTGGACTCGATGGATACATTGGAGCCCATTTTGTCTCTCAGAATACTGAAACAAAACAGGTGAAAACAAGAAAAAGGAGAAGTTACTTTCATTCCCTTTGAAGGACCATTACAATGTTTCAGATATTGGGTATATTTATTTTTGCTACCATCCAACAGTCAACGATTAAATGTACAAAACATGTTAACCCACTGCTTCAGGTCTTTACAAAGACAATCATGTATTTATTTCATATTCCACATTTTCAGTGATCATCTGATCGTCTGAAGGACTTCATGATTTCTACAGGTATCTACAAATAAGATATTTATAATAATAGTATATGAAAAACAGATAAACCAGAGTTCTCTGAGGAGGGTAATGCAGTGATAATTCAAGCTTATAAACACAAAAAACAATGTCTAAACTACACCAGGGTCTTCAGAGGCAGAAAGGGAACGACAGCGAATATGTTAAAGTGAAATGGGAAAAAGAACTAGACACAGAAATATGACAGGAGGCTTCGACAATAATATTAAAAGTGTTGGAGAGACAGAGATGAGTCTGATTAGGAGCCTTTCCACAATGTATATTAAATCAAGATGGGAGATGGAAGCTAACATACAAATGACTGAAAATGAATAAATATCTGTAAGACACAGTCAAACACCTCAAGTTCAGGTATCTGGAGGGAATTCACCTGGAAAAACACCTTAAGGTTTTCATTACTCTCAGAATAAAAAAATCCTGCAGTAACAAATCCAAATATGGCCATTGCTGGAGAATGTGTGGTAACATGTCTGCAGGTCACTATCACAGTTTTTGGGAGTGTCCTAATATCTCTGCCTACTGGACAGATGTAGTAACAGAGATCAGATCTTGATTTAATGTCACTGTTACTTATTTGGGAAATGTACCAACTGAGCTGAAAAAAAAAAAGGCCAGATATTTACTACAGATACTACTAGCAGCTAGTAAAAAAGCAGCAACCAGGAAATGGCGGAGTAAAGAGTCTCCAACAATCTTTGAATGGACAGAAATAGTTTAAGAAATGCACATAATGGAACAGTTAACTTTCTCTCTGAGACGTGCTGCTGAAAACTGTGAGAAATACTGGAAAAAATGGAAATATTATTTGAGCCATAAATGTTATATATAATATTTTGTTTGGAGGAGTGTCGTTTTAAAATGACTCAAGTCATATGAATCAGAAGATCCCTTTCATGGGTTTCAAGGACTAACAGGAACATTGCAATGTAACCTCATCTTTTTTTTCCCTTTCAGTTTTTTATTGCAAAGCATTTCATTCTACCCATGATGACCCTATCACTCTGTCTGTCTGTCTGTTATTTTTCTTTCTTATTCTGTTCATTTGTTTGTTGTCATACAAAAACAAAAAACACAAGTAAAATAAAGTATAAAAACAGAAATATTACAGGAGGAATGGCATTCAATGTGGGAAGAACAGCACTCAACCACATGCTTCAAGAGGTGTAGACAATTTGTCTGGAAAAATCTGATTGGCTTCTTCATTCGTCTCACATTACAAGTAAATGATCTCAGTCACAACAGCAGTGTGACTGCGGACACATCACTCCAACATCTTCTGGATGTGTCCAAACATTTTGGAGAAACATGTTCAGCTCTAAAAATATGAAATTCTAGTGGATGTTCACCGCCATGTTTCTACATTAGCCCAGAACAGCCAAACCACACACTGACTCCACAGAGGGCAGCCACCGTAGAGGAGGGTTAGACAAGGAGTATTCAGTTGGTTATAATCTGCAACCTCACCACTAGATGGCACTAAATCCAACACACTGGACTTTAAAACAACACAAAGTGGAGCATTTTTCCTCCTTTTGAGCCAAGCTGTGACAACAAACTCAGACAAACGAGATGCTCCGATGTGATTCAGATTTGATTCAGTGATTGATACTTTCTGTAATGACGCTGGTGACGTCTGTGTTTTTTGAAAACAAAAAGCAGAAACGAGCTCCTGAATGTTCTTTAGAGTTTGCACTCAGAGTTCATGTATTAACATGAATGTGAAGGATTCCTTTTCATATTGTATGAATTTATTTTATCAGTGAAGTTTTGAATTTTTGTAAAGATTCTGTCCAGTATGTGATCAAGAGTATTGAACTGTATTCACTTAATAAATGGACAGAATAAATGCTCAAAAAGTTCTTTGTTTGTGGTGTTTTTGTTCAAATAAATGTGTCCATCCACCACAGGAACAACACCTGAGAACCATTTAAAAATGTTGATTTGAAAAGACGTTATTTACACCCTCGATGTGCGGTCGAGCTCGTGCACGCTAACACTTTTATCTCAGCAGCTACAGTGAAGATTTGAGGTTAATAAAGTGTGTAAATAACATCTTTTCAGATCAGTTTGTGATCTCAGGGCTTCTGCAGACTTGGATTACACCAGACGAGCTGTACGGAGACATTTGATGTTGTTTTGGTTGTTTTTTAAACCAGCGTCAATCTGCTGTTCTGAGGATTGAAGCCAGTCCCCATAAGAGTCCATGTTAAAATATCTTTCCAGCAGAAATAAACATGTTTACAGCTGCTTTCTGTAGATTATTTATCCCTTCATCTGAACTTTTATATAACTCACTGCTTTAAATTATACTAATGTTTAAAGTTATGCATAATTAGGGGCGGGGTCTCTTTGAGTGACAGGTAGCTGTGAACTGTGTGCTGCCTCACCTCAGATCATTCAGTCACTGATCTTCACCTCATTGTGTTTGTGCTGTTGGAGCCTTTTATTTCAGATACTCTTATTGTGATTAGCTCATAAAATATGATGCAGTGTTACAGACTTGAATACCAGTTGATTCATTTATTATAACAGTCTAACATGTAAAGTAAGTAGGCCTGTCCTCCAAGAACACAACCATTTCCCCATTGTCCTATTTATATTTATATTCAAATTCAAATAACAACATGAACACCAACACAACACCAATATATTATTATATTATATATATATACTGTTTATCTGCCAAAACGTTTGTTGTACACAGAACAGCGTGCGCCATTACGAAGGCTAAACTGTGCTGCCTTGATTAAAAAGCACAGAAACTAATGAAGCCAACATGTTGTTTCTTAGTCCCAAGTCATGCAGGTGGAGGAGACTGTGGTGTGGACACAGGACGCCACTCTCATCTCTTCAACACGTCAAGTACAAGTCTGAGTGCTGACTGAACACAACAGTGAAAGGTCCTTCAAAAATATGATCAACTGTGAACTTGAACTGTCTCAACAAAATATCTGGTTACACTTTAAGTTCAGTTTCAACAATTGTAGCAGCAACCTGAGCTGCACACAGAGAGACGGGCCTGGTGTGGTCACACTGCAGCTCATCTCCTCACGTTCCATCGTCTCCGTGGCGGCGCACGAGACAACAACCTTGTTTATTTTGGCATTTTTCAAAAATGGCTCGGTCTCCATCCTTTCCTCTAAATTTTTCACATTAAATATGTAAAAATGGATGCCCTCAAACAGTAATAACTATTAAAATAATTATTATAACATCACTACACAACCTTGAACACATTCCTCACCTGTCGCGAGACTTTCAGCACATTCTTATCATCTAAACATAATTTTACAGAGAGAAAATGTTGAGTGTCACCCAAAACCGACTTTTCCTGAAAAGCTAGCTAAAATGCTATCAATATCCTATCTGTAAATTCAACAATTTACCAAGGGTATATTGTCAACATTGTCAACCGAAACCCACTTCTACACGTTTATGAAGATGAATAAATACATTTGGTGTGATAATAAAAGCTGTCCCACCTGCAGAGACTGTGGACAGCAGGTTCTTCGCCACAGGGGGTCCACCAGAAACCACTTCTCAGCAGTTAAAGGTGGTCCACGCTCTGCGGTAGTTGTCCTCGAGCAAAGTAATCCAAAAGGTTTCTTAGAAAAAAAGTCTTCAGGTGTTCAGGTTTAATCCAAAGGTTTATTTAAGAAGAAGTTTTGCAGGTGTTCAGGTAAAATCCAAAGTTTTATTTAAGAAGAAGTTTTCAGGTGGTCAGATATAATCCAACAGGTTTGCTTGTGATGAAGTTTTCCAGTCGATCAGGTTTCCCAGATTGCAACTTTCCAACAGCAGATCCGCAGTAGGTCAACTTGTCAAAGTTTAATGTGCGAACAGAGAAATGGAGGCAGGGCTGCAGCTTTTATAGCTTTGGTCAACGTTCTGTTTCCATGGCCTTCAGTGACGCGCGTGCGTGTGCGTGATCAAGTGATTTATTTAGTTTTCTTGTGTAAAATCTCCTCATTCAATAATATGTCATTTAAATGTGTCAATAATGTAACTTCACTCATGCCAATAAAGTTTATTTGAATTGACAGACGTAAACTGTGGGATTTGTGTGTGTGCAGCAGGTGTTTCTACAAGAGCTCCACTTATAATCTTCACTGTGTGTGGGTCTAAAATAATGAACGTTAGGCCAGAGATTAATAAATACATAATAAACGAGAGAGAGAAGGAGAGAGAGAGAGAGACAGAGGGAGAGAGAGAGAGAGAGAGGGAGAGAGGCTTTTGGACGCACCTGCCTGCCACATCCTATGGAAGCATGTTTCCACCAGGTAAAGAAAAAAACGATGAAAACAAAAAAAAATCATAATTATACGATCAAAAGTCAAATTATTATTATAAACATGTCGAACAGAGCGTCTAAACATTGTACTGTTTGTGTACTATTAAGATTAATAATAATTATGGTGTACAAGTTTCCATCCAAAAGTGAAGCAGCGCAGCTAACTAGGAACATGTCCACTTGCCAAAAGGCCCTTTACAAAAACAGCAGGAAGGAACTTTTCTCTTTGGTGCCTTTATTTAGTGTAATAAAAGTGGGTTATATGCACTCAAGTGGTTTTCTACGTCATTTCTGTTCATTTCCTATTATATTTTTTCTATAGTTAACAGACAAGACCCGTTAATCCTGTTGAAATATGACACATGGTGATATACTAGTCTTTACTGACATCGGATGTGACTGTCACATATCATAAGATCTGACTTCAAATATTCTGAAATATCCAGACAGCAGAAATCACTCGTGCTCGGTTACTGGTCCTATCTATACAATATGCTCACAGACTCTAGCAGTAAGTGGTCCCATACCGGGAGTTGGATATGCTGCAACCACAACATCTATGACTCATGATATCATCAGGTATGACTTAAAATCATGTATTCATATATATATATGTAATCATATACAGTTGTGCTCAAAATAATTGCAGTGTGGAATTCGATTAGTGAGGTCATTCATTCTGTGAAAAAACAGGTGTCAAACAGGTGGCCCTTATTTAAGGAGGAAGGCAGCAACTGTTGTACATGCTGGTTATAGTACATTTCTCTCTGAAAATCTGAGTAAAATGGGCTGTTCCACACATTGTTCAGAAGAACAGCGTACTTTGATTAAAAAGTTGATAGGAGAGGGGAAAACATATAAAGAAGTGCAGAAAATGACAGGCTGCTCAGCTCAAATGATCTCAAATGCTTCAAAATGCTACCATTCGAATGGATCGAAGAATAGCCAACATGGCAAAGACTCAGCCAATGATCAGCTCCAGGGTGATCAGAGAAGGTCTAAAGTTACCTGTGAGTACTGTGAAGCCAAGTTATCGGCAAGAAGCCCCCGCAAAGTCCCATTGTTGAAAAAATGACATGTGCTGAAGAGGTTACAATTTGCCAAAGAACACAGTGACTGGCCTAAAGAGAAATGGCACAACATTTTGTAGACTGATGAAAGCATGAGTTCTTTTTGGGTCTAGGGGCTGCAGTTTGTCAGAAGACCCCCAAACACTGAATTCAAGCCACAGTACACTGTGAAAACTGTGAAGTATGGTGGCACAAGCATCATGATATGGGGATGTTTCTGATTCTATGGTGTCTGGCCTATTTATCGCATAACAGGGATCATGGACCAGTTTGAATACATCAAAATCCTTAAAAGACGTCATGTTGCCTTATGCCAAAGAGGAAATGCCCTTGAAATGGGTATTTCAACAAAACAACCCCAAACACACCAGTAAGCGAGCAGCATCTTGGTTCCAGACCAACAAGATTAGCGTTACGGTGTGGCCAGCCCAATCCCCGGACCTTAATCCAATAGAAAACTTGTGGGGTGACATCAGAAATGCTGTTTCTGAGGCAAAACCAAGAAATGCAGAGGAATTGTGGAATGCAGTCCAATCGTCCTGGGCTGGAATACACCACAGGTGCCAGAAGTTGGTTGACTCGATGCAACACAGATGTGAAGCGGTTCTCAAACAGTGGTTATACAACTAAATATTAGTTCAGTGATTCACAGGAAAGCTAAATCTTCAAGCATTTTTCAGTTTATACAGTAAATGTTTTTTTTATGAATTTTTTTGAACAGCTTAATATTCCTTTTCCTTCATTTTCTGTAAAATAATAACACATTTGATACCTTTTTCCTTCCATGTTTTGATTTGGAATAGAATGTGCAGTGTTCCCAATGCATTTGCGTGTATGGAAATAAAAGCTATTATAAGGATTTTGAGCTTTACTCACTTTTTTTAAACACTATTATTTCGAACAAAACTGTACATGTCAAAATAATCATCAGTTTCATTTTTATAGAAAGTAACAAAAAAAACAGTAAATGTTAAAAAATACAGTAGTCATTAAATACATGTTGCATGTCATGGAGGCTTTAAACAAGTTAATTAATAAAAATCTTTAAAATCAAATTGTAGCCAACTCAAACTCAAAAACTTGTAAACCTTTAAATAAAATTAAAGGAATCATTTCAAAACAATGCATCATATCCCAGTGACACAAACACTGAATCCCCCCACAAATCTGTGCAGACCGGCTTCCATCTGTAGAGACAATGAAAATAATCTACCACAACTGAACCCAAATTTTATTCTTCAACAAGCAAAAATGTTTCTCTTCCAGACGTCAAACAATTTGGAAGCAGATAAAATGAAATTATGAAAGAAACTAAATATATTTACATTTTTACAGATCTGTACAAATCTAATCAGGAACTCAAATCCTCCTCCAGTGACATCTCAACAGAACATTTTACAGTTAAACTGCAGTGAAGGCGGTGATCTGTCTCAGGTCGTCATCTCCGAGCTGCCTTGCGGCTCTCCAGCAGCAGCACCACCAGGCGGCTCTTGAGCGTGGGCAGTTTGCTGCTGTAGCTCTGCTGCAGGACCGACGACAGTTTGCAGCGGAGACTCCGGAGGCTCGGCAGAGAGTCGCAATCTGGTATGTTCAGCAGAGTGTGGAAGAACTCCTGCCACAAGTCGCTGTGAGGGTTCCTGAGGAGCAGAAATGGAAAAAAACAGACAAAAGACCCCGTTAAATGTTGACTGGAGAGACAACCTAAAGCGGCATCATCTCATTTTTCTTCCCCTGACCCAGCTCTGATTATTTGTAACACTTCACGGTGACCCATCTCGTAAACCAGGATTGAAGATTATCAAATTTTACACCCAAAAAAGATAAATAAATCAAATTAAACAGTATAAACCTAGGGTGATTCTACTTTTGGAAAAGTTTCTACAGAAACGTCACTTTTGGACGGGAAAAAAAGTCTGAAAACTGACTTCCTTTTCTGTCATTTAAACTTGGCACATTATTCCACAACTCATTGACATGATGATTGACATGACACAAGTGACATTATTCATGAAAACTGCACTTTACAAAATGGCTGCTACAGGGCATCAAACCACATGTTGTCAATCATGTAAAACGCACTAAATCATGTCATTCAAATTGTATTCTACTTTTTTACATTTCCGTGCTAATTAAGTCGGTCACACCAGTGACGTCACCTAAAAGCTTCATATGAAATCTGGAGATAAATGAGACCATTTCTTGTAAGTGAAAAGAGACAGTGGACTGAGCCATGTCCTGTCTTCACAGATCTACAGGAAGTGAAGTGATGTCATCAGTGTGAGTTTTTATTTCAAAAAAATAAAACTTTTGTCACATGACTTTCATTATTATTATTTTTATGACATTTATTATCATATATTTAGTAGCTATGTATATATTATTGCATTTTAAATGGTAGAAAAACATGGGTTGAACTCAAAATACATGACTTTTCTTCTAAACATGACTAGGGACAAGGAGTTCTGTGATGCTTGGAGTGTTAAATAACTGATTAAAAAACAAATATTTTTAAAAATATTTTTTATTAAATTAATAAAATTGATGGCCCAACAGGCAGCAGTTGTTGTAAACTGATATTTTATTATAAAATATGCAAAAAAATGAAAGTGTTTTTCAGGTGTAATTTTTCTCCAAAGTAATTTCCATAGAATGACCAATAAAGAATTTGGAATTTAATTTAGAATTCCTTTAATGCAGCACATTTCCGATTATAAAAACCTGTCTAATAACATGATTTCAGACAATACAAAATCTCATTTATCTATAGAAAGTAATTCTATAGAATTCAATAAATATGTGAACGCCCCTGAATTACAATCTGGACCAGAGAATTTAAACCTCTTTACCTTCTGAATACGCCGTTTGTCTTCCACAGGCCGCCTTCATTTGTGACTTGCATGTAAGTCCCAAACAGCATACAGTGGACGGTCCCTGCTATCCCAAAGTAATCCGTCTATAAACACACACCAAAAACAAAGTAAGTATTAATTGGGGATTTGATTGATCTCTGAATTTCACATTGCAGCACTACAATAAGAGCTGTACAGAATATACCTTCACTATTGCATCAACATAAAATGTGTGGCTTGAAAATAGTTCAAATAAACAAATACATATGGTAAACTAAAGTGATTTTACTGGAGCAGACATGGTGTGTGTGTCCTCACCTGATAGTTCCAGGGTTTCCCACTGAGCATCTCCGTACACTGGAAGCCTGACGTCAAACACTTGGCGGTGAACGCAGTGCCTTCTGGGAAAAGCTCCATGTCGATGCTCTGTCCGAGGTCGACGAGGACGAGGCCATGGTCCACGTTCTCCGACTCAAAACACTTGTTCTCCAAGAACCTGAAACACAACAACAGTATGATGATGATGTTTAGTGACCATGCTGGCTGTCACTTTGCTGAACGGCTCCTCTGAATTTCATCGTAATATGTACAGGTTGTTACCTCTCTCCCAACAGGAAGTTGTCAGGTTTGATGTCGGCGTGGATGACGCGGATATTGTGCAGCTGCTCCACCATGTTCAGGATACAGATGGTGAAGTATATGACGAGAGGCTGAGGCATCACCTTGTCACTCAGGGTTTTATAAATGTTCACTGCGTTCTGAAAGAGGAGTCACAGTTTCAGGGTACGGAGGACAAAATAGTGTTCGTGTTCGTGTCACTACGTCTCTGATGTGAACGTACCAGCAGAGTGCCGTAGTTGTGAAGCTCGCCGAGCAGCACGCTCCCGTTGTGGAAGAGGTGAGCTGAGCGAGTGCTGCTGTAAAGATGACGGACCTTGGGCTGCAGCCGAGCGTCCAGCTGAGTATTGATGTAAAACTCCCAGGGATTGGCTGGTTTCTGAACCTGCAGTGAAAATAAAGATACTCGCATGATCACTGAACAAGAAGCTGACACCTCCGCTGCTTGAGAAAGATAACATATCAAAAATGTGTTTTCAGTTTTAATAAAGAATGATAAATTCACACTCGTGCTGACCCATAAATTGTATTTTGATCGATGATATGGACATGCACACATCGCAAAAGACTGCTTGAAACATGATAAATAAGGAACATTTTACTCAAATGCCAACACTCGTTCATTAGATGGAGCCCTGGATACAAGGAGCACTTGGATTATTTTTTTGGGTTGTTTTGTCCCAGTCCCCAGCTACTTCAGTTGTTTAGGAGAATGCTGCAACACTGTTTTTCTGCAAAGCTCCAGAAATGTTTTGTGGTCTACGAAACTTCACCTGACTTTCCCATAAACGTGGGGGAGAGGAGATACTAGCCCTTTTCACACAGAGACTCTGCATTATCGACACAAAGAAGGCTTGCCTTTACTCCACCTGTTTGTTCACACTGAATCAAGCAGCGCCTGCTTAAAGCCGCTCCAGTGTGTCATTTCATACAGCATGCCGGCGTTGCGGAACCAAAAGAGGCGTGATGGTACACATCATTGATATCCATGTGTTTTATTGACATGTTTCCTCCGGTTTCCACATGTTAATCTAAACATGACTGTTGCATCATGGAAAGTGTCAAAGTTCCGTTTTTTGCTCTAAATAACATAATAACATAATCACCATCAGTAAACAGAGGACCCTGTCTGACTCTCAGTTGCGGGCAGGGATGGTGTTTTCTGGGGGAAAGTGAATTGAATTCAATTCAATACAAGTTTTTGCACCGCCATTCAACTGTGGGAGCCGCCTGGCTCTGCTGCCACGGACAGACGCTTTTTTTTTGTGCAGATATGTGACAAAGAGTCAGTAGGACAGACAGGATGACAGACATTTTTCCATGTACGGATGTTGAAGACAGGACCTGCTACCGCATTACTGTTGTCTGTTGTTTCCTGTAACGTTCTTTGTGGGTTTTAGTGTGGGACATTTCTCTTCTATTTGATGAGTGAAGGATCTGTTTAGCTATCAGACTGTTAACCACATCAGACTGACACAGCCCTGTTCTGTGCCTCTGGCTTTTCCATTCATAGACGTAGTCTTGCCTCTGCTGCGGTTCAGTTACAGTATCGGCGCATGATACCCGCCTTGAAAGGGGGCAAAAGACTGAATTTTACTTTGTGGGTGAACTCTTCCTTTAATTGGTGTCAATTTGGTGGCGACTACGAAGTTAGCTAGTACAATGGCTGAGGAAGAAAAGAAGAGCTAATATGAGCATCTCAATATTTGTTTGTTCAGCTCTCATGTGCAGATACATTTTAACAAAAATCATCTTACTGTTTTCAGAAAAAACTAAAATAATCTCATGAAACATCATTGCGTATATACAGGTAACAATGGCGGCAAATGCACAAAATCTCGAGCCACTTAATAAAAATATATTATAAGAAATATTCTATCTACATCAGCTGTAGTAAAGCAAAGCAGGGCCTGCATTAACCCCATCTGTAAATGAATCATGAAGTACTGAGATCACATATGGGCCTGTGTCCTCATCTACAATCACCACCTTCTTACCTTCAACACCATCCTTTCAGATGTCACGGGGTCGGTCGCCTGGTAGACGGTTGCAAAAGCTCCTTCTCCAACAACAGAGTCCACTCGCAGGGACGCTTTTCCTGTTAGAGGAAAATATTTTCAATACAACACATATCTTCATTTCCCTTAAGTGTTCAAACTGGTTGTTTTGATGGATATCTAAGTAGGAATGAAACGAAAATCTACATGTTTCAGTGTCTGACCGTATTCACTGACTAACAAACACACCAAGAAAAAGAGATCATGAAATTATTATTATTATTCTTTTCTTACAATTTAAAATCTATAGTAATAATAAGTTGTGTATTTAGACTTATTAAAAAGGACTAGTCTGTGGTTTGAGAGGCTGGAACCAAAATGTCAAATTCTTTTGCTTGAATCCGTCTGTTTTGTTCAACTTATATGACGTATAAATTAGTGAGATTTGAGTTGTTAGTCTATTTTTGAACTTTGGACAGAGCCAGGCTAACCGTTTCCCCCTTATTCCAGTCTCTATGCTAAGCTAGGCTAATAGCCTCCTATCTGTAGCTCAGTTACTGTACAGACATGAGGAGTATCAACGTTGAAAGCATACTTTCCAAATATCCTTTATAAGAAGTAAGGAAACCAGTCAATAAATAAAAATAATAGTATCAGCTCTGCTCCTCACCCATGCTGATGGTGGTCTTTGGGCTGATGTTGGGCACGTTGCACTGCCAGGTGATGCAGCGGGGGTGAGCAGTGAGAGGTGGGGTGAGAGCTGACAGCAGGCGAGAGATCAGCTCATCATCCCAGGGATCTGACACCAGCTGGACCGCCACCGTTCTGCCTGGTGTTGGCACTGCGTGCATGGACACGTCAGCCTTCAGCCCTCTGTCTGGACTCATCATGGGTTCATCCACAGTGCTGAACTGTTGGGGCTGTCCCGGGCTCATGGGCACGTCGGAACAGAGCTGTGGCTCCTTGGGACTCATGGGGACATCCATGCTAATGTTGGGCCGACAAGGACTCAGGAAGGCGTCCAGGTCCGGCTCGACTGGGACATCTGGGCTTCCAATGGCCAGCCAGTCTGATTTAAGGGCACACTCTGGAGTCATGGGGACATCAACTTGTTCCTGGGCTCGTTTTGGGCTGGTGGGTTCATCTTCTATGATTGTAAAAGGTTCATTTCTTGGTCTGACTGAACTCTGAGGTTGCTGTGAGATCAGAGAGGCCTGTTTAGGAGGCTGCTCGGGGCTTGTGTACACTTCCCAGCCAGGCCCTGTGGTCCTGGGGACAGAGGAGTCAGTGGGACAGACCGTCTGGTCTCTGAAGGAGAGCACAGCAGGAGGGGGAGGCTGCACCATGGTGATGGAGGAGGTGGTGAGGCAGAGCTGGGCTGTGGCAAGCCCTTCACCGACAATGGTGCCGTGTCTCTGAGAAGACGGCACGAGCTGACTGATGGCTGTTTCATCACACGGACTCTGCTCTATGATGGGGCTGAGTGAGGGGACACAGGTAAAGCAGGAACAATTAATTGATTTGTTGTTGGCAATTAATTTAATCATCAAATATTTTGAGAATCGATTAATGAGGATAAAAAGTAAAAACTCTCTGATTGTAGCTTCATGAATGTGAATTTCTTCTGGATATTTTCTCAGATTGGTTACCTGAGTTTTTTCGCCTGACGTCTGATAAAAGCTTCATCATCAGCATCGGCGCCGTCACAGTTGTTCTCTGGAAAGATGAAAAAATTCATTATTATTGAAAAATCATGTTCCCAAATCTGAAGCATGTAAATTGTAAAAACTAGTTCAATTATGTGCTTGACTGTTGACTGACAGTACATATGTATGTATAGGTAATGTTGGAGTGTGTGTGGGTCCAGGTAGTGTACCTGGGTCCTGGTAAAAGTTGCTGCTGGAAGGTGTTTTGTGTGTGGACGGCGTGGAGACGAACTGAGCCAACATGGCGAAGTCTGTGGTGCTGTTGGGACAAGCTGCCAGCGAGTGAAGGGAGTTGTAGCGAGCTCCCCACATGGTGCTCTCATCTGGCATCAGATCGGAAGGAGTGTCCTAATCAGCAAAAAAACATAGTCAGAAAAACACACACAGCAGCAGCATGTGATCCAAACAATGCATTAATTAGTCTGATGTGTCACAGGTTTCTGTTTGTAGTTTCTGTTTTTAGTTTAGTGCCTTTAGCCATCAATAAGCAACACTGCTGTGTTTTATACCAAGAGACAACATAATCAGAAATGTTCAAATCATACATACTGGGTCTCATAAAAAACACTTCAACACTAATGGCTGCTCTTAAACATAAAAAGCAGGTTGTTGACATGAAGCTGAAGCACATTACTGGACAGGATTGAAGTCATTTACTTAAAATTGTACACATTTAAATGTTGTAAATGTGCTGAGAGAGTTTATGAAGAAAGCAGAATGGATGAGGCAGAATTTTGAAAGTGACAAATCATTCACACTCACATTTGGTTTGTTGGACACTGGGATTTCAGCCAGTGCTCTGATTGGTTTAGACTTCTCAACTGCAGAAGGTGCAGCAGCAGCACTGAACACAGAGACAGTGACAAAATAACAGCAACATTAATCATAGAAATATTTTATAATTATTTATAATTGTTCATATCATCAGAGGGTCACAGCAAAGCATCTTCTCGTAAGTAAGCACATTAGAGCTGCAACTATTAGTCAATAGAAAGTATTTCTTTGGAATCAGCTGGTTGTTTCAGTCATTTTTCATGCTAAAATGTTAAACATTTGGTAGTTCTTTCTTAAATGCAAGGATTTGCTGCTTTTCTTTGTCATTTATGACAGTAAATGAAGAGTCTTTGTTTCTTTTGTACAACCAACTGTCAAAAAACCCAATTTGCAGATGTCCCATTGGACTTTATGAAAATGCTCCTCATAATTTCCCAATCTGTTGGCCTTTTTAAGACTAAAAGATCAATCATAAAAATAACTGGGAGATGAATCGATAACAAAAATAATTGTTAGCTGTACGTATGACTCGTTTGGATCTAAATACCACTTTACAGCGTATAAATGGGATGTTTATACTGTGTGCTGCTCTCTGGTGACCTGTTATCTATAATTACCTTCCATTTTCTTTGTCAGTGTCATCCTGGAAGATGGTGAACGGGGCCGTGGTTGGGGGCTTGGTGATAGAGGAGACGCCTCCTTCAAAAAAACAATGAATGATGAATTTAAATGAAAACAATTTGATTTACCACAAACATTAATTGCGTGATTTTTGTAACTTTCCGTTTGTTGGATAGAGTGAAATGTTACATTTTTCAATAATAGCATTAAAACATTGTTTTTGGTCTTTAGCTTTCCTCAAACTTTGAGACAAGACTTCAAAATACGCGTTTTGTATAGACATTGTCACATTCTGGTCCACAAGTACAATGTCTCCTATAAAATAAGAACAACAATAAATAAAAAATAATGAAAGAAAAACACACAAATCAAATGTATATACCTAAATTTTATATGTACCAAACTCCAACCAAATTCAGACGCAACAGGTGAATTCTCAGTCACATAAAGACTATGTATATTCTATACATGGTGTGTGCTTTACTCTCTCTCAGCACTTAATTTATACATGTATGAAGTTCCTTTTAGCCACTGGTTCAGATATGGGACCAACCTTTATGAATGCACATGCCTTCTTACAGAATATTTACCATTTCTTGGGTATCCGGATGGTTCAGCCTCCTTCTCAGCAGCGTGGACCACCGATGTGTTGTTGAACGGGTCCTCGAGGAGAGTCGGGGCCTGGAACATGTCCATGATCACATCTGGATGACACGAAAAACCAGATCAAATATTATTCACTGTGATAGAAAGATGTAAAGGTCCAAGCACAGAGTCACTGCACTGTTACTTTTGGAATACAACATGAATAAAAGCCGAAAGGGAAAGAACGCTCTGGAGTTTACTGGCACTACATGCTGCTAAAAACACTCATCAGTCTGACAGAAAACCCTACAGCCCAAACAAACATCCCTGATACATCACCAGGTGAAGGTGAAGAGGTTGTTGTGCTCACCCAGTGCCTCTCGTGTGTTGACAGTAGGTGACGGCAGCACCCTGGACGGTGTGGCCTGAACATAGCCCAGTGAGGTGTTAGGAGTGACATGAGACAGGTTACCTGTGCCCCCCTGTGACACTGACACACACACAGAGAAAGTTTGAAAACACTCACAGGATGCTGAGATTAGAGGGCTGACTCATCAACTACTGGTTTACTTACTGTTGAGTTTGTCCTCAGGCACTGCTGGATCACCAACATCCCTGAGGAGAAGAAGAGGGGAAACAGATTGAAGAAAGTTATTTAGAATGAAATGGAACCATTTTATTTTTCAGATTTCATTACTGTTATAAATTATCTGCAGTTGTATAATTCATCTAAACTGGGGTGGGATTTCATGTTACATTATATTATACATACTGTAGATATAATATATATTGCACATTGTTCATGTTCATACTGTGCAATCATCTTGTATATTATATGTTTCATTATTTTAAATATATGTTACTTGCAGTGGGGATGCAACAGATTGCCAGCTACAGTTCTCATGGTAAACACACCGGCCCCTTCAGCTCGTAGTTATGTCTCTGGGCGAGGCAGAGCTGACAGGTGTATCCACAGGACGGGCTGCCCCTCCATACACACCGAGCTTGGACGCAGACTAACGTTACTTTTGGCAAGGCGGCATTTGCCACCCGGCTGTATATGGAAGGGCAGCCCATCCTTTGGACATTCGGCCTGTCCACTCTCTCGCCTGGAGACACTCCGGCAGCTTTGGAGGAGGAATATAACCCTAGAAGAGCAGCAGCTGGCCGGTCAGGAGTGACTACAACAACTTAAGAGGTCCGTGTGTTTACTGGGGAAACTACAGGTCACAATCCCCTACGTTAGCACCTCTGCTAAGTACCAGAGAAGAAGACCGAAATGCGATGCTACCAAGCAGACCAATCGCAGCTGTTTCTGGGCAGGTGCATGTCAGGCTACAGTGTAGGGTATGCAACTACAAAGAGTTAGAGTTCTAGAATAATATTCAAGAATAACAGAGTATAATCCAAATTTTATTTGGCTGAAAACAACACTGGTCTCCTCTTACTGCTTCCTCAGATGTGGTGAGGTCGCTGGGGATTCAAAGACTGCTGTTGCACTGAATAAAAGATATCATATGAGCAGAATCTGAAGCCACTCACTGATGTGTGGTGTTGTTGTGCTCCGGAGGGCACCAGTTCTCCGAGCTGCTGAGCTGAACTTGATTGTTCCGGCAGAAGCCATCAGTGTTCACAGCAGAGGTGTAGGCGGGTCTGTGGAGCGAAAGGTTCATCTGCTCAAAGCTAATGGGCTGCACTGACCGAGGCTGAACCATCGAGGTCTGGACAACAAACGCTTGGTCTGTGAATGTCGGTGCAGGATTTGGTAAATGAACGCTCCTGTCAGTCAGCACAGAGGGATGATGGAACCCCTCTGAGCTCAGAGTGTGTGTGTCAGCCACTCTGGTGTTGTTCTCGTCCTGCTGTTGAGGGCGTTCAAGGGTAGCGGCAGCCTCGTGGGTGAAGGTCGGCTCAGTGTGTAATCTCAGGCCAAGAGAGCGTCTGCTGCTCAGACGATTTGAAGGTCTAGGGCGCCCAAAGGACTGCTGGGTAGGATTAGGGTTCAGACTGGTGGCTCCTTCCACGAAAGGCAACTGCAGCAAAGAACACAAAGGGCTTGGTTTCATTGTTTTAGACAATTGAAACTGACCCACTGATATGCAATGTTATCCTTTATAACTAGACCTGTTATGTTTACAAGGGTATAGAGGTTGTGTCTGTGTTTTTCAAGACACTTGAATTTTCAGGCTCACCCTCTGTGATGAAGCCTGGCTGGTCAAACCTCCGCAGGCCTCCAGCTCCTGGTTTACTTTCTCAAACATAGATTTAATGCTCAGGATGCTCAGGATGTCCTCTTCCTGCTCCCTCACCATCTTCTCTGCTTCATACAAAAAAGAAGAGCATACAAATGATCACAAATTGAATAACTCACTTGGTAATCAGTAGGCTCTGTTGCTGCTACATTTGGATTTATAAACCATCATCTTACCGATCCAGTCTGGACTGGCCTCCTTTTCCTGCTTCTCCCGGAGCCGGCGGAAGTATCTCTCTGCTCGGACCTCCTCAAAGCACAGTTCAGATCCTTCACAAACAAGTTCATCCTTCAAATACTGGGACACGATCTGAACACCGGAGCTTTGACTCGAGGGAATTGCCCCCGAAGTCTCAGAGCGAGAGACTCTGTGGAGGAGAAGACAGATCAGATAGTTAGAACAGTACACATATGCTGTGCTGGTGACTAATCAGGAGACGTACCTTTACACAGAAAATAACAGAATAATGAAAGCACGTAAGTTAACTACGCCAAGGCAAGAAGTCCTCCACACTCCTATTGTGGATATTTAAATTCATTTCACTAACCCAAGACCGATCCTAAATTTCAAGAGATAACCATGTGTTATAAATGAACAATCTGCCGTTTGAATGTGATTAAAACAGATGCTGCTCCAGGAAGGGGTATACTTCAAAATAAAATATCTTTGTTAAAATGTCAGTAGACGGATACATTTCTATTTTTAAAATTACATCCTCAAATTTATGTAGATGAAGTTAATATAAATCCAACCATGCACATTCACTCATAACCTTTTGTTAGTACAAACACTAGTATCATTAAGGACAGGTATTTATTCACTTTTTGTGTCTGAGCTTCTGTTGTTTAAGAACTCATCGTTTGTGTGTACGCCAGTCAAAACAACTCATCTTTGTTGGTAAGTGCACCATCTGCTGACGACTGCAGATTAGTGCGCCTCACTAGTTTGAAATTTACGAGCAGAGACATAAACACTTATGTGAGTTTATGAATGGTAATAGAGCTATAACAATTTGTCTATCTGATGATAGAGTGCATGTCAACAATTTGCTGGTGCCAGCTTCTTAAATGTGAGGATTTGCTGCTTTTCTTTGGCACTTATGACAGTAAATGAAGAGTTTGGGGGGTTTTGGACTGTTGCTTGGACGAAAGAAAAATTTAAAAGATGTCACTTTGGGCTGTGGGAAATTTTGAGAAGTAATTTTCTCAATTTTTTTTTTTACATTTTAAAGACTGAATAATTAATCATGAAAGATCTTCCAGGGCCAAGATCCATCCTCCATCCAAGTGTGGTGGAAATGTGTTCAGTATTTTTTGAGTAATCCTGCTGACAAACCAACCAACTTACAAACAGGTGAAAACAAAACCTCCTTGGCCAAGATAATAATCGTTAGTCGCAGCCCAATGTGGTATTCACCCTTAATCATGAGAAAAGGAGCAAATGTGCATCTGATAACTGCGTTTGAACAGAAAAACTTAACTGTTGGCCGTCCCAGCATCGTCTTCTCCTGGGCTTCATATATATGTTGTAAAGGTTTAATCAAATCTTTAACATCTTGCCTCTCTATATCAATCTCGACACAGATGCTAGAGAAAAAGTCACTCATCCCCTATTTAAATATTAGAATATGATACTCATTGTAAAAGAACAGAATACTGGGCCTGTTGTCAACCTGCTTGTCTTTTTGTTGCATCTCTCTCACCTGATATAATTTTAATTAAGTACATGTTATTTCACATGGTGCTCCAGAGTCTCTACAACTTTCTCTGATGCAGCGGCATAAAACCATCTAACAAAATACTAATGACTAAACAAAAAAAGCAACTTACGTTACGATGGTTTGAACTGCGGGTGGTTTGGGTGGACAATCCACAGAGATCTGCAACAGAGGATGAAGATTATTACTTGATTTAAAAAGCAGATGTTGGGGTTATTAAATGATTATTATGGAAATTCAAGACACATACCTTGTTTGGAGCTACAGGTTCTCTGTGCGATGACATCTGATTGGTTAAATGGGAGTTCTGCAAAGGGTTTCGACCTCCTGCTTTACAAAAAAATGTTATAAAAACAGTTAGTAGGGGACAGGATATATAACGCAAACGTAATCTTTTTTTAATAAGCAAGTAATACACTCTTACCTGATACTGCTGTCTGGCTCTGGGTTCTTGTTTGAAACTGCCTGCAGATCAGATGTTTTTTTATGTAAAGCACATTGTTATTGTTGTAAGATAGAATTTTACAGTGTATAATGCACATCCAAACAACTATGTAAGACATAGTAAGGAGTATATGTAAGATTAGACAGCAAAGGATTGTTTTTTTGTTTTGTTTTTTTAAAGGGAGGCTGCACACAATGGGATATCCTAGTAATCATACAGACAGAATTGAGGTAGACAGTTAAGCGAGATTAATAGCTTTAGATTGTGGACACATTAGCATTTGTGATCCAAAAAGAACACCTCACAGTCTGGTCATAAAAAGCTTCAGCGTCTGCAACTAAACACAGTCTGTCTGACCTGTGTGCACTCCTAAAATGTTATTACACGTTGTGAAAACCAATCAACAGTCGTGGACCATCAAATTGACTCTCCAGGAGACAAAAGGACCCTCAAACAGACAGATAAAAAAGTACATAAGGCATTTCCCCTCAGGAACAGCTCTTTGCTCTGCCTGCAGTTTATATTTCATTAATGTTACCTGAGTTCATTGACAATAGCGTCGGCTGGCTGGGCTTGGTTCTCCATGGCTTTCTGGTACACAGCATCAGCCTGTTCATTCAATCCCCTCTGTTCAAACTGCTGCGCCCAGGCCACATAGAGGGCAGCAGTCCTGGTGCCGACACCCTTACTGAAGATGTAACTGTACAGCGCGATGGGGTCAGAATAAAAACTTGCCTGTATGACAGAATGAAAAAAAATGCTCATATGAGGTTTAATTAGTCTGAAAAACAAACCCTGTTTGTGTTTGACCCCTTCATTATAATAAAATATTTCACTCAGACTCACACATCTGATGCAGTAGTTCACATATCTGATGTCATTTGCGTATCGCTCGACAGTTAAAAATCTCTGTACAAGAGTCTCAAACACCAGAGACATCTCGCTGCCACCGTCTGCAGGCAATCTTTGCTCCAGATAATCCACAAACCTGAGAGAATATAAAAGGAAGTGTGCATTTAGTCAGCACTGCCTCAGCTGTCAGTCATGCATATTTCATTCAAGTACAGTTACCTGCAGTAGTCTTGCACAAAATAAGTTGGATAGATAGAGCACTACATAAGAAACACTATATAACTAGAAAGGGAAATCAGCCCAATGCAGGGCTGTGGAATAATATACTGAGATGTAAGGAACACTGACAACAGGAACTTTAAAATAGCATTATTATCGTATCTAATCTACGCCATTACAACCTCAGACTGAACATGAAGAGCAAAGAAAGGTGAGAATGCAGGTCAAAAACTTAAAATCAAGTAATAATTGATAAAAGACTGTATTTTCAAAAGGTATGACTGCTAAAAGAGTCAACAACAACACGAAAAATCTGCTCGAAAACACCAGCTAGCTAATCAAATTACTCACTTGTCCCATGGATCCAGTGGGTCGTCACCTGTATATGAGCTCAAATTGCTTTCAAAACACCTACAAGGGTGGGAATATGACAGGTTAAAAGATGGCAGTGCGATGTCTAACAAGTTGTTTAAAAGTTAGTTTCGCAATACATCGGTACCGCTAAAGATAAACGCTAGCATGCAGCTAACACCGGGTAAATTTAATGTTCAAGTATGCTGACTTACTGTAAACAAGTGGCAATATCCATTTCGCATTGAGTTAAAGAGAAAGTCCTTCAAAATATTTAAAAGCAACTCGTGTTATTCCCGAACAATCTATCTAACAAAAAATTGAAAAAACTTTGATATTTCTCTTAAGGTTTGTTTTTCCCTAACGAGCTGCTGCCTGCGCGAACGAAAACGTTTGAAATTTCGCGCTCAGCCAATAGCAACGCGAGCGTTCTTCTTCTTCTTCTGCAAAGTGGCGGGCGGTAACTGGCAATACCGCCACCTATCTGCTATGTGGAGTGAGAGCCAGAGTTTACTGTTTTCATTGGGACTTGGAAAAAAACACTATCTCTTTAATTAACCCAGTTTCTTTTAAAAACTCAAACAAGGCTTTATATTTTCCTTTCCTAAAAAAAAAATTAAAAAAATCCTTCAATTAACTGGTGAGGGTCATTCTCAATCAACATAAATTAGTCCAGTAAAGAAAGTATTTTTCCCTAAATAGACTAAGGAGATTTAGATACTTCGGACAAATGTTGCTTATTTTAAATAAAAAGTCTACTCAATAAAATAAAAATATTTGCAACATTTCCATTCATGAATAGCTTTTTTTTTAAATCTCTATTTGTCTTTCCGGTTTGGGTTTTCAAAATAAAAGTCCTTACTCGTAGAGAAAATCTAATCTTTACTGAAAAAGTAGTGTAATGTTTAATCTACACACCTAATGTACAACACAGAAGTGGCAATACATTAAATATGCTGAAATCTGCCGTTAAAGGGAGTGTTGTTGCGAGTGAAGACTGTAGACAGTAACATTAGAGGTTAAGACTAAGACATATACGAATGCAGCAACGGTGGGCCAAACCACGATAGCATGACATATTTCTAGCTTTGTTATCATGTGATAGTCTCATCCAAACAATGCCACAGATAAAAACTGCAGATTTGGTCGAAGCATATATTTAATAGAACAGTGGGTCAGTGTCACTGCAGACCGGATGTATGTAAACTGAGCAGCCCGTGAGGAGCCGTTTAAGAAACCCCTTACATGCAGCCGAGAAGGAGAGCTCGCGACGTTACGGAGCCGCCATTTTGTTTCACCGGGAGTAAAGAAACCAACCTGAATAGCACCGGCCAGAACATTTTCCTTTATTTGAAGAACCTTCAACACGGATTATCAGCATCGTGCACCCGAGTTTAGATTCGCATGGTATGTACACATCGAACTGACCGATCTACCCCGGAAACATGTTGTGTTTAGTCAGCGCTCTGTGCACACTGATGTATTCGTTGCACGACCGGTTAGTGTCGGCTAAAGAGCAGCTCGTTTACATGGCTAGCCGGCATTTTGAAGAAGGGCCCGATTTGATTGACGGCCGATTAAACAGATGTGGTATCACGGCAAATGTGAATCTAATTTCGAGAAAAACAGCTTCCCGAAAGAATGTAATTGTGAGATGTGCGTTTAACCTCACTGTCATTCAGTTTATTCCTCCACACGCGGCGAAGACTGCGGCCTGTTATGTGCACCAGCCAGCGACGTTAGCTCCCATTAGCTTATAGAGGCGTGGTGGATGTTTGGAAACGAGCTGCATTCAGCCGGAGATTAATATTTCATTACATTCAGTGGTGAGAAGGTGGTTTGAACTAACACCCCCTATTTCGATGTGTATCAGACGTCAAGGTTGGACAAACGCGCGATTCAAGTATCGTTTCAGTTTCGTAACTTCTGATCACAGGAGCCGCTCAGATAACATTACAGTTTGACTGCTGTGCTCAGTCTTGAACGATGGCGCCAAACCGCTCATTTAATCTGCTTTTCCAGTTCCCACTATGACCACAGTGGTGTAATTCTACAACAATCTCATCCACACAGATGTCTGGAGACATGGCCACAGATCATGTAAACGGGAATGGCACGGAGGAACCAATGGACACTACTGCAGAGGTGACCCATTCAGAACACTTCCCAGCTTTACTGGAAGCCGGTTTACCTCAGAATGTTGCTGAGAAGCTAGATGAACTTTACGTAGCAGGTAAGAAGAATTTCTGCAATTATTTCTGCAAATTATGTTGTGCAACCTGCTTGATAGAAACATGTTCATACAGAAGTAAGGCATCACCACACTGTTGAAACACTAGGCATTGTCAGAGAGATGGAATAATTGAGGATGATCTAGTTTTATTTTGTATTGTGCAGGGTCAGTGCTGTAAGTCTACTTTTTGTTTTCTTTAGGGGATAAGTGCAGCCAGTTGTGTACTTTTCTTACTGCAGAAAACAGACCAGAACCAGCTATGAATTGAGTTCACTTACATGTATCTAACTTAAAGTAGAATCCTGACGAAAGCTGAGCCACACAGCACCACTGTTGTCCAAAAACTACAGCGGTGAGCCACACTTTGCTCTGGCTTGCATGCTCCTATATTACCACAAACGCACTGTATTTTATTGTGAGTCACTATCAGATACACCATCCTGCCGCCCAGAACACACACCAGAGAACCAAATGTGTATTAATCTACAGTTGAAAATACACAGGAAAGAAACTAATTTCAAAAATAACTAGACAAACATTGATTACAAGGTGTTTCTTGTGGAAGTTGTCTAAAACAAGTCCCATTCATCTCACTGAAATGCATTTTTCTGGGTGTTTGGCTCTAAAGTGTAATGAGGTATTTTGTACCATGGTAAAATTTTTACCTTAAGTGCAGCTGTTTTTAAAAAAATAGTACATATTTCCCATTATGAAAGATTTACATCTCTGGTAGAAACCAGTGTGTTTGGGGCTGCTGCAGACAGGATGGATAAGTCAGAAAGTATTGATTGGCGCACTAACATGTTGGTTTTTGTCTTTTTATGAGAATCGTGAACAGTAAGTCTTGCCCTTTTGCTATTGATTGGGTTAAACGATAGCGACCTGACAAAACGTCTTCTTCTTGTTGATTCCTCTGTATTATAATAAGCTAATAACTGTATTTGATTGCTGCCTTAAAGGTTGTTAAACTAATAATGTGAGCTACTGGATGACAGATGGAGAAGGTAGTGTGCACATAGACACCATTCCTCTGACTTTTTTTTTTTTGCTGTGCGTCTTCTTTCCAACAGATACAAATAAAATACTTCCTAATTTGTCCACAGTCACACATACATGTGCTGTGTTTGCTGCACATCAGTAAGCTGCTTCAGCTCTTACTGAGTTTTGTCACGCAGTTAAAGTAGAGAAACTGGATTGAATGGGTGTAGTTTTAAAGTTTTGAAGGAAGGTAGATTGAAGCCAGCTGGTACTGTGGCACACACAGAAACAATAAAGCAGCTGCCTGACTGCAGCAGGTGAATTGTTCTCTTTTGAGCAGGAGCCGAATGGGCCACAAGGATGTTATCCAGAGCATGGTTCAAATGGCTGTTAACAGAAAACAGTGTTGTACAGAATCTGGAGGTCTCGAAATACAGTTCAATAGCATATGTGTTGTAATTTTTGACTGACATTTGTTGTTGTTTTGGACAGCATCAGTTGTTGGTTGTAAGGAAACATGGCCCTGTTTGGGACTGTAAAACATTAGCATACATAGAAATTAAACTTGGTCATGCTCAGGGCTTTCCTGCCTTCAGCTGTAATTTTCTTTGGTTCCTTCTGGTACAGATCGATTATTATTAAGCCTCTATTGTGCAAGTGCCTCACAGCTGCATGAGTCAGATGTCTTCTGTTTCTCAGCGCTAACCTGTTCTTATGATCTTGTCCTTCTTTATTTTTAAACCCCGTGCTCATCAGGCCTAGTAGCACATAGTGACCTAGACGAAAGGGCTATTGAAGCTTTGAAAGAATTCAATGAGGAGGGAGCCCTGCAAGTGCTGGTCCAGTTCAAAGAGAGTGATCTGTCACACGTGCAAGTAAGTTTAATCATCTGAACTACAAAGGGCTGTTTGTTCAAATGTACAGGACAACTATGTTGTATACTAACACTAACTCTAACACAGATTATTCTTTTTATGCTGCTATACGAGTAGAATATCAACGTTTTCACTGTTTTTCTTTATTGCAGAACAAAAGTGCCTTTCTGTGTGGAGTAATGAAGACTTACAGACAGAGAGAGAAACAAGGAACTAAAGTTTCAGATTCCACTAAAGGACCAGATGAGGCTAAAATCAAAGAACTCCTGGACAGAACCAACTACACACTTGACGTAACAACAGGCCAGCGAAAGTATGGCGGGCCCCCACCTGAGTCGGTGTACTCAGGTGCCCAACCCAATGTTGGAACAGAGGTACGCTTTGTCTTGTTGTGTGAAGAGTGAATCACTGCTGTCAGTCAGGAATGGTAACTGAACCTGTCCTGCAAATATTAGTTTATTTCATCTTGTCTTATTGCTCCCTAAACTCTAATAGTATTAGAGTAATTATTTTCAACGATAGCTTATCTACATACAAAATTCTACATATTTAACAGTATTGACAGACTGCCCTCTGGGATTTTATACACAAATATTTTGCATATCAGTCAAGTCACATTGATGGGCCTTGTAAACTATAATGTTTATGGCTTCGTGACCTGTGTTAGTCGGTACAGAGATGATTATTTCTCTCTGCACAACTTCTTACTTTACTTACTTACTTTACACTTCACTACACTTTCTACCCCTGTTCTATACAAACTGTATGAAAGGAAAGATTAGTTACATTTTTTATTCAGCTGAACTTTTTTTCCCAGCTTAATATGAAGATGGACAGTCAGGTCTGTATGTTTTTTTTAAAACATTTTTTTTTCAATTTTCTCCTAGATATTTGTTGGGAAGATTCCCCGTGACTTGTTTGAAGATGAGCTGGTTCCTCTCTTTGAGAAGGCGGGGCCTATCTGGGACCTCAGGCTAATGATGGACCCACTGAGTGGCCTGAACAGGGGCTACGCCTTCGTCACGTTCTGTACTAAAGAAGCGGCCCAGGAGGCGGTGAAGCTGGTAAGCCAGTTAACAGTTGTTTCTGTTCTGCAAAAAATTCCTGCATACTCCACAAAGAATAACGTAGAAGCTTGGAGCAACATTGTCAACCAGAAATTAGTTAATTAACTCATAGACGGTAGACGAAAAATCCCCCCCCCCCCCCCCCCCCCTTCTTTAGGCAATTAAGTTTTCTTTGAAAATGTACGAATATTGGAGGCAGTTGAACTAACAGCATTTGTTGTTACGCAATATATAGTTAACATGTTTTTTGTCATTTGTACAGTGCAATAATCACGAGATTCGCCCCGGCAAACACATCGGAGTTTGTATATCTGTAGCCAACAACAGGCTATTCGTTGGCTCCATTCCCAAGAGTAAAACAAAGGAGCAGATTGTTGAAGAGTTTGGGAAAGTCACAGGTAAAAAATATCTAATTTAGTGTTTCTACAGATTGTGTTAATGTAAGGGGCTGTTCAGACTAAACGTGAAGAGAACTTTCACTGAAATAACAACATCATAATGCCACCCTGTAAAAGTCTGTCTGTTGGCTAGACGACAAGCAAACAACTTTTAAAATGCTTATTCCCTGAATAGAGTTCGGATCGATCAGGGCTATGCTGTGCTGAGACACATCTCTGATTTATCAGGTAGTCCGACTTCCTCGCTCACTTTCCTCCACGCGAGTTCTCCTTTCTGTCCTGTCTCTGTACACGTAGATGTGTTATCGTACAGCTCTGGGAGTCCGCAAACGGCCAAGATTAGTGATTTTTATCCTCTCCTCCATTGCTGGTCATGAATGTCCGGATATCAATGTGTTAACGTCATGATGTCAGTATGAATATCAATGCTGACAGGTATTTGCAACACAGCACAATCCTTGTTTGAGTTTAATATTTTCAACTTACGCAAATGGCGCAAGTTTTCGCGTTGTGTTGTTATTGACTTTGTATGTAATCTAGACGTGCAAATGACTCGCCCGCGTTTGGTCTGAATGCCTCGATAACTGTGCATTTCTAATGTTTTAAAACGTGGTGCTCTGGATCAGAATTATTATGATAACTTTTTAACTAAGAGTTATTGTCGTAATCTCATAAAATCTTATTTCTGTGTACTTACAGAGGGCCTCAGTGATGTCATACTGTACCATCAACCAGATGACAAAAAGAAGAACAGAGGCTTCTGCTTCCTGGAGTATGAAGACCACAAAACAGCTGCTCAGGCTCGCCGTCGGCTAATGAGTGGCAAGGTGAAGGTTTGGGGCAACGTTGTTACAGTGGAGTGGGCCGATCCCATCGAAGATCCAGACCCAGAGGTCATGGCCAAGGTGAGCTTCAATGAACGATCGTTTTATTGTTGATTAATCTATTGATTGTTTTCTTGATAAGTTATTTGGTCTATAACAAGCAGAAACATGTCAATCAGTGTTTCCCAAAGCCCAAGATGACATCCTCAAATGTCTTGTTTTGTTCGCAACCCAAAGATATTTATTTAACTGTCAGAGGAAGAAGGAAACTAGAAAATATTCACATTTAACAAGCTGAAAGACTTGTTAAATGAACCAATTAATGGATTACCCAGATATTTGCGCATTAATTAATGAAGAAGACATGCTATTTCATAGTCTTATGTCACTTGGCACTTCTTTGAAAACAATGTTAATGACAAGTGTTCATATGTAATAAAAATAACAGGCTTTGTGGGCTTCTGAGCATAGAATGATTTGCAACTCATGCTAAAAATCCATTTTAGCTCTAATCTGTATCTATATCTGTGTTCGTCCTGCAGGTGAAGGTTTTATTTGTTAGAAACCTTGCCAACGGTGTTACAGAGGAGATTCTGGAGAAGTCCTTTAGTCAGTTTGGAAAACTGGAACGAGTTAAGAAGCTCAAAGACTATGCTTTCATTCACTTTGAAGAGAGGGATGGTGCAGTGAAGGTATTTCAGTTTTTCCTCATTGAGACATGAATTCTGTGACTCTTTCTAGGCCATTTTTATTGAGTTGACACTGTAGTTTCTTTGCTCTAAATATGAAATTGCTGACATTTGCAGAAATGTTAAATGTGTCTCTGTGCTTTTGTCAGGCATTGGAAGAAATGAATGGGAAGGAGCTGGAGGGAGAGCCTATTGAGATTGTTTTTGCCAAACCACCAGATCAGAAAAGGAAAGAGCGCAAAGCCCAGAGACAAGCAGCCAAAACACAAATGTAAGAAACATCTCAGCAGATTTTCTCATTGGAATGCATTGCTGGTTCTACTTATAAGCCAAAATCAGAATCCCGTCCTCTGAAACTGATCATCATTTTGTCTCTATCTGTATTCATCAGGTATGATGATTATTACTACTACCCTCCACCTCCCCACATGCCTCCTCCTGTCAGAGGCCGGGGCAGAGGCGGCAACCGGGGTGGCTATTCATACCCCCCTGACTACTATGGTTATGAGGACTACTATGACTACTACGGCTATGACTATCACAACTACCGTGGGGGCTACGATGACCCGTACTATGGGTACGACGACTTCCAGGCCCCGGGACGAGGGCGGGGTGGCAACAGGGGCACCAGGGGTGGAGCCTCTCCAGCCAGAGGACGCGGTGGCGCCGGGGCACCCAGGGGCAGAGCCAACTTCTCCCAGCGTGGTGGACTCGGACCAGGCCGTGGCGGGCGGGGAGCAAGAGGAGGCGTGCAGCCAAGAGGGCGAGGAGGGGTACGTGGTGCTCGGGGTGGCCGCGGTGGAAATGTAGGAGGAAAGCGCAAAGCTGATGGGTACAACCAGCCAGATTCCAAGCGTCGCCAGACCAATAATCAGAACTGGGGCTCTCAACCCATTGCTCAGCAACCGCTCCAAGGTGGTGATCATTCTGGTAACTATTCCGGTTACAAATCCGACAACCAGGAATTTTATCAGGATTCTTTTGGGCAACAGTGGAAGTAAACCAGTAGGGCTTTGATAACAAAATACGTGTTTATTGTTTTTGTTTTTGTCTTTTTATTTAGAGACTTGATCTGATTGGCCCTCAATCCCATACGGTTGCCTGCGTTTTTTCCTCAAAATTGGTGACATCTGGCAAGATATCTTTTTGTACATATTTTAATAATCAGCTTGGACTCAAACAGTAGTCACACACCCACCTGTTTCTGGCGAACTGGTTTTCTTTTTTTCCTTTTTTGTTTTTTTAAGATGGTCGTTAAAAGATTTTCCATAACAAAGTTTGAAAAAATTTTTAGATGCAAATATGTGCTCGAGCTGTCTATTTGGCTATAGCTTTATGTATGTTTTTAGAAATTATGGTTTCCATGTTTTAAGTAGCTAACGGCAACAAAGCATATGTCTCCTAAACATGTATTTAAAACAAATGAAAATACAATTTGTATTGTCACAAAGTAATGCGTGTCTTGTTATTGAAAAGAAAAAAAAAAAAGGACCATCGTAGTCCTATTTTTTGGCTTTACATTTTGGCTTGTATTCTTTGCTGTTTGTCTGCTTTAATAAACATACACGCACACGTGTACAAAACTTCAAATTGTGTTGCAAATTCATGTTTCGGCAAATTCTCTCTTCAAATTGCCTTCAAATTTAAGGCTCCTTGTGGAAGCAAATGGATTAAAGGTTTGCCAATGTTGGCCACATGCTACAGTGTCACCTTGCATGCCATCAAATTCCAAATCACCTACTTCTATAGTCGGCATCTCTCAAGTGCTCTGTATATGTAGTGACATACTCCATCCTTATGAGTTCCTCTCATGTCCAAAAACATAAATGTTTCACAAATTGGTGTCCTAAATTCACTGTCAATGCAGCATCAAGACTAAGCCCCACCCCCTACAAGTCTGTCATACAAGTCCCTTTTGTTACCAGCAGGGGGAATAAAAGCACAATTTGATTTCTTAATTACAAAATTAAGCTTTTCCTTGTCCCAGAAGGATCTACCTAGCTGTTGAAGGCCTGGATACTAATCTTGCATGTTTATCTGGAGGTTTGATATTGTGCTACTGTGGGAGATAATTGCCATGCATGACTCGCTTGTAGTGTTTTTTGTTCAGTTTGCTTAATAGATCTAATGGCTGCTGTTAACCCCACCCCTCCTCCCTCCCTCTCTGCCTGTCTGAGCTTGTCTACGTCTCACCTGCCGCACCTCAAACTGTTTTAAGTTTTAAACATCCAAACCAGGCCGGTTCTCTGCTTGTCGTCCTCCTTTAAGGCATTGACATGTGCATGTTAAATCCGAGGGCGTGCTAGTGTGTGAGAATGCTTTGTCTTCTAATGTATGCAGATTCATGTTATTTAAACAGTTCTCTCTACAGTTGTACTGAGTGTGTGAGCTTGAGGGACACAGAACAGTAGATGTGTGTAGATGTAACATGATCCTGATTTCCATTCTCTAATTGCTTCCTTTTGTTACCTGACTAGCAGGGAAAAGGGGTCGAGGCCGGTCCTGATGTGTCGCTATGAAGACTGACCAGTGTATGGCGGTACACACTGCAGGCTGCCAGTGGATGGAATGGTAAGGTCATCTGACTCAGTGGTCCAATGGCATTCCAGCCTTTTTAAGGAGCAGATCTCCTGAAACTGCCACGTTTGAAGATAATCAGAAGAGCAAATGTTAAGCTTAAACAGTTGACTGTTAAGTTTTTAAGCCCCAAATATGCCATTTGAGACTTGCTGAGTGGGAGTTCATGATGGACATCCTTCTGGAAAAGTCTTTGCACTTTTTTTGTTTGGAGTGGTTTAGTGGAACTTGATGCTAATTTTTTTTGTTTCTTTGAGCTCTTAAACTACATCTTTATGATGGACTAGTTGTGATATTCTATGGTCATCAGAGTGTTGAGGTGTGCTCACCATGTGTTGAAGGGCGGGCATTCCAGGAAAATGGTTCTCTAAGAACCGAAGCCACCAAGGGTCCGTTAACTACCTCAGTTTCGAGGACTCGCCTGCTCTGCCCCTTTTTGTACTGAGGCAGGGTTCGCCCACCTCCCCCTCTCCCCTGAAACTCAATCCCCACCCCTCACTCCTCTCCTCAGATATGCACAGGCAACAACAAACAGCACTTAATGAATTTTAGTTCTCAGCTGAGACTTGATGTAGGCTACAGCTGCTGTAGGCATGTTAGCTGGTCCTCCTGAAGTGAGCCTGAACAAGCCTTGCTGTCTTGAAACATGAACTGAGTGATGATGTAGTTTACAGACAAATTGTTTTATAATTGTTATTGTGTTTTTGTAAAATCTTAAAGGAACAGTTCACCCAAAATGGAAGTCAGTTGTTATCTACTCACCCCTGTTACGTTTCGTAGTCCACAGAGCAGTGTTGCAGCATTCTTCTCAACATCTGAAGTAGCTGGGGACTTGTTTTAAAACATAACTTAGGCTGCAAAACATTAAATGGCTCCATACAGCTCGGCTGGTGTAATCCAGGCCTCCAAAAGCCTAGAGTTCCAAAATTGATTTGAAGAGATGTTTTTTACACCCTGAACGTGCAGTCGAGCTCATGCACCAACTTCAGACTGGGTCTTCTAGCTCAGCAGCTGCAGTGAAGATTTTGTTTTTTTCGGCACTCACAAACTTGATGGCCCTGTATCACTCTAAACATTAAATCATCCATAACGGCTTAATTATAATTTAAGCTCACCAGATCCACATCAATTTGTTGCAGCCACCTAAGTATACCTGTTGTTGTTGTTGTTGTTGTTTTTTTCAAAAGGATCCATGCATTATTCCCTGACAAATTAATTAAAAAGGTCAGGAAACGCCCTATCTCACAGTGTTAAAGATAGCAAGTAAAAATTCCTAGATTCGTCCCTTTATCTGAATCTGCAGCAAAAGTTAATGGGTCTATTCAGAGCTGAGACCAATCTTCCATCCAAGTTTCATCCAAATCCATTCAGTAGTTTTTGTGTAATCCTGCAGACAAACCAACCAACAAATGGGTGAAAACATAACCTCCTTGGTTGGGACAATAATATCTTTTGAAATCAGTTTGGGATCTCAGGGCTTCTGGAGACTTGGATTACACTGGACGAGCTGTATGGAGCCATTTTGTTTTAAAACGGGTCCCCAGCTACTTCAGTTGTTTGGGAGAATGTTGCAACGCTGTTTTGCTGTGAAGCTCCAGAAATGTTTTGTGGACTACAAAACTTCACCTGACTTTCCATCTGCATGGGGGAGGAGATAATGACAGATTTTTGGGTGAACTTAAACTTTAAGTACCTGGAAACCAGTAATCCTTTGTCTTCCATGATGGGAAAAGTGTCTTATTTTTTGTTTTTGTTTGCACCCTTTTAAGGATGTTTGTGATGTTTCAGGCTGTTTGCTTTGCACAAACATCAAGATGAATGACCACTGACATCCAGTGAAGCTGCCTTTTTATTTAGGTTCTCTAAGCAGGACTGGAAGAAAGTACATTAATTTCCAGCTCCTGAAAAATTTAGGAATCAAACTGGCATGGGAAGCGTTTTCATTGCAAAAGCATGATTATTCACATTGTATGTCACTATAGACTTATTATCATGCCATGTACTTTTTTGTGACAAATTGTTGGATAAACTGGTGTTAATTCATGTCTTCTCACTATCAGTGTACACATACTGGAAGTCAAAATGTTAAGAATTTAAAGGAGCAAATCCATCCTGGTGTAAGAGAAAATAACTGACTTTGGTGGTGAAGCTTGTTTTTTTTTTGTACACTTTTTGTTTTACGAGGTGTGTAATTATACACATGCAGAGTACTGTTACAGATACTTCTACACAAGTTAATACAGACTTCCAAAACATTCAGGAGTGTATGTTTCCTAGTGAGTTTTCCGTTGATGAAAAGTTAACCTTGAGTATTAAACGGTCAGTATATAGTGTGAAGGATCAGTCTGGTTATGTTCTGTATTTTTCTTATTGTCAACAAATTTTGGGAAAATACCAAAACCAATAATGTGTTAGTCTGTCACCAAATACAGAGATGAAGTCTCACCCCTTCTGGTGTGCCCCATGGGACCTTATTTTGGAAATAATTTGTTCAGTAGTGAATGGGGAGAGACATACAGTTTTGATTATGAATCTTGTCACTTTAAAAGATAATTGAAAGTTGCAGTTTGTCGTGAAGATGGTAAAATACCATTTAATTTGTGTGAAAATGCTCAGTGAGCTACATCGTCTTGCCCAACGCACGTCACCAACCCCAACATAGCCGCAACCTCGGCACAGAAAAAACAGAGTAGCAAGTAGACAAATTAGAAATAGACAATTTGAATAGACAACTGCAGTTATGAGAAAGGAGAGAGCTAATATACAGGTCAAACTCTACATGGTTAGTTGTTTTTTCGTTAACAAGACTACATCACTTGACAGTTGACTGTGTAGTCTTTCAGATGACATACTTTCATGGTTTTATGCTAGATTAGTTTTATAACAACCTTTCTCAAACTGAAAAGGTCTTTTTCTATCTTTGAAAATTGACAAAAATCATGTGTAATTGATGGCACAATTCAAACAGGATCAAAAATAATTTGTCTCTCCATTCACTACCATACATACTTTTTTTCTAAAGTAAGGTCCCATTGCAATCCACCGTAAGGGACGGGACTTAACCTCTTTATACTTTCTGACTTCCAGTCTGTGGCTTCATGCCCGTTGGTTCCTACTGAAGATATCGATCTTGAACACTATTAGTTTGATTTTAAAAAAGGTTCCTACGACAGCTGCTCACTGTAGTTTTTATCAAACATACAGGAGGGAACAGTGCATTTGTTGGGGACAATCCTAGAGTTGGGGAAGATATATCAGGCTGTGATACACAATATGTAGTAGATACATTCACTGTTGGTTTTGGTCTTTCTATGGGTTTTTGTAATTGTTGAGGAAAATGTAGAATCTCACCAGGGTATTGTTGTTCACTCAAAGTCACAGTGCACCACTAGATCTCAATTTGCACCAATGTTTAGCGATCACGCAGAGAAGAAAATCAATCGCACAAAGTTGAATTTCTACACCCACATAATGCGGTAGATTCACATAATAATTAGCTTTTTAGTATGGGACATGGCCGTGGCTGTGTTTATAGAAAAACATTATAGGAATTGCAGGAAATCACAGAATAAAACACTTAAAATGTAAGTAACAGACATGCATGGTTTTTAATGGTGAAAGTGATTAAGGTTGGATTTCTCCTTTAAGCTCTTTTTTAAACATCATTAGTGCGTAGAAATAAATCTTTTTGCCTTTTTGTGACATTTGCCATGAAATGCAGTGTCTTGAATCTAACTCATGTTTAGAGTTCTTACAGGTCAGAAAAAGATTGTGCAGCTTGTTCTTTCTCTTTTTACCGGGTTTGTGAAAAAGAGCCTGATTACTTTTTTTTTTTGTACTAGTATTGACTGTTGGATCTCCAATTTTGATTGGAATGATTTTATGATTTTGTTTGTTTGTTTGTTTTTTTTGTTTGTTTTTTTTTGCTAACAAGTGTGTTTGCATTCTTGCAAATGAATTGTTTTATACTGTACAGTGAGGTGAGTTAAACCTATTTTTCTAATAAAGTTATTGACTTTGATCTGGGTTGTGTTTTTTTATTTATAGCCAGTGTCATGGATTATAAATCTGTAAAATTTGGATCATGGATTTAGTCTGTGAAGCTCCACATCATGAATTATAAAAAATATTTGCATTTTGTAGTTTCAATTTAGCTCTAGGTCTTCAACCATCTTTATGTTAATAAGCTTTTTATACATATTTTTATTGGATTTCCTCAAAGTTTACAAATACTCATCTCACCTCTCAACTGACAAATACATTAAATATAAAAAAAATAGTCCTGAACTGGGATGAAGAAACCCTTTCAAGTGAAGGTACCCTGCACAACGTCTTCCACATATCTTAATTATGAATATTCATAAGAATAATAAATTAAACTTGAATGTATTTTTAAATGGTAAACAGGTCACTGGGTAAACATTTCATAGTAATAAGAGTCACCACTGACGCGCTACGATTTTACAAAAAACATGGATCGGCCAAACGGAAGTGACGTTGCTGGCATTCAGGGTTGCCATGTGCGTTTCGTAAAAGACACATTTGGTGCTTTAAGTAACAGGTTAAACATTTTTTCTAATACAGTGATCCATAAAATGCAGACACTGACATAACAGAACAAACAATATACACACGAAAAGATAAATAAAGAGTTTTTGTCCACATTTTGTCTGTACATGAACATTTTAAATCAAATTTCACATACAGTATTTTATTTTATTTCTATCATCTATCAAACATTTTGATTTGTTTGACTGGCTATATAAATAAAGTTTGATTGATTGATTGATTGATTGATTGTTTAAACATTTAGAAATCTAAGGATATTTTCTTGTATTTAAAGTAATAGCTAAATGAAATATCTTAAATTACCTTAGGTTCTCTGTTATTCTAGCAAATCAATGCAAATATTAAACTTTCATGAAACACAAGTGAATCCATTGATTTTATCTCTTTCAATAGAATGGACCATTAGTTTGATTAGCATCACTGTTTTCTATTTAATCCCATTAAACTGTGTTTTAAGAAGACCACCGGTGGTAGTTTTCTCTTGAAAAACACGAACCGCCATGTTCAGTCGTGATCACGCGTGTTTTTGACGGATCTGGCAACCCTGCTCGGATTAGCAAACAATCCATCTGTCAAGGAAGCATCTCGGGACTTTAAAATATGCCAAACATGAAGTAAAAACTTTCGAAACTGGCGAAAGTAACTTGAATTCCGGACTGGTCTGGCGGACAGACGAAGACTATGCTTGTGGATAAAATGTGTTTGACTCTATGAAGAGGTGCTCCGGTGGTGTTGACGCTGTAAGTTGAAAAAACGAATGTTATCGTTAGCTAGCGTTAGCTTAAACGGCTCCGGATAGCTACCTTCGACTAAACTAGTTTAAACTCAAACTGTAAATGTTTAACCTCACTCGTAATCGATATAAATCATTAAAACAGACCGAACAGTCACTTTAAAGTGTCAGCTGTTACAGTGAGTGTTTCTCCTTGGTATCAACAGGTCCTTCTACAGGATGGAGGGTGTTGTAACGTATCTGAAGCGGGGACTTAAGATTGACGTCCTGAGAGAAGCTGGACGTCAGTATCCAGTCTTCTGCTTCCTGCTGCTGTCCATGCTGTCTCTGACTGTGCTTCTCAACAGGTAAACTACATTAAATAAAGTCTGTTCACTGAGCTGCACAGTGTCAGATAATCCTGGGAAGGGTGGACGACATCATGTGATGTCTGACCTGCTACTGTAGTCTTATCAGGCCAGAGTGTATCTGTGTTTCACCCCGGTGGGTCATTAAATCATCAAAGCTTTTGTTTATAAACTGCCTATCTGCACTGCCACTATTTAAACCTGATTTATTCAGTGATGATAGAAGATAAGTGAAGTTCTTATTCTTAGAGACTCCACTGCAGAAATGGTTAATAAATAAAATGAATATAAGAAATTGTACTGCTACTACCACTGATAATAATAATAATAATAATAATAATAATAATAATAATAATAGTAATAATAATAATAATAATGATAATAATAATAGTAATACAATAATAAATGAAGAAAATCAAAAACAGAGTATACAGAATAGAAATATGGACTGCAGGGATAAGGTGCATGTATATATCTGTCTATACGTGTTTGAACATGAGGCCATGCAAATGCAAGTGTAAACATAAACTAATATATCAATAAAACAGAAGGTATAAAACAGCCATTAAAGTGTTGGAAGTGTACTGATTGATTGATGAAGGTGCAGCAGCAATGGTGGCAGTAAGGTGTATATGACTTGAAAAACACTAATAACCTACAAAGACACTATATACACTGCCTGGCCACAAACAAAGTCACCACCTGGATTTAATAAAGCAAATAAGTAAGAGCCTTCCATTGGATAATTACTGCAGTGATTAATATGTTTGAGCTGGCCACACATTATTGAACCCTAACTGATGCAGTGAGTAGCTTCTCATTTCTTAAACAACCATGTTGTCAACCAATCTTGAATGAATGTGATCTGAGATCACTTAAACATTTGGTGAAATCAAATCGGACAAAATCAACAGTAGAACTCACGGCTATGTTTGATAGTGAAAGTTAGAGCATTTCCACACACACAATGTGAAGAGAACTCAAGGGATTGGGACTAAACAGCTGTGTACCTATAAGAAAACCACTTATCAGTGAGGCTAATCGAAAAAAAAGGCTTCAATTTGCTAGGGAGCATAAAGATTGGACTTTGGAGCAATAGAAAAAGGTCATGTGGTCTTCTGGGTCCAGATTTACCCTGTTCCAGAGTGATGAGTGCATCAGGGTAAGAAAAGAAGCCGATGACGTGATGCACCCATCATGCCTAGTGCCTACCGTACAAGCATGTTGGAGCAGTGTTATGATCTGGGGTGGCTTCAGTTGGTCAGATAGGTTCAGCAACGTTATGCATCCAAAAAATGAGGTCAGCTGACTACCTGAATATACTGAATGACCAGGTTTTTCCATCAATGGATTTTTTCTTCCCTGATGACACGGCATATTCCAAGATGACAATGCAACGATTCATCGGGCTCAGACTGTGAAAGAGTGGTTCAGGGAGCATGAGACATCATTTTCACGCATGGATTGGCCACCACAGAGTCCAAACCTTAACCCCATCAAGAATCTTTGGGATGTGCTGGAGAAGACTTTACGCAGCTGCCCAACTCTCCCATCATCAAAAGTCATTCTTCAAAACTTCATAGTGCGCCTTTAAATTGATTTGATTTGATTTATTTACAGTAAAATATAGTAATAATTTGAGGTTTTGGGATGAAACAAAACATTTGAAGATGTCACTTTGGGGTCTGTGAAGTTGTGATTGGCTATTGTTTCACAAAGTGTTGATATTTTTCATAGATGAGATGATTAAACCATTAATCAGTAAAATAACCTTAAGTTCAATTAAAAAAACTGAAAGTTATAGTTAGTTGAAGCCTTAATCTAAACTTTGATCAACACACGTTTTCCCTGATGAACTTGCAGGTGAATTCTTGAATGTATCCAGTATTTATGCATCACGCTCTGATATATGCAGCTTTCACTGCCCACCTTGAAGTATTGTTATTTTTATTTATTATTTGATAGGTTGTACTAATTAATTCAGTTTATTTGATAGGAAATGGGAAAGTACTCTTAATGTATACTTGACAAGCTGGTAGTGCCAGAATTTCTCTTTTCCTTGTTTTCACTGACATGTTATCATAATCATACACTGCCTTAACCTTTTAAGTCTAGACAAAAAATGTAAATCTTCAAAAGAGCTCTACAATATGGTCCTATGAATGGGACAATAACAGCTATTACTTTATCTAAAACTTGTTAATGGCAATAGATGCAGTGCACATGCAGTGAACACAAAGAAGAGCCCCAGATTAAACTCTGATCAATGTTTCCTTGTGGTTAATTAAAACGGTATAATCATGTCCCTGCAGGTATATCCACATTCTGATGGTGTTCTGGTCGTTCCTTGCTGGTCTTATCACTTTCTATTGTTCCATTGGACCAGAGACTCTTCTCCCAAATATCTTCTTCACCACAAAGCCAAGAAACAAAGTATGTCACACATCTGACATGTTAAAGTGAAACTCTCGCCAAAATGCAACCTAGGCTTTTTTTTTTTTGAAGGAACCCGAGTCAAACCTTCGTGTAAAAGCATAATTACGACGAAAAAGCCAGAGAAGAGTCGATCCCCGAGTGCGACGTAACATGGAGGAGAGTAAAGGTGGAAAGCTCCTAAAGCGTCGCACTCGGGGATCGACTCTTCTCGACTGACAGGACGGCTACTGCTACTGTTATCGTGAGTTGTTGAAAAACCTTCTTTTTAGTAAACTCTGTGTACACAAACAATGTTCTCAATGCTCGTGTTCATGCGTAGAGACCCTGGTGATACTACGAGCAAAGTTTCATGTTGTGTCGAGTCTTCTTAGTGTTTTAAAAATAGCGATTTTGATGCTACCGTAATGTTGCCCCTAGCACGCAATTGAAAATGATTTTGACCCGAAAACGAAACTACGGTAAATCTTAAAAGTGGCTTTTTCGTCATAATTATGCTTTTGCACAAAGGTTTGACTCGGGTTCCTTCACAAAAAAAGCCTAGGTTGCATTTTGGCGAGAGTTTCACTTTAAGCTGTGAAGCCTGTTGTTCTGATATTGAACTACATCTAAATAACTGTGGAGCCGGTTGTCAAGTGTGCACTCAGAAAATGTCTGGACATAATTTATAATATGTGATGTAGTAGATTAAGGGAATGAGTGATTGTTTGTTTTTTCCACCAGCGGCAGGAGCAGGAGTTGTTTCCTCTGGGCCACAGCTGTGCTGTGTGTGGGAAAGTCAAGTGCAAACGTCACCGGTATGTTAACAGATCTCTGAGCAGATAAACACTTCATGTGATACTTAGTGAACAGACAGTACCGTGTCAGTTCAGGATGAATGCATGTACTTCTGACAAAAAACTCTTCAGCCTGTCATGGACTCTGCTCACAAGTATTTGGATCTTAGCTGGAGCAAATTTTCACACTAAAGCAGCTTATGATCTCTGCAGTTTTAAAGTGTGCTGAGCTGAGATGCATTCAGCAAGCACATTCTGATGATGGGATCAAATATTTTGTTCTTTGCAGGCCGACGCTGCTCCTTGAAAACTATCAGCCATGGTTGGACCTGAAGGTTCATTCAAAAGTGGACGCTTCAATAGCAGAGGTACCTCAGTGATGGAAACACGTCAATTGTTAATTATTTTAAAAAGTGTAAATGTTATACTGACAAAATCTTTAATATTTGTCTAACTTCTGACATTAACTCACAAAATGACTTTTTAATTTTGTTGATCTGTGTCTCATTTCTGACCTCTTCTGACTGTTGCTGTCTTGTAGGTATTCGAGTTAGTTCTCGAGAATTTTGTGTACCCCTGGTACAGGTGAGAAGAAATCCCAAAGAGTGTTATTGTTTAAAGAAAGTTATTTTAGGAGAAGTTGTTATTATAAACTCTCCTCTGGTTTTCAGGGACATCACAGACGACGAGGCGTGTGTGGATGAAGTGAGGATGACCTTTCGCTTCTTCGCATCAGTGCTCGTCCGACGGGCTCAGAAGGTGACGCTTAAACTCTGCTCAGCCCGCCAGAATAAAAGCTGTAACTAACCATTCTCATTGTCAGTAATCTGCAGATTATTTTCTTAGTTAATCGTTTTATATAATAATTAACTAATTAACAAAGGAGGTCAGAAAAGTCAAATGCAAGTTGTTCCATCATGACAAGACATTTTGTTTGGTCTCACATTTCACTGCAATGATTTTCATCTCAGTGAGCTGTCATCTAGTTTGTAGTTGATCTCAGCCGCATGAATAAAGCAGACAGATGAAATTTATACTTTCAAATACCAGTTTCAAAAAGGAGCTTGAGGCATGATCACACTAGATCACAGACAGACATGATAAAAATGTTTTGTCATTGTGTCTTTTAATCCCAGAGATAAATTGTGATAATTGTCTTTCAATCATTTTTTACTTCTGTTTTGCAGGTTGATGTTCCTTCTGTGTTTGCAGACAAAGTGATGAAAGCTGCAATGAAGCACATCGAAATTATTGCAAAAGCTCATGAAAAAGGTATGCATCTGTTAAAGGAAAAGTTCATCCAAAAAGTAGAATTCAGTCATCATCTCCCTGGTGGAAAGTCAGGTGAAGTTCTGTAGACCACAAAATGTTTCTGGAGCTTCACAGCAAAACGGCATTGTAGCATTCTCCTAAACAACTGAAGTAGCTGGGGACTTGTTTTAAAAACCTAAAAAAACAACCAAAAAAAAAAAACATCAAATGGCTCCATACAGCTCCTCCAATGTAATCTAAGTCTCCAGAATCCCCGACACCTGTTGAACTTGTGTTCCCACTTTAGACAAGGTACACGCTAACACTTTTAGTTTAGCAGCTACAGTGAAGATTTCAGCTTTTCAAATTAATTCAAGAATAATATAATAATATCCACTGATATTTTTCATTGTGTTGTCTGCAGTGAAGAATACGGAGGGTTTACAACTGGCAGCTCTGGATGAATATGGTGCTGATCTTCACATTGCTCTGCGCAGCCGAAAAGACGAGCTGCTCTACCTGAGGAAGCTGACGGAGATGCTTTTTCCGTATGTCATGCCTCCCAAAGCAACAGACTGCAGGTAGGCAGACACAAACTAGACTCCTAACTGACTGGATGACATGTGAGACTGGATTTAGATTTGGAAATGTAAACCACAATCCCTTAATTATGGGAAGGAAGCAAACTGCATGTATCTATATGACCAAACAAATTGATGATATATTAAAGGTTGCAACTGTGGTGGTTGTGTGTTGTCTTTGTTCAGGTCTCTGGCTCTGTTGCTGCGGGAGGTGATGGCTGGATCTGTCATGTTACCAACCATGGATTTCATTGCTGACCCTGTGAGTAGAACGGGATTCATGTTTGTCTTTAAGAAGCTTGAATGAATGAATGAATGAATGAATAAGCAGGTCATAATGTACAATGAAATCAATATTTTATGGAATTTATTTATTTATTTACAAATTATCTGAAATGTTATATTAAATTGTTTTTTTGAGTATTTTTCAATCTGGACCCTATTTTCCCATGTTTTGTGTCCAAGTGACGAATGGGGACTAGGGTTCCCACGGTATGAGATTTTCACAGTACAATTACCATCTCAGAGAATGTCATGAATATCAGTAATTATCAGTTGCAATGAGTCTTAAAGGAATGAAAACAAAAGGGTTTTTTGGTTGAACAAACACTTAATTATAATTCCACAAAATCTTATGCCCTGACACTGATAGATATGAAACTAATAAACTTGATGAACTTCAGCAAAAGCTAATGTTCCAGTCGACACATAATCATGACTTTGAGATGCTGTTTGTGTTTGTTTTTTTTCAGGATACTGTGAACCTAATGGTGCTGATATTTGTCGATGACACTCCAGTAAGTGACAAGAATATTTCAGGAATACTCTTTACATTACATTACATTACATATCATTACATATTGGATACATACTGAGTATACCCTAGAAATCTTACTTTTTCAAAACAAGGCAGTGGATTTTTCAGTTAGGATAAATTAGAATGCAAGACAATAAAACCTGTTGCTCCACAGTATACATATTTAATGTTTTTTTATGAATCCAGGTTATTGAACAAGGTTTTTCAACTTTCTCTTTGTGTCTCCAGCCAGAACCAGCCACAGAGCCTCCGTCTGCCCTGGTTCCATTTTTACAGAAATATGCAGACGTCAGCAACAAGAAGCAGTCTGTGAGTATCTCGCTGAGACAGAGAGAGACCTTATCCACTACAGATCGACTGATTTCTGTTACATTGAATATAGAGAAATATTTCGTACCTTTACTGCAGTTTCTAACTTCTTGTCCCCCTTCGCCACCGCTTAACATCCTGTGTATCTATGTATCATCTTGCATGTTTTTATCTTTTTGTTTTAATTAAGTGTTTTTTGAAACATTTCCTGTAATGCAGTGTCTTCCTCTGGTTGTGCAGGTGCTGAAGTTGGAGCTGAAGGAGATCAGGGACCAGCAGGATCTCCTCTTTCGTTTCATGAATTTCCTGAAGCAGGAAGGAGCCGTGCATGTGCTGCAGTTCTGCCTCACTGTGGGTAAGAGCAACCATCATAAACTTGATCCTTGAATACAGCTCAATGGCTGAGCTAACCTTCAAATTTCAAGCAAGTCAGTTAGCCTGCTGGCCCTCAATGATCAACATAAATGAAGAGTTTACCATTTTCATTCATCCAGCCTTTCATTTTCTAACCCTGGACTCATCATGTTTAGACAGAAGGACATTTCAGGAAGAATTGTGGGTGGTTTGTGAAGTATTTGCCCCTGTGACATACGCATATCAGGACACTCATGATTGTCCCTGTTGTTGTCTCCTCCAGAGGAGTTTAACGATAAGATCCTGAGTCCAGAGCTGAGTGACTCTGAGCTGCAGCGTCTACACGGCGAGGTGGTGCACATCTATGAGACATACTGCCTGGATGAAAGCATCGACAAGATCAGCTTCGACAAGTTCATCGTGGAGGAGATAAGGAACAGTAAGAGGACATAATGTTCATTACCTCACTGTCAGTGCAGCTGTGAGTCACTACATCACAACTCCAATCTGTTTGTTTTTCATTTTTCATGTGAGGCAATCACTGTAAAGGGGCACTCGACTAATTTTACAAATTTTACATATCAAAATCAGTTCAATACCACTACTAAAATGTCTGCTGTGGCTCTCGAGAAGCCTTTTAAAGTTGAAAAAAAATCTCTGACTTTGTCATAATTAATTTCATGAGGGTTCTCAACTTGGCTTTTGGGAACTACAGTTCAACATAAATGGAAGACAAAGGCAATTATGTCTTCCATTCAAGAGACACAGCTGAGTTGCATTATGGGAATGGTAGGCTCTATTGTTTTTGGCTCTGGATCCATATTAAGGACTTGATGTTAGAATATCTTGGCCTCTGCTGCCAAGGTTGTGACTGTTATTTTTAAAATCTGACAACAGTGTGTTTGTTGTTCTTCTTCTCTGTGTTTGGTCCATACCACCACCTACTGTGTGTAGATGCTGCACTTGTTAAGTCAACAAAAGCAATTTTGCTTTGTAATATCGGCTATAATTTCTTAACCGATAATGTAAATTTTCCATTATTGGGCCGATAATGCATCGGTCAGATATTTATTGTGCAATCCTAATTACTGTGAAAGCATCAAAATGCTAAGCCGTCAAAAAAGCCTGAAAATGACATGGCAGTTTAAACACTAATGTGTTGGAATATGTTTGTAATAACTGATGAATTACATACTTCATCTAAATTTTGTTGAATTAGCTTACCACTATTTGTGGTATGATTTGAGCAATAATCGCAATTGAGGAATTTTAGCTTGTAGATGAACTGTTCATTGGCCTGAAGCTGGATTTCTTTTTTCTGGCCTCCAGTGGTTTTTCTTCTCATGTGGCTGCAGTGATGCACAGGTGAACTGGTTACTGGCCACACAGATCAGACACTTCTGAGCCCACTCATCAGTGATTTTTGATGTGTTCGGAAGTGAAATGGACACGAAACCTTCACTCGTCTCAGCCTGGTGTTGAGTTACTCTTTAAACAATTTAGAGTGGAGTGCTATTAGAGTAAGGACTTGTTGTACTTTTCTGTTTCTCTCCACTGTAAACCTTCTAACTTTCTAAACAGAGAAGCAGTTTAATGATATGCTGTCTCTCTCTCTCAGTTGCTAAAGGTCCATACACCGGTGTGGTGAAGCTGCAAACGATGCGCTGTCTGTTTGAGGCATATGAACACGTCCTATCTCTGCTAGAGAGAGTCTTCACCCCGATGTTCTGCCACAGCGATGAAGTAAGAACTCAAAACACTCACAAACACGTCTGCATTTTACTTCTGAAGGGCTCTAATATATAAACAAAAAAACTATGCTTTTAATGAATAACTGAGATTAGAAGTGAAGGTTCTGTATGATAATGCATGACGCCATGCTTTGAGATACACGCATCAGGTGTAAGCTCCCCCAGAATTCAGTTGTTGTTGGCTGTTTGTAATGTTACAGAATATTTGAAGGGCAACAAGAATAAGCAGAGTGTTAGAGGCAAGCATTGCATTGATTCATTTTTAACCTACATTCAATTAAATACATAAAGACAAGATATTTAATGTTCAAACTGATAAACTTTTGTAAATATACACTACACATGTATCATTTTGAATGGAAGAGATCAACTTGTAACAGAGAATTTTTACCTTTTTACTTGACTGAAAGATCGGAACACTTCTTTCAACACAGGTCTTTATTGTTAATATAAAAAAAAAAATCATAAAGAAATTTAATGTTTACCATTTTGTAAAAGCACAACTCGTAGCTGAGTTGTAATCTATGCACTGACTGTGTCTCCTGTCTATGTTCAGTACTTCAGACACCTGCTGAGAGGAGCCGAGTCTCCGACAAGGAACAACAGGATCAGCAGGTTGGTGATGTGGATTGTTTTATAATTCAGACTTTTAGTTTGCTTTTGATTTATCTTTCATGTGTGAATAATAACACACAAAGAGAGGAAAGTTATAAATGTTCTCACATGAAAACTTTCCTCTTTCTACATGCGGATAAAAACACCTCCCATGAAAAGAAAAATGAAAACTGCATTTAATTACTGACCAAGTTTGTCCTTAATGGATACAAATTTCAATGCAAGTGAAAAGATCAATGCCATTTATTGAACTATTGGAACAGTAAGGGTTAGGGTCATGGCTCATTTCACAGTTAGATTTTTAGTGATATAGTAAAAGCTGCATTCACTTGGTCTAAGATACTCTTCTGTTCATATTTTACTTCTTGAAAAAGAATAATGCCATCCACCAAAAATGTTATTTGACAGTAGTAGATTGACAAGCATTTTTGCACTTAACTGTACTGTACTGCATTGTACTGTAGTAGTGACAACAGTCCTCAACGTCTTCTGTCCAGACTGTCATCATTACTTGCTCATTTATCTTATTCCAGAAATAGCTTCAGTTTGGAAGAAAACAGGTAAGTAGGTCTTCGGCATGTCGCCTGACCTCACAGAGTCTGCTGCCTGTAAACAAACTGATGCAGTATATTTCACTGAAGGCTGCTCTGTGAATCATACACATGTTGGCTGCCAAAGAAATGTTAACATTGTGAGCCACTGCTGGGCTTTTGTGTTTGTTTACAAGTCATGCTGATGCTTGCTGTTTTAACTTCATGTTTGAGACAATAGACCTGTTTAAGACAGCAGGTCTTAAGCAACACTACGGGGGTATTAAGAAGTCCATTATGGGTATCTGTTGATGATGGGTCAAGTTTGTCTCTGGCAGGGATTGGTTATTTTTTTTAACCTGAGAATGAAACTTTTAGTCTCCTCCATCCTTCATTACTCTCTCAGTAGTGGACAGTTGGAGTCTTGATGTTACAATAGAGATTTAGCACAACATTTGACTATGAAGTTGTCTCTTTTCCAACAGGGCCACTTGCAAACATCAGTAACTCCTGATGGCTAGCACTACCAATATATTACCTGAGTCTTAATATGATGCCAAAGCAATCATTGTTTTGATACCACACAAAGCGGAAAATCATTTTTTTCCTACAAAGCTTTTACTCTATTTAGCAAACTAAGTGATCAATTAATTGATTAACTATTAAATTAATTGTGTCCAATTAGGATAATCGGTTCATTCGAGTCATTTATTTAAGAAATAAACTGAATATTCTATGATTGCAGCTTCTTCAATGTGAATATTTTCTGGTTTCTTTCCTCCTCCTCTTTGGGTTGTGGACAAAACAAAACATTTAAGCAAGAAACACTGATCATCATGTTTCATAATTTTTTTGACATTTTATAGACCAAACAACTGATTGATTAGGAGAGAAAAGAATTGACAGATTAATCAGCAATAAAAATTGTCGTTAATGGCAGTCCTAAAATGATATATTATAACCATGCACCACTTTTAATACATGAAAAGCAGCTCAAAGTAATAAAAAGACAAGTGTCATTTTCTACAAACACATATCATCAGAGTATTTTTGAAAATGTTATAATCACATTCAAATGCAACACATAATTGAATGAAGATATTTATTCCTTTTGATTATGAACATGCAGCGATCATTGGCACATAAAGTAGTATCTGTTGTCCTCTACAACATGGAGGAGAGACGAATGAATGCTGGAGCGAGCACAGTAATTAACATTCTGGGTTACACCTGTACACTTCTGACTTTCTGTTCCAAAGGAAAAAGTTTTAGAGGTGAGCGTCTCAGATGGTTCAGTAATGTCTGAATCATTGGCATTGATCCGTGACACTCTTAGCTGTGGTAAAAGTCTGACTTATAGCTCTTTTAAAATCAAATGTTCCTTTGGGGATTTGGGGACAGGAAAGTGCTTAAAAAACTGCTAAACCTGATTGATTTGTTGGATCAGTCAGGCGCTTTGCCAGGTTATTGTAAGAAGGTTGAAACCAGCCGGTTAAACATTAGAAAGTAGTTTTCAGTTCTGCACGCTGCTCTGGCTGTGGGAGAAAAATGGCTTGTAGTGTTCACAGTTGTTGTTTTTACTGCATGTCTGCTGCATGACTGATGCATCGTACAGAGAAAATTCATTTGTTTCTCCTATCACTTGTGACAGCATGAAGTGAAATGCTGTCAACAAGTCATGGGGAAAACATGACAGATGAATTAGCTATTTAGTCCTGTTTTCCAACATTTGAGCATCATCATGACATAGAGAAACGGCAAAGGAAGAATAAGCCGAGGGGAAGCAAAGAAAGAATTGTTTCAGAATCATTTGTCTGAATAGATGAGATGTGATTTATGGGACTGTGTAGTATTAATGTATGTTTGCTTTTACAAATGGGTCATTACATTTCTCTGTTGACCCTAGGAACTTTTCCAAACGTGGGGAGTCATTTGGGATCAGCAGAATTGGCAGCAAAATCAAAGGTGTGTTCAAGAGCACGACCATGGAAGGAGCCATGCTGCCACCGAGCGCCATGAACGAATTCGACGATGATGCGGTGAGTGTTTGTGGTTCTTTAAGTCTGAGGAATCAGGCAGATTACATTTTAACATATTGTCGTCTTTATAGTTATGCTTTTTGTCTCTTAAACCAACTTAGAATCTTTCATATATAACATGTAGTAGAATATCAGCTTCTGCATTTTTTCTGTAAAGACCAAAGAAGGATTTCACATTATTTCACAGCATTAACCTGTAATTACATGTTGTATGATGCTTTTAAGTGTGTTAAAATGCTGATTTCTCCTATCATTGGCTTCTTAGAGATTGAGATTAGTCTGTGACTGAGATTCCTCTTTTTTAATTGAGGCGAGGTGTTTTAATTGTTCTCTGATTTGATTCTTTCTGTCCCTGCAGGTGGAGGAGGCGACCGTCGTGATGGAGGATGACTCCCCCGCTGAGCCGGCCAGCACACCGGGCACCCTGAGGAACCTGTCAGCGTGGAGCATCACCATCCCCTACATCGACATCTACGAAGACGAGGTCAAGAGGGAGAAGATCCCCGTCTTCTGCATAGATGTGGAGCGCAACGACCGGAAGGAAGGTGAGTAAACAGGGGAGGTAAAACACAAGCTGCCTCTGTCATTAGACTTGTCTGGTGTGTGAGTCATAGGAGTGGAGAGTTTCAACAGCGCTGAGCTGCTTTTAACTCAAAGGGAAAACACAGATATGAGCTCCTGCAGCTACACACTGTTTGGTATGTCTTTAGCGTTTGTAGCAGTTACACTTTAGACCCTGAGAGTTGGAAATCCTGATTTTCCGCTCTGACTAAAACAATCAACAACAACTCAAACTATGTCATGTGCCAGTTTGATCTAAACTCTTACTTCCTCTTCAAGTTATCTTGTTTATAATCAAGCAGGACTGTGGGGTGAAATAATAAATTCACCAGGAGGAGGGATTTGAATGATTATTCAGCTAGTCAGCACCAGAAATACTAGCTGGTTAACTTTATATTTTTTTAATTTACAGATTAATTTACAGATTTGTTCAAGGACTTTATTCCATGGACTTAATATAAGCAGCAGACAGTTGAATAACTAACCTGATTGATTTACTTTTATACCAAATAGAAATATAAGTCTCTCATATTCAACATGGAATCTGCACCTTGTATTCAATGTCAGTTTTAGCCTCAACTTGTTTACACGTCAGCCTCTACATCAGTCAGACATGCTGGATTTTTCCCTCTTCTTGCAGTCGGTCATGAAACAGAGAAGTGGTCGGTCTACAGAAGATATCTGGAGTTCTACGTACTTGAATCCAAACTTACAGAGTTCCACGGTAACAATGAGCCTCTACCAACAGACTTCGAATGAATAACTGACAGTTTTCTTATTCTAATGACAATATTAGTGTCTAGCCTTGTATTGTTTCCTAACAAGAACATTTTTTATTCCATCACTTCTTTTCCAGGCACATTTGCAGATGCACAGCTTCCATCCAAAAGAATTATTGGACCAAAGAATTATGAGTTCCTCGCGTCAAAAAGGGAAGAATTTGAGGAATATTTACAGGTAACTGTTGTAGATCGTTATTCGCTGTTTGTCTTTGGTACTAAGGGCTTTTTTTTTGTCGGGGGAGAAGAATTAGATTTAAAGTGCTAAAGAAAAAAGCTCATAATAACTAAATATATGTTGATTTACAGGTGCTTATATATTATCATTAGAGGGCAGTAAAACAAAACAATATTAATAAGAATTTAAAGGAAGTTAAAAACTTCAGTCATTATCTCCTCCCTCTCATGCTGATGGAAAGTCAGGTGACGTTTCATAGTCCACAAAACATTTCTGGAGCTTCACAGCAAAACAGCATTGCAGCATTCTCCTCAACAACTGAAGCAGCTGGGGACAGAAAAGAAAACATAAAATAGCTCCATACAGCTCTTCCAGTATAATCCAAGTCTCCAGAAGCCCTGAGATCACAAATTGATTTGAAAAGATGTTACACCCTTTTTTAAGAAGACATCCTCACTGTAGCTGCTACGCTAAGAGCATTAGCACGCACCCTGTCTGAAGTGGGTGCACGAGCTCGACCGCATGTCGAGAGTGTTTATTCAAATAAGTTTGGGATCTCTGGGCTTCTGGAGACTTGGATTACACCGGACGAGCTGTACAACCCTAACCCATTTGATGTTTGATGGAAGCAGACATTGTAGATACAAGATGCACAGACAAAAACATGTTAAAAAAACTACTTTAAGTTTGTGTTCTAGAGATAAACAGCAGTAACTGTAAATGTATTATGTTATCGTGTGTGTGTGTGTGTGTGTGTGTGTGTGCGTGTGCAGAGACTCCTGCAGCATCCAGAGCTAAGTAACAGTCAGCTGCTGGCAGACTTCCTGTCTCCTTTCAGTATGGAGTCTCAGTTCCTGGACAGGATGCTGCCTGATGTCAACCTGGGTATGTTCACATCATACATCTCCTCTTTATCTGAAGCTTGTCATGTCAAGGTAAAAGTTGTATAGTATGAATCTTACTATATGTGACGTGACGTCCTGTTGGTGATAATTCAGTTCTGTTTTTTATTAACTTTTTGGGCAACTTTCCAAATAGCTTAAAGGCTAATCCTAGAACTTATCTTATAGACAGGAGGCCACAATAGGAGATTTCTTCTTTCTTGACATGTTTCCCTTTGTTAAGACGCCATCAGGTTTTAGGACATGAACACAATATACGCAGAACTCCATTCATAAGCGTTTGGTCTGATTGAAAACTGATAATTGAAAATATAAAATGATAATTTTTTTCTTTGTGACACAATTTTGCATCAGACTGTGTCTATGAACAACCCCTCGCTGAATCTGACCTCTGTCTTAAAATGTTAATGTCCATCTGTGTGGATTGAGACTAATAGGGTATATATCCCCCAAAACTCCTGACTTCTGTCAGAATATTCACAAAGTTTTTACATTCATTTAACACTTGTATCCATTACAATTTAATATACTCAAGCAAACTCAGCTGGTTGTGATGAATTTCAAAACATGTCTTGTATCAACAGTCAATTGATATATATCAGGTCTTTTTTGTCTACAACAGGCCTGCAGGTTCAGTCCAATTTGTTAACAGAATTTTTTCTTTTACAGGAAAAATCTTCAAGTCAGTTCCAGGGAAGCTGATAAAAGAGGTGAGTCCCTCCTGAGCTGAAGTGATGATTAATAATGTTTTTATTTTTAAACACTTCTCCAGAATCCTTAACTTTGCCATACTTTGTTTATTTATTATTATTATTATTATTATTATTTGTTTATAAGGACAAATATTTATAAGAATTAGTCTCAAACAAAAAAAAAAAAAACACACAAAGATCTCATGTGCATGAAAGGAGTTGTGAATATGCAGAATCACATTCCACAGCCAGAGCTTTCATCAAGATGTTTTTTATTATCCACGGATACTTGCAGTTTTTATACCAACATTAAAGTAAGTAAAACTTTATTTATATAGCACTTTTCTCAACACAAGTTACAAAGTACTTTATATCATAACATATCCAAAATGAATGTACAAGAGAAGCAACAAGCACAGAGTACATGCAGTGTGAAACATAGTCAGAAGTACATTCAGAAACAAAAAACACTGAAATCATGCAGCGATCCATAATCACACAGAGAAATCCTCAAGATCATTGTAAAGCCAGTCAAAAGATGTATGTTTTTAATTTATTAATTAATTTCTTCATTTTTTAAAACAGTCTGGGAGCAGCGACATCAAAAGAGCAGTCTCTTTTGTTTTAAAGTGAAGCACGTGGAATAACCAAGAGGTTCTGGTTAGATGACCTAAGAGGCCAGTCAGTGGTGTATGGGGTCAGAAGGTCAGAAATAAAGGCCGGAGCTAAGCTGTGTAGTACCTCAGAATTTAGTTAAAAGAATATTAAAGTCAGTTCTAAACTTGACTGGCAACCAGTGCAGAGACGTTACACTCTGACCAGCCCTGGTAAAGAGCCTAGCTGCTGCATTTTGGAAGAGCTGAAGATGAGCCAGGGCAGCTTGATTAAGGCAAGAAAAAAGTGAGATGCAGAAATCAAGACCGGAATATATGAATGTGGTAATGGTCTGATTTTTACAATATTTCTTAGTTGAAGGAAACAGGATAGAACCAGTTTATTGACATGGTGTTTGAACTCATTAAATAACTCTTAACTTAATATAACAATAACACTTCCCTGTGTGAGTGTGAGCCAAACGCTACAGAACAGTTGGCAGAGAGAACAACCGTTGGTAATTCTTGATAGGAGTTGTTTTTGTGAGTGGTGGAAAGAAGTTGTGCATGGCGTAGCAGAGGTGACGATTCAGACTTCCTCTTAATTGGAGGACCAGAGTTCAGATAAATAATCAGTAATCCTTCAGCCTCCTGCAGCCTCCTGGGGTGTTGTTATCCAGCTGACCTCTGACCTCTCTGCCTGGAAAAATGAGACAAATTCAACTCTGAAGGCTTTCTTTGTTTTCATCATTCTCCCGGTACTGTACAGTCAGTGCTGCAGGAATTTTGTACTGTTGGCAATAACAAGACAGTCCAGGATCCTCAAAGAAGAAGGCTGAACAGGAATTAAAGTTGTCAATTTTTATCTAAAACGTCACTTAAGCTGAATTAAGTAGCCACCAGCACCCATTCATTCACTGTTGTCAGCTTCTTTTTCAGCTGGGCTGCATGGAATATTCTCCTCCTGTTCTGCCCTTCTTCACTCCTTCGGATGGTTCCCATTTGGAGCCATGTTTGTAGTGTTTTTGAACCTTTTATTTTACCTCTGCTTACTATCATGCCATCCCATCTTCTCTGCCTTAGTCTCACAATAATTATCCTCATTATGCAAGCTTTCTAACATCTACAGGACGCTAAGAACTTTTTCCTCTCAGTGGTCGTGTGTTTCAGTATAATTGCTTCATAATAGGGCTGTCAATCAATTAAAATATTTTATCGCGATCAATCACATGATTGTCCATAGTTAACCTGTGAATAATCGTAAATTTATCATACATTTTTTATCTGTTCTAAATGTACCTTAAAGGGATATTTTTCAAGTTTTTAATACTCTTATCAACTTAGGAGTGGACAAATATGCTTGCTTTATGCTAATGTATGTTTATTATTATTGCAACAATCCAAAAAAATGACAAAGACTGTCCAGAATATTCTCCAGAATAACCTCTAGGGATGCAACGGTAGAGTTTTCCCACAGTTTGGTATGCATCACAGTTTTTGGGCCACGGTAACGGTACGGTTTTGATATCTTAATATAAAACTACTCATACTAGCAAAGGCAATATTGCATGTAAAAATAATTAAAAGCAGATATAGTCAAACCACAAACCCTATTATAAAAAATTAACACTTATCTTGATTGCCTTCCATAAAAAACATATGCAGTATCCAATCAAGTTAAACAGCAAACATTATTGTAGTATTGTATTGTACTGTATTGTATTGTATTGTTTGCCTTTGTGTATTGAACGGTTTGATAAAATATTGAATATTGTTGTATCCCTAATAACCTCAAAGGTACTGCAGAAGAAAAAAAATTAACGCTGTTAAGAGGAATTTGGGAATTTTCAGGTTTATTGCAACATAGGTTTCACATACAAGGAATTTTCCTTGGTATATTTGCATTACAATAAACATAGTAAGAGAAAAGAATTTAAAGAAATATTCAACAAAACTGCTTGTCTTTAATGCTAATGCTCAAAATCACGTGTTCCTGCAGGTATTCCTTCCAGTTCTGCTCAGTACACAGTATTCAACCCTAGCAAGACATGTCTAAGACAGATTTGTCCATCAATGCTGTGACTAGTTCAACATGACACTGATGACATTAAACACTGAAACTTCCTGACATCTGTTTTCCAGAAAGGACAGAACCTGGAGCCGTTCATCCAGTCCTTCTTCAACTCCTGCGAGTCGCCCAAACCAAAACCGAGCCGACCAGAGCTGACCATCCTCAGCCCCTCCGCCGAGAACAACAAGAAGGTAAGACAGTCCCCTCCTCCTGCTCACAGAAGAGCTGGATGTTTTGTCCTGTGTCATTATCGCTGGTAAATCCCTAAACTGATCGGGAGTTATCTTCAAAACTTTATCAAGAGCCTTCCTGTGAGTGAACAGAAGGTTGAAACAGGTCTTAGAGGAAATGCCTTTCCTGTGTTCTCAGGGAGGAGTTATTATGATGGACCTTAATGTTTTTCTCCATGGAGACAGTTTGGATAAATGAGGGGTTTGTCTGACAGGAAACATTGTTTGCACTATAAAGACTCGTAAAGACAGGGTGGGCAGGGGCTAGCTGGTTAGCATAGTACTTTAGATGTCTTTGACAGAACTTCAACACTGTTATTTCTTTTCATTTTGTTGATAGTTTGAAACATTCAAAAAATTACCTAAAATTAACAGTCTTGCATATCACACCTTTTTAAAGAAAAAACAGGTATTGTAAAAAAATGTGTTATTTCTCAAAGTAAGTTTGTTTTAGACAATATAGTTTTGTTATCTGTACAGAAAATCAGGTGTCATATTGGCACAAATATGGCACATTTGGTCAAATCTAACACTACCCTCCAGCACTATTTCTTACAAATTGCACCTTTTAATGGGATTTAAAAGGGAGAAAGATATTATACATTATATGAAGGTGTTAAAACACAGAGTATAAGTTAGGGACATTCATGCTGCAACTTGATACAACATCATTTTCATAAAGTTGAGTATTAATTGGCGACCATGTTAACTTCCACTGTTGTGTTATTTTAATGTTCCTGAGACTCACTGATGATTGACTTTGACCTGCAGCTCTTCAGCGACCTGTTCAAGAACAATGCAAACCTGTCTGACAGTTCGGAGAGGAAACACAACTACAATTGCTTCATGGAAATGATCACAGTGGGCGGCATGTATGACTACATGATGTACGTCGGTAAGTGAACAGTTGACTTGCAGTGGAGGAGAGTTCAGCTTGTGATTAAACTCCACTGGTTTCGAAAAATGGTGCCGTGTGGCAGAAAAACTTTTACCATTTCATGATCTACATCTACCCTGGAGCCATGTGGAATTATTTGGTTGTTACTTAGTCATGTAACGTTGTGGAAGCACTTTTACTTTAGTAATGCACAAACTTAGTAATAATAATCATTTTAATTAGGCTACATTTGAACTTACTCACAGCTGGTGGATCATCCTTTGAAATACTTACATTTTTAATCCAAAAAAAAAATTTCAGTCTGAAACTCATAACAGAGACAGAGAAGTCCATAGGTAGGAGCAGAGTGTATGTACACTGAATGTTGCTGGTGAGGGTTGCTTTTATCTGTGCGTTGTAAGCTTGTAAGTCAAACATGACCTTAACGACTCTGAAAGGACACACCCACACAGGGTTTAAAGCTTACAACTTCCCTCCAGTTAGTTAGAGCTGAAGAAGCCTCTTGGATGAGAGGTGAAACGTCTTCAAGAAACTGAAACAAGTCCAGTTGCCTACGATACAGCACTTAGAAAGACCTGCAGCGTCTTTTCAACCCCACTGACAGTGCTTTTCTGCCCAACAAAAATGGGATGTGGACAGTAAGAGCTGTACATGAAGCATTAAAGCTGTTCTAAAGGTCGGTCTGTGTTTTGACTCTTCGGTCTGTGCTGCTGTTGTAACCGACAGGTCGGGCGGTGTTCCACATGTCAGATTGGCTGCACCACGTCCTGTCTGCAGGCAGGATCCTGTTGAAGAACACGTTCGAGGCCTACATGGACCAGTACATGCAGTCCAAACTGGAGCAGATCCTCCAGGAGCACCACATGGTCTCTCTCATCACACAGCTCAGAGGTACCAAAGACTGTGTGTGTCTGTGTTGATTTACAAAGGATTTACAGTATTCAGAGTGGTATCACTGATACCAGATATAATGTTGTTTAAACACTGGGGATGACTAGAAGTTGTTTTTAAACCACATATTAACAATGTGAATTATTTGAATAGAGGTTTTCTGGGAAATATATTTAAATGCAGAGTGGAGTTTGAGTTATGACACGAAGTGGGTTTATTTTATGTGTGTGGCCGTTTTGTCCTCTTCAGTCTTTGACCTACAGAGACAGGAAGGAAAATAGATGCTGGAGTCACTGGAAGGAGAAATATAACCTTCGAACTGTCTGATGTATGAAAGTTTAATTTTGTGATTTATTCCTGCAGACGCCGTGTTCTGTGAGAGCAGCGAGGAGCGAACCACTGAGGACAAACAGATCAGAGCCAAGCAGACATTTGAGGAGATGATGAAGTATTTACCAGGTCAGGTTTCACAGCAGTTTGCAGAGACATTCCTGTCGACATTCTCAAAAAATAATTTTCATTGTCCAGACCCAGCAACAGAAACACTGAAGTGAACCAGACAGGAAATCTGCTGCAAAACAAAAACTATATGAAAATATTTTGGTAGCTTTATCTAAGTTTTTTGACCCATTAGGATGCTATTTTAGTTAGCTAATTTGCCAAGAGTATTTTCTTGAGACTGAAGTTCCAGGCACTAATGGACTCTTGTTTAATGAAAGATAAGACAGTCTTATCTACTTTCACTTCCCCAAACTCCACCTCAGCTGGTCTGCAGATTCCAAGGAATAACTTTGAGTTCATCAGAAATCAAATCAAGCTTGTTTCCTGAAACATGAAAGGAACCAACATCAGTGCCTGTAATCAATGAAAGATCATTTGTAATTTAAATGGTGAGATTTCTGCACTGGTTTCTTTAAATGTTCTTTAGCTGCATTATAATATTAAACAGTAGATAAAGCTAAGCTGCCATTGTTCATCCAGACACACATCAGTTACGATGACTATTATTATTATTATAGTCAGGAATGTGACAACTGTACTCCCAAACATGAACATGCTCTGCCATGACTTTAGACACGTCACACCAGACAAAAGATAACTGCTTAATGTGGTAAAGGTCCAGAAAATGTAATGTGTTTGTGTGTTTGATTTCAGACTTTGTGGTAAAGTGCATCGGTGAAGAGGCAAAATTCGAAGGCATCCGGCTCCTGTTTGACAGTTTGCAGCAGCCTCTCCTCAACAAGCAGGTAAACAGAAAAACTTCAGATCACAAGTTCATGTACACAGGGACAAAATAACAGAAACAGCAGGCAATGTAGACAAACCTGATTAGTATTAAATACTTGATGAAGCTTGTTTTTATGTTGCTGCTGTCACAACTGTTGTTTTAAGTTGGTGGTCATGGCCTCAAAGGCTGTAGTTAGTTATATACACATAATACAATAAACAAAAAACATTTGCAAACTCATAAATCAATGGTCTTTCGAAAGAATCGAGCCGCTTCAATTTTCCCCTCCCAACCATAGGCCTTTCGGCTGCCAGCTGACTGCCAGCTGGTCCCCAGTCGAGGAGAGACCGCCCTCCTCCTGGTGTACACCTAGATTTCACTGTAAACACGCCCATTCATTCAATTGCAGGGTGTCACCATGAGATGACGCTTCCCTCACAAAAAACATATACAGGATAAATACCCTTTATACTATACATATATTATTCTGAAATGGACCATTTGTTTATTCAGTCATGAGAAAGAAGACCATGTGTTTATTTAGTTTGTGAAGGCACATGAAATCAGTCAATGAAGATCTTTCTCTTCTGATTAAAATTTCTTCCCCCAAACTACATAGTGCACCTTTAATGAGTAGGCCTACTTTTACTTTTGAAAAGTGGGCGCTCTATTCAGTAGAAAGTCACAAATACTTTTGAAATTGTTATGTTACATAACCAGAGAAAACAGAAAAGGGGGCTGTGTTTTTCCCCAGCTGATATCAAACAACATGGTGTTACAGCTAAACAGGCCACTACACTATGTTTCTGAAAACACTTTAGGAGACAAATAGACAATGAACAGGAAAGTGGTTCATGTTTGCCTTGTTTTACAGTTATCGATATTTTTTCTATACATTTCAACAATCTGAAGTTATTTCACGTGAAGTCTGCAGATGTGTAGCAGCCTACCTAAATCTGTCCATGGAAAATTTTATTCTTCAGCAGGTATTTTAGTCATAACAACCTCGAGCTAGCTAAGCATTTTTGTGTTTATGTGTGCAGTATTTATTCAGTTTGGGAAATCCCACTATCTCTGGAGCATTCAAGGCGGACTCAGCAGAGACTAGATATCATCATCACTTCACAAAAATTGCTCGAATGTGCCTTCAACATTTGTGGAAATACGGAAAATATTAGCAAATGTTTTTGTCTTTGTTTTTTTGTGTAGGATTACTTCCGACTCGTGTAATCCAAACATTTCTAATAATTTCAGAGCACTGAAAAGTCCAGGAGTCAAAATATATTGAAAAAAGATCAATGTTATAATTTACCAAAATCCACAACATGTTTTTACCTAACAAAATATTCTGCTTCAATCTAGATTTGTTGGCGTTTAGCCGTTCAAAAATAAGATGTTCACTTTGGCAAAAAATAAGTTTGCTCTCGGATTTCAACACGCACCTGATGGTCTAGCAGTAATCCAACAGCATGAGAAATTACATTTATACAACTACAATAACAAACAAGAAAACGGCTCATATACTATAATAGTTTGTTCCGGTACCACTGCAGATAAAGTCAGCCGCTCAGATGAGTGCTGCACATGCAGATTTTCCTTCCTGTCAAATCATTAATTCACCAGCCATTTTACTTTCACTTTCCGGAAGCCTAATAATCATTAAATATGCTCTGTGTGGGAATCACACACGTCAAATACTGTATGCCTATGATACAGTAAGAACAGCTGATTTCATGCTGAAGTAATGCTTCAGCTTCCATCATCACTGCTCCTCCTGGTGGAGAGATACACCATTGCAACTGATTTCCACACGTGGCGCTTAGGGGTGTTATGATTCAGCCCGGCGTTCACTACCTCATCGCGGGAGATCTCATTCCAGTCACAGACTCCGAGCACGGACCGTCACGGACCGGTTAGGGCCTTATCACAGAGGAATGGGAAGTTTTAAGAAGCTGCATCATTAGAAATGTAGATTCTTTTCTCCTACAATTCAGAATCTATTCACAAATGTCCAACATCAATTTTCTGAATGTTAATTGCGTGATGTTGATGGAATGAAAAAGGCGTAACTAAACTGCGAGGGTAGAACACTTTTTATGAAGTCACCAGGAGTCTAACGTTAATGGAGTGAACAGTGATCCACAGTAACGAACGAGACCATTAAACAACTTAGTTGAACTCTGGTGAAGAAAATAACAAATCTTCTGAATCGACTTGGACATTCAAGAATGAAATAGAATCAAATCTTGAGTTTGCCAAAGATTGACACCCCTGTTAAATATCTCTGGAGCGCTGCATGAAAGACTCACTTTTCTGGCCCAGCTAACTGTTCCAACAAGAGCACCACTGTGATCAATCCCTTTCAGAAGCTTTATAATCCAGCGTTGAACTGCGCCGTCTTTATGGAGTTTTGTAAATCTGACACCGAATGTCTTCTGTGATTATTTATCAATTTTACTGTGTTGAAAACATTTATTGTTGTTGTCAGCCATCTAATGCCAGTCCCATGCCATAAGTGAGTCTTTCAGATCAATCAGAGGCTGTGATCCTGACATGGACCAGTCAGAGATCGTGTTAGCAACAGTTTGCGATTTCTGCGTCATAAGGGACATGTCTGTTTTGTTTCCCCCCGGCCCAAAAGACTACACACAGCTCCCGGATGAAGTGTGAATTATTTTTTTTCTGTGACCAGTGAACTCATGAGAACTTTATCGACTAACACTCTGCTCATTGACAAAAAATTTCATCAACTATTAGTGGACGGCCCAATGTCATCTGAAAATTACAAGCTACAGCTGAACAAGACTTATGAATCTAATCAGATATTTGATGCCACTTTTGGTACAAAGTATACAATACGGGCACATTTTACTTAACACCAAAACATCAGTAATAAATCTATGGTTGTAAGAATATTTAAAACTAAAAGGTCGAATAAGATTTAAAGTCCACTTGTGTATTTTTTATTCTCTGTGTAAATGAATATCAGTCAAACAGTAGTGAAGCTCTGTGACTTAGCTTCCAGTTTCCTCTCTTACTGAAGTGACTTATTTTGTGTCTCCTCAGATGACGTATGTGCTGCTGGACATCGCCGTGCAGGAGCTTTTCCCTGAACTCACCAAGGTAAACAAGTGACAGTGAAGAATGTAAAGAGATAAAACAGGAAGAGACTCAACTTTTATGTTTGTTAATGTGTACGGTGAAGTCTTAAACAGTGAGAGGGTCAGACACTTCATCCCAGCAGTTGGAGGCCCTCAGGAAGCCTTGAAACATCTACTAAACCTGATCATATATGGTATAAGTTGTCTGCTCTGAGAATTCACAGTAAGTTTAGTCTAAAGTTCATTTTACGATAATAAACTTAAGGTAAAGCCCTCAAATCATCTTCTGTAACTAACAGAACGTGTGATCTGTGTGTTTGATGTCTCAGATTTCCGTCACAGTTAAAAACAACAACCAGCCTCAGAACAGCAGAAGTGATGTTTAAATATAAAGTTAGTATAGTTTAACTTTACATATTCATATTTAAATGTAATGCAGGTTTAGGTGAATTTCTCTGCAGACGTCACTTCCTTAATAAACCAGTACAGGTTGTGAGGCGACATGAGATCAGTGTATTCAACAGAAGTCTGAATATGAAGAGAGGACTGTGAAGATTAAACAAACATTTTGCTTCATTTTAAAGGGAAAGTTTAACTTACTTGCTTTCTGTCCAAGAATAAGATGAGACAATGGATGTTAATCTTAGGTCAGTGCATGAAGTACAAAGAAGGACTCATGGTTAGCCTAGCATAGCATAGGGTGGGAACAATTAGCCCGACTCCAGATTTGAATCATATACAGTGATGTATAAAGGACCCATTGAAGATTCAAGAAAAGTCCAAAGTCGTACTCATGCAAAAGTAAAGATATCGTGTTAAAATATTAGTTTGATAAAAATATTACCCATAAGAGATTTAACTTTTTAGAAAGTAATCTGGCTAATTTCTGGCAATAAAGTATGAAAAGTACAAGTAAAAGTAAATTATGCATCATTCTATGCCAGCAGAACTTTTTCCAGTTCATGTCATGGATCTGTGTCGTATTAATGTAGTAAAGAAATGTAAAATCAACATTTTCCTTCAGCTGTAATTTGTTAATAGGGTTATTCTGTTAGCATTCATTGGTAATCATGGTGGTTAGCATGTAGCTCAAAGCACAACTGTCCAGCCTCACAATTCTGAGCTTTTAAAGTTGTCGCTACGTCTATTTATGAGCTTCGAACAGAGCCAGGCTAACTGTTTCCACCGGCTTCCAGTTTTTATGCTAAGCTAGGCTAACAAGCTGACTTCAGCTAAATACAAAGACATCATGTAATGTAGCCAACAAGTTGACATATGAGGTGACATGATTAGTACAGATTAATGACCCTTTTCACCATGACTGAAGTGAATGAGTCTAGAAGGCGACAGTGCTGCAGTTAAAGTGAACCACCACAACTTAAACACTGCAGAAACTCCTGAGGCTGAATTCAAAGTTTCTTATTTCAGTTCAGTCGACTAAAACCTCAACAGTAACAAGCTTTCTGCCTCAGAGTAAACAAAGCAGCTGTCAGCCAGCTGAAGACAGAAAAGCCAGAAGATGCCCACATCTCAAAAGCTGGAACCAGTGAATAATCTGCATTTTTCTCTTAAAAAGTGACTAAAGCATCAATCGATCATTGAAACAGTAGCTGATTAAATATGCAGGTGAGAGTTAATGTGTTCACCAAGTTAAACTGATGTTTTCATGTTTTTTCCTCCTCAGGGAGTGAAGGAAACGATCGTCATGTGAACCAGCCGACATACCGAATACTGTATCCACATCCACCACAGCTGGATTATAGAAGTGCAATACTCAACTTTATCCAAACACTCTGGGACCATCTCTACATTCCAATGTATATTAAAGCGCTAATAAAGAGATATATTTATTGAAGCCACTACAGAAAACGATGTCTGTTGTCTATTCTTTCACGAACGACTGTTTGCACATATCTCGATAAAGTTGATGTGGGACAGAAGCCATGTTTCCATAAAATGTCAAGCAAATTTTAAGTGAACTTTTAGCTTTAAGTAAAAGTTCACAAAGAATCAAAAAAATCAAAATGTGAATCTGGTGCGTTTCCACAAAGTGAGAAAATAAGAAAATCCAGGCAGAGGGCTGCAGGGTCTCTGCAGATACGAGACACTAACACGCCTTTTCTCCCCATTCCAGTCTCCCTCTCTGTTTCTGTCTTCTTCTGTCTTTGTTTTGTCTCACTACGTCTGCCGTGCGTGATGTGCACTGATAGGTTGAAATCTTGTGATGTTGGGAAGGTGGGGTGCAATGATGGAAAATAAAAATAATCCATAATCCCCCTCAAATGCATCAAACTAAAGTAACAAACCTGTTTTGAAAATGTAAGGAGCAGAAAGTTCAAATATTTTTGTTCACATGTAGAGGAAAAAAAAAAAGGTGTCAGAAATAAATACTCAAGTTAAGTACAGATACCTGAAACATCTACTGAAGTACAGTAACTTGTACTTGAGTATTTGTACTTTGTTGAGAATGGCTGAGCACAGATAAAGGAAGTGAATTAATTTGTTTATTTTGGATCATTACAATTACGATATGTTTTAAAAGTAGCATTGAGAAAAAATAAATCATGTATACAAATCAACAGCTTTGATGCCTCAAAATACAGTGACAATCATTTTATAAACGCATCATAACTGTCAGAATCTGAATCGTGTTGAGATTCCCATCCCGAAGACACTAAATGATGCCAAATTAATGAAAGAAAACACACTCGTCTGAACGGCTTTAGTCAGGATAAATACACAGTTTCAATGTAAAATGTGTTTATGATCATTTTTCAACTTTGAGCAGCACAGACTCGATCCTCAATCTCACATATCTCAAAATCTTGACAAATAAAACCAAAACGATGTAAGTGGACGGATACTACTGGAGCTAAGAGAGAGCATTTGTTAAAATACTGGCCCTTTAAAGTGAATTGCGAAATCCACATTCCTCTAATTGAGATATGAAGCTGCTCTGAGAAACTCTTTCCACTGAATGTCTAAATATAAAACAGTAAAAAGTAGAAAAGTGATGTGACTCAGGCTGATTCCGCACTCTGACAGTGAGATCTGTCTCTTCTCAGAACAGTTTCCTGACTCTTAATGTGGTGGGTTTCTAGAATTTGGCAGCTGGTGTTGGTGCAGGCCGGTGCCAGCTGTGTTACACCCAGTGAACTGACTAATGAGGAGTTCCCGAGAATTAAGAGGCAGCGAGCGTTGTTCAGGAGATCCCTCACACAGAGGAGGCCTTGTTCATCCGAGGAAGTCTGCTTCAAAAACACTGCATGTTCCCGACTGAAGAGAGGCTGCTGCGGGAAACAGCTTCTGTCTGAGCTAACGCGAACTAAATATCCTGTTTTCATGTCATCCATCAGTCGGGGGCGTCCAGTAAACGCTCTCTTATTTTTAAGAATACGGAAGCCCTGAGGGGCAAGTGAGGAACATTTTTTGTTCCTGGTGATCCATTATCTAAGTCTGATGTAAACTGTTATCTCTACCATGTTTGTGACTTGAGAACTGGTGAAATAAAAGGTTTTGCAGGGTAAGTTTTTAAGTTCACATTTTTTTCTCCCCAGCAGAATTTCTTTTTTCATGTGTGAAGCCACACAGAAATAATATTTTTTCAAGTCATAAACACAGGAGAGATAACAATTTAGATCAGACCAAACAGATCACCAGAAAAAAAAACAGTCCTCACTGGCCCCTCAGGGCTTCCGTAAAAGAAGGACGCCGAGTGTTTCTACGGTCACAGATTACTGAACAAAAACTAAGTTAACTTTAACTTAACTTTACTCACTGGTCTGGGTTGAACCCGATCATATTTTCTGCACAGACAGCTTTACTTATTGCTAACTAACCGTGAACACCTCCGGACCGACACCGTGCGCTACCTCCGAGAATGACGGAGGCCGGTTAGATTACTAAGATCATTTATGGAGTTTCCTGATGTGCTGCTAGATGTAGCTGCTGTTAACTCGGTTAGCTGTGCAGCTATTGGTCCTACTTGCTAACTCAGCCCCTGGGTGCCAGGAGCCAAATCCAGCAAGAAAACCACCTCAGTGCTGTATTCCCTGTTGTCGAGAGGCTTTGTTTAGTGGGAGCTGATGATCCATTCAGCGCTATTGGCAAATCCCTCCCTAACTGCCTGTTTTTACAGGAAACACATAACTATACCAAAGCAAATAGACACTTCATGGAACTTTAACTTCTTGTGCGTGGACAGAGAGAGGATTTGTCTGTTTTCTCCTGGAGCTTTAAGTCACCTCAGCTGTGGTTTTTGTGAGTCCAAACGTGGTCCACACGGAGATTCAAGAGACTCCTGACCAGTTTTTTCAGGAGAAACCGTCTCCTTGAGCTCAGCTTTTGTTCCGAAATGTAAAATAGGATCAAATTAAAGTCAAATCATATGTTCAGTCCTGTAGAATTACATCCATGAGTGCTGTTGATTCTTCAAGTTGCGGTTTGGTTAAAAACTGGTTGAAGTCACTCCTACATGCTCCCACAGAGTCCAGAGCAGCACCAGTGAAACCAGTAAAATTTGTCCTCGCGGTCCAGAAGCTGAGTTGTAGATCTTGATTCGTCCTTCAACAGCCGGATAAACTCTCTTTCTCTGCATGATGTAGTTGGACACGACTGAAATGTCCAGATTACCTGGAAGGAAATAAAGAGTCAAATGATAAGTTTCAGCTCTGAATCCCAAAAACTAGATCCTCAAAACATCCCAACTTCTCACCGCTGTTGTGTTTGAGCGTCTCATTCCTGATCATGGAGTATCCGTCTCCGCCCGTCACCATGAAGGACGGCACCACCACTGTGTAAACCGTCTCATCCTCCACGGGTTCGTATTGAGGGACTCGACACTGAGTGCAGAGGATGTCGAGGCTCCTCACGCGACTACCAGCCGGTTTGGAGAGGTCGAACTCTACATGGAAACCTGTTGGAAACATCATCAGTCTGAGTCCATCGAGACATGACTGAGGATGAAACATCAGTAACTAATGCCGTTTTTCCATTGCATCTGCCGGCCTGGCTCTACTCGGTTTGACTTGGCGTGGCAGCCCCGCCGCAACTGGGCTACCTGCTGGAAGGTGCGTCTTAAACCAGTAACGTGCTTGTCTCGATCCCCGCAGTACTATTGAAGAACCCCCGCTAACAAAGTGGCTCCGCTAATTCATGTTTCATTTTTTATATAACTTCTTCACAATAAAGGCCCCCCGTTATTTTGTCATTTAAAAGCTTTTATTATGAAGCAGCATTACAGGAAACGTGACTCCTGAAACAGCTGAAAGTGAACACATGAAACAGTGAAACTCAGCATATGTTTGAAAGAACAAACAGGACGAGAGAAACTAAAGAGATTCAGTTAGAAGCTACAACAGTACTGAGAGCTGAACACACCGACTTTTAAAAACATATTTTCTTTAGGTTTCCTGCACAGACATGAGTTCAGTATCGATTTGAGGTGGAGACTGGGGCTTGTTACGGGTTGGATAAGTCGCGGGTCGTCACCGCAGCCCACTTGGTGGTGGGGCGGCCGCGACTTGGCCCTACTGGGGAGCAGGTCGGTCGCAGCTCAGCTCAACTAGGCGCAGTAAAACTGGTAATGGAAAAGCAAATCAGCGCAGCTCGGCTTGACTCGGCGCGGCCAAAAGTGCTAGTGGAAAAACGGCATAAGATATGTCAGGAATCTAAAAATAAATAATAAATGCACAGATGGAAACGATGTAAAATCAAAGATACCGGACACTTGGAGAAATTCTCCGGTGCTTTCGCCGTATCGTTTCACTGAGTGCTCGAAAGCTCTCCTCAGCGTGGAGCCGTTCAGCTGCACCAGGTCGAAGGTTCCTCCGAAAGGTAAGACGGAGATCAGGTCCTCCATGGTGATCGAACCTGCAAACGACACATCAACGCACTTTTATAAAGTTCTTCTGTAGTTTTACAGAAAATACCCAACCATTTTCCTGAAATGCTGCTCTGGTTGAATTTTACGCAGATGGAAATCAGCGGCGCACCGTTCCTGCTGTGCTCATCGATGGATGTTCGGATGCCTCCTCCATTGAAGATGGAGGCGCTGACGTGGTTCCACTGCTCGTCCTCTAAGAATCGGATGTTGTTGTTGACCTGAAAGATGAAAACAAATAGCAGATTCCCTCAATAAACATGATTCATAGCCAGAGTTAGCTTGAAGCTAATTGCTCTACAAGTCTGGAGATGTTCAAAATCAACAGTTCCTGCCGCTGGTCAAAGAAATCCTCGAGGTCCGTCCTGGACTAGCTTCTTGATATTTGTGCAGACAGAAGCTTCACTAAACTTCGAAGGAAACCTTATTAAAAAAACATAGACTAAACTATTCTTCAACCACCTTGATGAAGCAGTAGAGATGACAGGAGACTGTTGAGAGATGGAAACGCCTCCAGTGAGCCTTGCCTCACCTTTGATGATTTCTAATGAGCTTCTTACACCGAACTACAAAGAGTCTTTGTAGATGTGGTGGAGACAGTTGTGCTTTCAAATGTTAAAGGGATGCCTGATGTGCCCATTCCAATCAATCTTTTGTCAGAGGAGATAGCTCGGTCTCGAATCTTTTCATTGTCCACAAAGCTAGCCAAAAGCTGCCATCAGCTTTGCCAACTACTTTTTATTTTAAAACTATCTATACCAAGTCCAAGCAGCGCAGCCGGAGGACATCAGAACACATTTTCTCCATAAAATATGATCCAGTTTCACCCACATTACTGAATAAAGCTATGTAATTGTTTTGTTTTTATCTATGAGGGCCACTCCTCAGAAATGAGATCACCCCTGAGTGCAAGATGATTAATTACTCAGGAAATTACAATCTCAAAAGTCCCATCCAACACCTTTTTTTTTGTCATTGTTGGCTCTAAAATTGGTGTGACACTTAAACCATGATTTTGACTACATGGGATCATTTTCATGTTAGCAGAATCTGAGATCCACTCAACCATTCAAATGACAGATTATCCATGAACTCTTCCTGTAATGATGACGTACCATGGCGTCACAGATCAGGTTTCCCAGGTTGCATTCTCGAAATCGACACTCCTCAGTGGTCCCGTTCAGGAACACCAGAGTCTTTCCCACCTCCTGAGCTGAGTAGTTGGCCAGACTCTTTTTCCATTCCTCCACGTCAGCGAGAACATCTGGATCTGGAAAAAGATGTTTGATTTGAGAGGTTTAATGTTTAAAACAGAAATATGGATATACTTCCTCTACACCCCTGCTGGCTTTTAAAACCATTCTCTGGTTTGTAGTTTTCCTTTTCCGAGTGATAGTAGATCATTTTCTGAAGGTTCTGTATTTCATGTCTTAAGAAAAATAGCATGATGGAATAAATGAATAAAAACAGAAGCAGAGTCTGAGCTCTCTTTACCCTGTGGGACGCTGCTGTCCAGCAGGATTGGGTTTCCTGTTGACTTCATCACGTTTCCAGCATCATCAAAGGTCACTTTCAAGTGACCCAGATATTTTCCAAAGGCGTAGGCCTGCACGACAGGAACCTGGCGCCCGTCCACTGATGTCACCATGAACGGATAACTACCCAACGGGACCTCAGAGGAGGGAGGATGCCCTGAAAGATAAAGATCAGGAGAGTTAGAATCTGTGTAAACCTGTTGATTCATAATCTATAATATGCCCCAAATGTCTTGTTGTGTCAATTAAGAGGACAGAAAAAAACATGTGATGTCAAGTGTTTAACAATGGTTTTTACATAAATTAAGAAATATCTTCATGCAGAACGTTGGGCAAATGAACAAGTAGCCAAAATAGTTTAGTTTATACAGGTTCTTCTAACGCAAAAAGTCTTAAAATTGAGCATTTTTTAAAGGGAATCTGGTGACTTTCTCCACTTTCCTTTTCCTCCTTTTCCTCCGAAGAAGTAGCCTTTATTAGTTACTGTTTTTCACATGTTTTCCCCTAAATAGGTTATATTATTTAATAAATTGAGTGTAAATCAGATGCAAGACAGTTCAGACAGGATGAACTTACACATGAAAAACAGACAGGCCTCTACAGCGATGCCACAATCAGAATCAGAATTCCTTTATTTGTCCCGCAATGGGGAAATTTCTTTGTCACAGCAGCCAAAGGACAGTTATTACAATAAACAATAATACAAAGTAAAAAATAAACAATATAATAAGAAGATAAGAAATAGAGTTGACTCGTATATACATAATATTTAGAATATGAACACTGTAGTAATATTTACACTATGAACAGTGTAATTACAAACAGTGTGGTATTTTTAATACCAAACTGATGTAACCGTTTCACAAAGTTTGTGAAGTTTCATGACGCAACAACTCTTAAAATCACACAATTTATAAGGGAGTCTGGCGTTACAAGTGACTTCACTTTATGACGTGGTCCAGAGTCTGGTAAAACTGGATTAAAAGCTTCATTAAGACTCACCTGATTTACAACTTGCTGCTCTCTTTATTTTTCTCTGCTTCATTTTACCTTTTTAACCTTTATAAAAAGGAACAGTTCACCTAAACATAAAAACTCAGTCATTATCTCCTCCCCCCATGCTGATGGAAAGTCAGGTGAAGTTTCATAGTCCACAAAACATTTCTGGAGCTTCACAGTAAAACAGCGTTGCAGCGTTCTCCTAAACAACTGAAGTAGCTGGGGATTTGTTTTAAAATGTAAAAAACAACCAAAAAACATCAAATGGCTCCATCCAGCTCGTTGGGCAAGATCCCAGATTGATTTGAAAAGACATTATTCACACCCTCTACTTGCGGTCAAGCTCATGCTTTTATATTAGCAGCTACAGTGAAGAGTTCACCTTTAAAAAGGGTGTAAAGCGTATTTTCAGATCAGTTTGGGATCTCGGGGCTTCTGGAGACTTGGATTACAGCGGACTGTGGTGGAAATTCTTGTTTCCCCTTGCAGAGAAGGGAAGAAATAAAAGCTGAATTGACAAAAGATTGTCTTTTGTATTATTTAATAAATGGTAAAATAGAAAAATAAAGAATAACAGTTAATCTATTTCAGCTGAAAGGTCAGCGCTCTTCACACCAAGGCATTCTGGGTAATTCTGACAAAGAGCTACAGAGACAGTCACAGTTTATAGAATACTATGGTGATAAGTCAAAAAGGGAAGTTTAAAGCGAAACGACGGCCTTGAAAGTATCTCAGTACCTAAGGAGAAATGAGTGTGTTTGAGTGTTTACTCCCCCACACACTCACACACTTTACTTTACAGCAGAATTGTACACAAGTTCCTGCTCAGTTCAGATCCTAACTCAAGGGAGTAATACCATATAAGGTAAAAAGAAAAGAGGTGTGGAAGTTACTGGATAAAAAGATGCATTGTGATTTTACATCGTGATGCACCTGAAGAGGTGCTGTCAACTTCTCCATTCAACTCTGAGAGAAGTGTGTGCAGCAGAGTCAATAGATGCCTCATCTTGAAGCTGCCATGTGAAAACAGTATTATTGTAGATGACAACAAAGGTGTAAGGCACTGCAGATGGATAAATGCTTTGTTTTTGTAACGTTTACGGACTGAAAAGATTCAGCTTTTATTTTGTAGACTGCTGTAGTCTGATTATTGGAAGGTCTTTCTGAATAATAGGGGAATTTAAAT